>NC_052151.1:178153273-178481568 GCF_902713615.1 Scyliorhinus canicula
GGGTTGATGGGGAGGACCAGACGGGGTTTGTTAAGGGGAGGCATTTGTCATCTAACATCAGGCAGCTGTTAAATGTTATAATGATGCCCCCGGAGGGACGAAGTGTGGAGATGGTGGTCACCATGGATGCAGAGAAGGCCTTCGACTGGATGAAGTGGGACTATCTGTCGGAGGTACTAGGGCGGTTTGGATTGGGGCAGAGGTTTGTTGATTGGGTCCAGCTGTTGTACTGGGCACCGGTAGCGAGTGTACAAATGAACCGGGTGAGTTCGGAATATTTCAGGCTGCTTGGGGGACGAGGCAGGGAAGTTCACTCTCCCCATTTATTTTTACCTTGGCTATAGAGCCATTGGCAATGGCACTGAGAGCGTCAAGGGACTGGCAGGGGATAGTACGGGGGGTGGAGCATAGGGTTTCGCTGTACGCGGACAATTTGGTCCTTTACATTTCAATCCCATTGGAAGGTATTTGGGGGGTTATGGGCATATTGGAGGAATTCAGCCAGTTCTCAGGGTATAAATTGAATATCGGGAAGAGCGAGGTTTTTTCAATCCAAGTGAGGGGCAGAAGAAACTGGGGGTGTTGCCAGTGGTGGTGGGGGGGGAGAACTTTTGATATCTGGGTATTCAGGTGGCGCGGGGGTGGGAGCAGCTGAAGAAGTGGAATTTGGCTTGGTTGGTGGAACAGATGAAGGGGGATTTTAGGAGGTGGGATGTGCTCCCGCTGGCGAGATGGGTGTAGTCGGTGAAGATGACAGTTCTCATAGACATAGAATTTACAGTGCAGAAGGAGGCCTTTCGGCCCATCGACTCTGCACCGGCACCGGCTCTTGGCAAGAGCACCTTACCCAACCCCACACTTCCACCCTATCCCCATAACCCAGTACTCCACCCAACACTAAAGGCAATTTTGGACACTAAGGGTAATTTATCATGGCCAATCCACCTAACCTGCACACCTTTGGACTGTGGGAGGAAACCAGAGCACCCGGAGGAAACCCACGCACACACAGGGAGAACGTGCAGACTCCGCACAGACAGTGACCCAAGCCGGGAATCGAACTTGGGACCCTGGCGCTGTGAAGCAATTGTGCTAACCACTATGCTACCATGCTGCCCACGGGAATCTCCCGAGGTCTTAGTCGTGTTTCAGAATCTCCCAATCTTCATTCCTAAGGCTTTTTTCAGGAGGGCGAATATGCTGATTTTGGGGTTTGTTTGGATGGGTAAAGCCACGCGGGTGAAGAAGGTGCTGCTGGAGCGGGGTCGAGAGTGGGGGTGGGGGGGGGGGGGGGTGGGGCTGGAATGGTCCTTTCAAATTTAATGAACTACTTTTGGGCTGTTAATATAGCCATGGTGAGGAAGTGGGTAGTGGGGGAGGGGCCAGTATGGGAGCAGATGGAGGCAGCCTCTTGTAAAGACTCAAGTTTGGGGACATTATTGACAGCGCCTTTACCGTTCTCACCAGCCAGGTACTCCACAAGCCCGGTCGGTAGTGTGGCAACCCTGAGGGTGTGGGGACAGTGGCAGCAGCACCTGAGGCTTGAGGGGAGCTTTGTTTGGGCACCGATCTGTGGGAATCATCGGTTTGTCCCGGGGAGGGGGGGGGCTGGTTTTGGGGGTGGCAATGGGCGGGGATTGAGCGGTTTGGGGATGTATTCATTGGGGCAGCTTCCAGAGCTTGGAGGGGATTTTGGAGAAATTGGAGTTGCCCGCTGGGAATGGGATTTTGCCCGTACTTTCCTTACCTGCCCCCTCAGGGACTGGAGGACAAGGTGGTGTCAAGAAAAGGGGTAAAAGCGTCAGAAATATATAAGGAGTTGATGGATTGGGAGGGAGCCTCAATAGGGATAGTGAAGCGTAAGTGGAAGGAAGAGTTGGGGAGGGAGGTGGTAGCTGGGTTGTGGGAGGAGGCTTTGAGGAGGATGAATGTATCTTGTCGTGCGCTAGCTTTAGCCTTATTCAGTTTAAGGTTCACAGGGCGCACATGATGGTGGCCAGGATGAGCAAGTTTTTTGAGGGGGTGGAAGATAGATGTGGGCGTTGTGCAGATGGATCCACGAATCATGTCCAAATGTTTTGGGCTTGTCCGAAGCTTGAGGGATTATGGCAGGGGTTTGCCGACGTTATGTCGGAGGTTTTGAAGGTGAAGGTGGTCCCGAGTCCCGAAGTGGCAATCTCTGAAGTGTCAGAAGACCCAGGATTCCAAGGGGTGAGCGAGGCCAAGGTCTTTGTGGTTGTGTTTGATGTGTAAATATATAAATGCCTCAATAAAATGTTTTTTTTTAAAGGAATTAATTACAGACACTTCAAGGTCACTGGTTGGTGAAAATTAGTTATTTCTTTATTCCTACATTACAATCATAATTACACTTTTTAAAAACCTTATTGGCGTAAAGTGCTTTGCAGTATCTGTTGGTTGGGAAAAGCACGAGATAAAAGTCTTTCTTTACATCATGATGGTATGCCCAAAACTCACAATTCCTACCAGCAGCAAAGGTGAGCACTAACATCTGGTCAAAATGAGCGAAGGACAAGATACCGACAGTTTACACATTTAAAAACTAAAATGTTACAGAATTATTAAGGTTAGTAGATTATCAGCTTGTGTCTGATTTCTATGAACTTCCATACCCACCCCACAACTACATGCCAACATCAGAACCCTGAGAACGATGAAATAAGTACTTTCCACTTGCAGTAAAACCCTCGTATGCTTAGTTTTCGATAAAATTACTGAGGTACTTCCATAAAGTACTGGGTAGCACGGCAACATTGTGTCTTTGTACCTCTGGAACTTTGAATGAAGTCCAGGCTGATGAAAAAGAGAATGAACAAATTTGCAATTATGCAGCATCTTTCATACCTTCAGGGCATCCCACGGCGCTTTACAGCCAATGATTTGATTTGATTTATTTGAATTACTTTCAAACTGTAGTCACTGTCACATAAACAAATTCACTATTAACTTAGCCTCCTCATACCATCAAGATCAATAACTGCTCCAAGTTATTAACTCTCTCCCTCCCCATAAAAAGTCTTCACCTAGCCGTGGGTGTATAGGGAGTACAGCAGGGGGCTAAGCATGCAGCCTTGCCGGGCTGGGTATTGAGGACTATCGTGGAAGAGGTGTTATTGTGGTCAGGATGTCGAGAATCCAGTTGCAGAGGGAGGAACCAAGTCCTAGGTTTTGGAGTTTTGATATGTGCTTGGCTGGCATTATGGTGTTGAAGGCAGAGATGTAGTCAATGGATAGGAGTCCGACGTTGGAGTCTTTGTTGTCGAGATGCTCCAGGGATGAGTGTAGGACCAGGGAGATGGTGTTTGCTGTGGACTGGTTGTAGCGATATGCGAATGGCAGTTAATCAAGGCATTTTGGGAGCATGGAGTTGGTATTTCTCATGACCAAACTCTCGAAGCACTTCATAATAAAAAATGTCAAGGCCAACGGATGGTAGTCTTTGAGGCATATTGCCTGGTTCTTCTTTGGCATCAGAATGATGGTGGTCTTTTTGAAGCAGGTGGGAACCTCGGTACGGAGTAGTGAGAGGTTGAAGATGTCTGCAAACACACCCGGCAGTTGATCCACGCTGGATCTGAGTTCACGACCAGGGACTCCATCAGGACCCATTGTTTTCCCAGGGTTCACTTTCAAGAAAGCCAATCCGACTTCAGAAGCTGCGACGATAAGTATGGGTATGTCCGAGGTTGCTTGGGTAGTTGACAACAGTTTGATGGTTTCCTGCTCAAACAGAGCATAGAATGCATTGAGTTCATTGGGAATAATGCTGCCGGAGATTCTACATGGTTTTGCTTTGTAGCCAGTTATGTTGTTTAAGCCTTGCCACAACTAACAAGAGTCTGTGTCGTTAGTCTGTGACTCTAGCTTAGTCTGGTATTGTGTCTTGCCACTTTGATGGCTTTGCGGAGGTCGTAACTGGATTTCCTGTATAGGTCAGGATCACTTGTTTTGAACGCCTCAGACCTGGCCTTCAGTAGGGAGTGAATCTCCCGATTAAACCTTGGTTTTGATTGGGGAACGTACATACTACCTTCTTTGGCCTGCAATCTTCTACACACTTGCTGATTAAGTGGTGGCACACTCATTTAGGTTGGCCACTGACTATGGACCAGTCCACTGGTTCCAGGCAGTTGGGTATGAGCTCTTCTGTTGCCTCAGGCCAGCATTACACAACCTTTTTAACTGGATTCTCTCGCTTAAATTTCTGCTTGTATGCCAGGAGAAGGAGTACTGTCTTATGGTCCGATTTTCCGACGTGGTTTTGGGGGATGGATCGGTAGGCGTCCTTGATGTTTGTGCAGCAGTGGTCGAGGACGTTGGCACCCCTGGCGGGACAGGAGATGTGTTGGTGGAATATAGGCAATACACTTTTGAAATTGGACTGGTTGAAGTCCCTGGCCATGATGAATAAGGCCTCCAGGTATTCTATTTCACTGTTAGTGCACAATTCATTCTTTACTTCCGACGAGGTGGGATGTAGACTGCCATGATGATGGCAGAAATGAACTCCCGTGAAACGGGCGGCATTTCAGAGTCAGGTAATTCAGGTCCGGCGAGCATCAGTTAGCCAGGGTCGTCATGTCCGAGCACCAGGAGGTATTGATGAGGAGGCAAGCCCCTCCACCCTTTGTTTTGCCCGATGGAGTTGAACGGTCCATCCGATGTATTGATAAGCCGTCAGGTTGTATGGCAGAGTCTGGTGAGGCAGGCATGAGCCATGTCTCCGTGAAACAGAGAACATAGTCGTCTCTTACCTCCCACTGAGAGGTAAGTCTAGCTTTAAGCTTGTCCAACTTGTTTTCGGTTGCTTGGACGTTTACCAGCAGTATGCTGGGGAGATGCGACCTGAAACTGTATTGTTTTAGTCTCACTTGCAGACCGCCGCCTTTTCCTAACTTCCTTGGTTGGTGGCTGCTTCTGGATGGTCCTGGGATCTGATGGGAGACATCCGACCTTGTGTAAGGGAAGTGGTTGTGTCTGGTGGGGTCCTGGGCGCTGGATGTGATTTTGAGGTCGGGTCTGGCAGGGTCCCGGTTGCTGGTTGTGATTTTGGGGTTGCCGGGGGTGGCATGTTCGCGATCTGGACAGATCCGGTTTAATTTTCCTTGAGGTTGTCCTATTATCTGATATGTATGACATGAACAGCAAAATTCAACTACATCCATGTCAATAATTTTTTTAAATATTTTTGCTTGTGTTTCTCTTACTGGAACCACCTGCACTACACACAAAATCTCCTTTCTATAACTCATTGGTAATACCACTTGATGAACTTCTTCCCACTTCTAATCTGCCTGAATCTGCAAAGGTCTCCACTTTCTCATTAATACATTCTTTCTAATGTAATAACAATCTGGTATAGACTCAGATTCTATTCCTGTATATGCTTTCTGATACAATAAATCAAGGGGAGATAGATATTGGACAGATGTCAGAGGTAGGTTCTTTACTCAGAGTAGTAAGGGCATGGAATGCCCTGCCTGCAACAGTAGTGGAGTCG
The DNA here is from genome assembly GCF_902713615.1 of Scyliorhinus canicula. Taxonomy (NCBI): domain Eukaryota; kingdom Metazoa; phylum Chordata; class Chondrichthyes; order Carcharhiniformes; family Scyliorhinidae; genus Scyliorhinus; species Scyliorhinus canicula. The sequence continues at coordinate 178,158,795 of NC_052151.1, forward strand.
CCAACATTAAGGGCATTTAAATGGTCATTGGATAAACATATGGGCGATAATGAAATAGTGTAGATGGGCTTTAGATTGGTTTCACACGTCGGTGCAACATCGAGGGCCGAAGGGTCTGTACTGCGCTGTAATGTTCTATTGAACTGCTTTATCTCTGAATCTCTCTGCTGTAATTTTACCGACTTCCTTGAACTACAGGTATCTGCTTCATCCGCCTTGTTCTTTATCAACCATCTGATCAAACATTGTTTCTGATAACTGAACCTCAGCCTCGAGTTCTCCTCCTCCTGTCTCAACCTGTGGCTATGTGATCTTGTAATCAGCAAACACCCCAGGACATGCTTCTTGCAACATCTCAGTTGTTTGATTTTCAACCGGCTTTTCAACCACAGAAGGCATCACTCCCACCTGTATTTATATATATATATCAGCTGTATCATTGCCCAGGATACATTGAAAGGGTATTTTCTATTACTCCTACCACCACTTCTCACCGGACTCTAACTCTACCGTACATAGTTGCACACTACTCCTTTTGCCACTAATTCCACATACCACCACCTTTTCTGGCATTACTCCTTTCGAACTACATATCTCTTTATGTGTCATTGTTAAAGTTGAGTTGCTAGGGACACACGAGTAAATCATACTCTCACAATTATTTAAAAAGACCTGGCACCTGCTTATCCATCAACCTCTGAATAGGCTGTACACTCTGTTGCACCTCTTCCACTGGAGCCATGTTGTCTTTTTCCACTTTAATAAATTCCACTGGCCCATATTGTTTTAACGAGTCTGTCTTCCCAGTACTTCTCTTTAATCACCAACATTGTGACTTCATGTGTCCAAATTTATCACAATGAAAATATGTAAGTTTTGTTATCTCTCTTCCACTAGCATATGTTTCCTTTTTAACTTGAGGCAAACTCTCCTTAATATCTCCAACTAGATCTCATTTGCCTTGTCCACCTGTGGATTTCTCATTTCCCCAGTTTCTGTTCTTCACAGATTGAAATTGATGTCAAAAATCAGACCTTAATTTGGGAACTAATTCAAAACAATCTGCCATATCTGCTGTCAGTCCAGTAGTTTTAACTCTTTGCTATCCCACATGAGTTCTCACTACTGAGGGAAGTGAATCTTTAAATTCCTCCAAAATAATAATTTCCCTAAGAGCGTCATACGCTTGGTCTATAGTCCTATCAAAATTATTTTGTTTCTTTCAAATTCTATATCTATCTGACCTGGTTCTTTCCTTTGATTTCTAAACTTCTGTCTGTAGGCTTCTGGCACAAGTTGATATACACTTAATATGGCTTTTAGAATCCCATCAGAATCCCTAGATACCTCCTCTGATAGTGATGCAAATACTTCACTAACTCTATCTACTAACTTTATTTGAATCAATAATATCGACATGGTCTTTGGCCAATTCAATTGTTCAGTCATTTTCTCAAATGAGACAAAAAAAACTTCCAAATCTTTCTCGTAAAATCTTGGCAATGCTTGAATATATTTAAACATATCCATACAGAATTTTTGACTAGGAGGGATTTCTCCTTCCTCTAGACTTTCCTCAATTTCTGCCTTTAACTTCTGACACTTTGAAGTTTTTAAAATTACTTTTAATTTTACCCAATTATTTTTTTCCAATTAAGGGACAATTTAGCATGGGTAATCCACCTACTCCGCACATCTTTGGGTTATGGGGGTGAGACAGACAGGGAGAATGCGCAAATTCCACACGGACAGTGACCTGGGGCCAGGATCAAACCCGGGTCCTCAGTGCTGTGAGGCAGCAGTGCTAACCATTGCGCCACCGTGCTGCCCAACATCCAACATTTTAAGTTGATACTCTTTTACTTTCCAACTCCCACTTATTCATTTTCATTTTGTGAATTTCAAATTTTCTCTGAATACTCTTCTTTAGCCATTGCCTCTCTCCCTCTCTCTCATGGGTGGTATGGTAACATAGTAGTTAGCATTGTTGCTACACAGCGCCAGAGTCCTGGGTTCGATTCCCGCTTGGGTCACTATCGGTGCGGAGTCTGCACATTCTCCCCGTGTCTGCGTGGGTTTCCTCCGGGTGCTCTGGTTTCCTCCCACAAGTCCTGAAAGATGTGCTGTTAGGTAATTTTAACATTCTGATTCTCCTTCTGTGCACCCGAACAGGTGCCAAAATGTGGCGACTAGGGACTTTTCACAGTAACTTCATTGCAGTGTTAATATAAGCCTACTTGTGACACTAATGAAGATTATTATTATCTTTAACTGAACTGTTTTGACAGAAACTGCTAGTCAGTCCACAGAGAGATCTAACCTCACTGTATTTAGAGTAGCTGCTTGTCCCAGTCTAAAACAAAACTTTTTAAACTGTTTCAGCTCCTGGCTCCTCCATTAATGACATCATCTTACTAAAATAAAACACAATGTGCGGATTCTCCGTCTCGCCAGCCGGCCAATGGGGCATCCCCAGTCTGCCGGCGCAACGGAGAATCCAGCCCATGTCTCTAATTATCTACTCCTCAGGGAACCCTCTTAATATAAACTTAAGTCCATTAGCCCAATTATAAAAGCCCAAACTTTTACAATTCTTTAAATGCATCTGTCTCCAAAAAGCCTAGCTGTCTTTCAAACCAGGCATTTAAAAAACACGACTGCAAAAGTCACATTCTATCCCAGGCTTTTAACCCTTACTGCACCAAATAATACAATTTATCTGAAATTCTTTCATTCATCACAGCCCTCATGCAACTTGCAGCCCAAAAATCTTAGCAAACCTAAGTAACTCAGTCCTATCAGCATTCACTGGACTTTTTGTTTAAATTCTCTGGGTTGGAGGTTTGGAAAGGGTGACTGTTAATTTTGTTTCATTTGTGGATAAATTCCAAATCTGAACATCAGTATCTTTTAATTTCCATTGCTTGAGGAATTTACAACTTAATGGCAGTAGGGATCGAAACTTTATATGTGGCTCTCATGATAAACAGCTAAGTGGCCCATGGGAGAGTTTGGATATACAAGAACACAAGAATTAGGAGTCAGCCATTCGACCCCATGAGTGCGCTCCACATTCAATAAGATCATGGCTGATCTGATTGTGGCCTCAGCTCCATTTTTCTGTCTGTCCTTCATAACCCTTGACTTCCTTGTTGATCGAGAATCTGTCAAACTCAACCTTCGATATATTCAATGACCCAGCCTCCACTGCTCTATAGGGAAGAGAATTCCACAGACTAACAACACGCAGAGAAAATAAATTCTCCTCACCTCAGTCTTAAATGGGAGACCTCTAATTTTCAAGTTCTCGACTCTTCAACAAGGGGAAACCCTCTTAGCATCCACATTCTCAACTACTCTTAGAATCTTGTATGTTTCAATACTTCTCATTCTTCGAAACGGCAATATAGACCCAACCTTTTTTCAAAAGATAGCCTCATCATCCCAGCAATCAGTTGAGTGAACCTTCACTGAACTATCTCTAATGCAATTATATCTATGTTTAATGATATTCCAATCTCCCAATATTGAAATAATGATAATGTTGACATGGTATTTTGAAGTTTGGTGCAGTTCAGAGAATGTAGATGGGCAAGAGAATGTAGATGGGCCATTTGGCCCACTTCTCTGCCATTCAGTTAGATCATGGCTGATTATCTACCTTAACACCACTTTCCCACACTATCCCCATATCCCTTGATGTCATTAGTATCCAGAAATGTATCAACTTCTGTCTTGAACATGCTTAATAATTGAGCTTCCAGTCCTCTGGGGTACTGAATTCCAAAGATTCACCACCCGCTGGGTGAAGAAATTGTTCCTCATTTCAGTCTTCCTTATTCTGAGACTGTGTCCCTTCGTTTGAGACTCACCAGCCAGATTCCCACACTACATGGACAATCTACTTTGTAGGCCTGAAGCCACTAATGCATCCACTTTTGTACTTTAGCATTTCCGCTTTGCTCTTGATTTTAAGCCTATAGTGAATATTTAAAGTAATTTTGTAACCCAACTATGATTGTGCTTTGATTAATTATCAATAATAATATGTAGTGACCTGTTTTTCCAGACATTGTTCTTTTTCATACTGGTCAGGCACAGCTGGTATTTAGACTACATCTTTGCTTTCCATTTTTCAAGCTAGAATACTAATTAAAGTTGTCTATTGTTTATCAGAAGTCATTTTTCTTACTGCATTCGGTGACCCTTGGACTACAGGCCAGGGTGATGAGTAACCTTATGTGGGGTAGTCACTTAGTATAAAGCATCAGATAATGAAGTTTGATTTGATGGACATAACTTGAAGAACCACAGATGGAAAGATGTCATCAAAAGATGCATAAACAACTTGGATGTTGGCCTTGCAGTGCCAATAAGGAAAATTAAGAACTGAGACTTGTTTTTGGAAAAGACTGTACCAGACATCAAAAGACTGGAATAGAGCCAGAAATTTGGCTTAAGGGATAGGACTCGTGGTGGGATAGTCATCTCCAAAGACAGGAGGGAGGGCCAGGAATGGAGTGACTTGACCATAGTGCACACCCGTCAGGTTACTCAGCGACTCGGTAACCAATTTGGACATCTGTCATAGAACAGACCAATTTGGGGCTATCCATTTTGAGGGGCTGTCATGAAATGGACCAATTTGGGGTTATTGTTTGTGCTTTAGAAAATTCTGTCTTTTATTTTTCTACATAAAATGCTTTCCCTTTCAATAGTTATTTTACTTCTTTTTTATTTTTAAAAATCAATTATAATTGTCATATCATCGATAGCATTATTCAATAATAAAACTATACTGCTTTAACACATTACTTGCCAGTCATTCATTTCATTCCTGTTACGTCCAGAGTATGGCTCCAAACTTAAGTGAGACTCCGAAATAGACTCTCACGCCAAACTCCTGACACTTTTTTGTTTAATTTATTGCTTACAAACACTACGGTATTTGTCAAAATAAAAACTCTTGATAAAATGGTCAGTGGCTGCAATATATTGCATTTTTCACCAAATAGGAGGTGATAATTCAGATTTGTAATTACATTTGTTTACACATATATATACGCATCAACATTTTTAGAACATTTGAACATCTTTTGGTTCACTCTTGACTTTGCTGCATGATCTGTGTGTTCATTGATTAGCAGCAGAGCAACATCAACAAAGCATACCATAGTGAAGATTGTATAAACAGAGTATTAGAAGTTTACTTTAATTTTCTTTTTTTTGTTTTATAAATTTAGAATATCCAATTCTTTATTTTTCCCAATTAAGGAGCAATTTAGAGTGGCCAATTCACCTACCCTGCACATCTTTTTGGGTTGTGGGGGTGAGACCCACCCACACAGACATGGGGAGAATGTGCAAACTCCACACGGACAGCGACCCGGGATCGAATCTGGGTCACAGGCAGACCAAGAAATATATCAATCAGCAACACAAGCTGCTTCCTTGAATTTCCTAACATGGGCAGGATTGGATGGCAATAACTTTTTAAAGAGTACTCTCCTTTGTAATTTTTAAAATTGAATTTTGCTAGAAAACAAATATCAATTTTCTCAGGAAACACAGAAAAGCTGTTCGTGTGGCAACCTAGGAGAAGGCACTATTTCAAACATGTTCATCTATTTAAAATGCCTTATTTCTAAATCAGTTCACTTTTGAGGACAAGTAATATTTCCCATGGACTGTTGCCCGGATACACTAATCATTAAAGCATTCGTTACACATTCCAGTAAGCATCCAGTTGACTCATGAGCATATGTTGGAAGAAAAGCTTAAATGCAAATAACCACTTTTATATACAAGAACAAAATATTACTTTAGTACAATGGAAGTTGAAGGAGCAACTTGGAAGTACATTCAATCTTTAAGCATTACACAAAGTAGTGTGGAGGCCAAAAAATTTTTTAAGCACAAATCAGAATATAAACCTCAACCAGAAATCTGTGATCATGGGACATGTCCTCCTGTAATCATCTATAATTTGAATCAGTTTCCTTTTAACTTTCTGCAGTCTTGCACTGATGTGACAATCTCTTGTACAATACTGTTCCTATTATCCTTTGTAATCTGTAAAACAAATGTAACCATTTAATAGTCAATACACTTGACTATAACCAAAGCTTTCTCAAAACTAGGGAATATTGGAGAAAGGTAGATGGAAAGTTAAACTCAAGATTATTTTGTAGTTGTGCGCTTAAGTACAATTTTAAAAGCTTATAAATATTTTACTATATGAAAATGCTTTTCAGAGTAAATTCACAGTGCCTGCTCAAATTGCAAATGTCAATATTCAGGGTCTTACATTAAAGATTTTAACTTCCCTTCTGCTTCTGATTTCTTCCACAAGTCTTAAAGGTTTTCCCTTAGGGACAGGAATAGTTCCGAGGATGGTGGCACCAACTCCGTCGAGGATTTGATGTACAGAGTGGATAAAGGGTTCACTGAAGAGCTCCATTTTTCCTATCTCATCTATCACGTACACCTTTTTCTCCATGTCTTCTCTGTCATTAACCTACAAGGATTAGAGGAAAGAAACAAATTACAATGCTACCCTATTAACCTATTGATTTCTCTAATGGCACCATAAGGTTGATATTTGTGGGCTGTACTTCCAATTATCAAAACTAGTCATCAATTTTTTCTACTTAAATTTGAATTTTCATAATTATAACAAGTCTCTAAAGTAAACTGGCATATACCCACAGTTATAACAGATGAACAACAAATAGGACCGGTGCATCTTTCATGAGCATAATTCACCATCTTACTTTTTCGAGAAGGGGCAGGACCAGGCGTTCAAATGACGGAAGATCCACTGCATACTGACCAACTCTATATTCACATCGCCTGCTGTTCGGAATACCGGAATCATTGCTAGGGGCAGGAAAATATAACTTTAAAAACTGCCAAACTCATGATCTTGAAATAGTATTTTAACACGTTTGAGGAATTAAAACAATTTGTACCTTATTCTGGACAAGGTTCCTCGCTTACCAGACACCGTAACAACATCAAATCCTACTCTTCTTCCATTTTTTCTGACTTCCTCGGTGTAAAATCCATCAACAGGAATCCCAGAAGTTTTCAACACATCTATGGTTTTGTGGATGAGGGTTGTTTTACCAATACCTAGAAAAATGTGAAACAATTTATTCAAGTGATAAATGGGATTTGCTAGTGTAACTTTACTTAAATAGAATAAAGTAACATGAAATAGACAAAAGAAAAACTTGTCCATTAAACTTTTAGACATCGCCCATTTTTTAGGTTTCCTGCTCCCCAAGCAATATCCCTGGCCTAGAAATGCCACTTTATATTTAAGTAGTATTTCCTTCTCCTTTCTCAGAACAGTCCCTCAACTTCACTCAGCATCTCCTTTGATGTCTCTCGAAATGCCAAGAATTTATCATCTGAAAGCCCTTTTATTAAGAACACTTAAATATAGTGTGGACATGGTTATGACAACTTCCGATTCCGTTTTTAAGCAACATTAATGAACAATCTCTTGAATTAACTGTTTTTATTGAAGAAAAAGTATAATTATTTTTAAAATGCTAAAGAATTTTCACTGTCCACTCCATCCTACATTGTTAGGTAACACACGTAATCATCTGACTTTAATACTATTTGGAAGATAAACCTTCATACCATTTCCAACGCAAAACATCTTTAAAAGAAATGCTGAACTCCAGCATTTCTTGTATAATTCTGAGAACTAACATTTTCCTAAATAAAACCCAAAAGTTCACTCATGCTTACACATTACATATATCTGTGTCCTATGTTCTATAAAGTGACATGAAGCATCAGTTGAATATCAGTGGAACAAACATGAACTGCAGAACTGCTGGTACCGTACTGATACACCAGGTTAAGTCACAAATACAAAATGCTGTCTTCAACACTTTTATTGATGCTTTGAATCTCGCTATGTATTTTGTTACTGCGTGTTCTGAAGAAACCCAGGACACTTTAAAATGCCAAGCTGTTTATATTCATGGGTACAACAGAACTATTCTTTGGCCAAGCTTTTACTCACCTGACCTAATGCCTCATCATTTGGCTTTGTGCACATTTTTGTCTAATTATCCTCCTGTGAAGTGCTTTGGGATGGTTTACTATGTTAAAGATGCTATTCAAATGTCAGTTATTGTATTTATGGTACCCAATGGAAAAAAGTATTTTTACCAACACAAAACGGTTCAGATTTTTCAGTGCCAATCTCCCCCCTCCAACCCAGAGTGTGGTTCTGTTATATTTTGAAAAAGTTATAGTATTGATTGAATTTTTAAGATATCACATGCAGAGACTCACAGTAATGGGTTCCCTTGTCTCCAGGTCATAGCAATGACATTTCTGCTTCCAGCAGCAAGACCAGGATTTGTTCTAAAGTCACAGCCCCTTTCGAGTTAATGGAGCCACTTAGGGCTCTCGTCGACGAATGTCTCCCCATATGGGGTTCCAATGGATTGTGTCCCTGTGGAGCTGGATTTGTCTCACCTTCTGCTCCTAATGGCCTATTTTTAGAGGCCGGATTTCTAGTGACTATCACACAACATTCTGTGCTGAATTTTTAGTGGTGGGGGGAGGGAGCTGGTGGAGGGTTAAAAGCTTGTTCTTAATTAATCTACCAATAAAACCACCACAGTAGTTATTCGGGTATTTCTGAAATGTCTTGTAATTCACGGCTGCCAATCTGGACACTGTAAGAAGTCTTCCAACACCAGGTTAAAGTACACAGAGTGATCTCACAAACAGGAAGGGGAGGGCATGCAAAAAGATCCAGATTTCCGATTAAACATCGTAGTCTTATTAGGTAACGCGCGTTTTTGCGCTGCGACTTTGATTTTTATTTCATGCATTATGACTGACACTACCTGGGGGGCCGGTCAAAAAGACATGCCGACTCATCTCGCCGTCCGTCCGTCCTCCTCCCGGAGACCAATGGGCCCGCCGCGCGCCGTCAGCTGACCCCGGATCCCGCCCGCCGCGCGCCGTCAGCTGACCCCGGATCCCGCCCGCCGTCAGCTGACCCCGGATCCCGCCCGCCCGCCCGCCCGCCCGCCGCGCGCCGTCAGCTGACCCCGGAGCCCGCCTGCCGCGCGCCGTCACCTTGCACCTGTGACGGTTGGCAGCTGCGTGCGCAGGCGGGAGGTCCGCGTGTCGAAGGAAGCCAACGATTTAAAAAAATAATAATTTTTCTTGTTTACTTGCAACTTTTCCTCACTCGTTCAGGGCGATTTTCCCCTTCTGTACTCCCTTCAACAATGATCTGGGCTCAAATAAAATCGGTGCCAGTTGTAGGTTGATATAATGCAGATGCTGAGGAGCCACTGAAGCCAGGCAGACCTAATTTACAGAATGAGTTATTTAGACAACGTCTGCAAGGAGGTCGATATTTGATGCTGCCTAGCGCAAATTGCTGCAAGTTGGAGGGGAAAATAGGTGGTATATGCAATTAAAGGTATTACATTAGTTAAAGATGGGACCCAATAAGTTTTTTTTTGTGGACTTTGCACCAAAAATATCCAACCAATGTCAGCAAAAACAATAGGCTGTTGAGCTGCACCTATCCAAAAAAAAAGAAGAAACCGTGTTCAAAGTCTACAGCTCTATGATAGCACTGCACTATGTCCACTTTTGGTGTCTTGTAACACAAGGCAGATGTTCAAACACTGGATCTACTGCAGAGAGAAGCCACAAAGCAGACGAACCTCAGGAAGGATATATATTCGCCTTGAAGAAAGTTCAGCACAAATTCACCATCAAATTGTGTCAAATTATAAATTCAAGACTTCATACTTCAATCCTAAAAAAGTAGGATTTAAATTAGAAAAGAAAGGTCAGTGTGCCTTTTATTGAATGAGTGCACTCAATATTATGTGTTGCTTGACTGTTCAAATTAAATTCTTAAAGCATTTTGGTATTAAATCCTTTATACCCACAAGTATAAACTGATACAATAGCAATTTGGCCTTCGAAAACTGGTGCTATAGTGACTTCATTAAGAAATGTAATGGTCTTTGGTGTGTGAAAACTTCCAAATTCAAAATTATAGCTACATTTCCTTAATTTATACTCAGCTGTTCAAATAAGGTATTATTGTATTATTGCGACAAGCTCAAACCTTCACATTCTTTTAAGTCGTGTACTTTTCACTCTTTCACATAGCAAAAATCTATGCAGTCACAGGTGAATCCTCAAAATATAGTTTGAGATATGTTTATTGGTACTGAAAGTCAATTTTAAAAAACATTTTACCCTGAAAAGACTTATGCTCTCACTCAGTTGAGCCAACTTTATAGGCTTAAAAAAATAATTAAACTGATCATCTTCCCCATTGAATCTGCTGCACTATGTCCTAACCATTCATTTCCTCAAACTAACTGATTCTGGGAGTGCTGGATGCTCAGTCATTTTCCTGTGGCAATGTTGGACTTCAGACAATTCTAGTTTGTAATTTAGCTTAATCATGACTTTTTAAAACTATTTGTTTCATTTCTTAACTCACGTCAATAAGAATAATCTTTATTACTTTCACAAGTAAACTTACATTAACACTGCAATGAAGTTATTGTGAAAATCCCCTAGTCGCCACAGTCCAGGGTCTGTTTGGGTACACTGAGGGAGACTACAGAATGTCCAAATTACCCAACAGCACATCTTTCGGGACTTGTGGGAGGAAACCGGAGCACCCGGAGGAAACCCAAGCAGACACAAGGAGAATGTGTAGACTCTGCACAGACAGTGACCCAAGGAGGGAATTGAACCTGGGACCCTGGTGCTCTGAAGCAACAGTGCTAAGCACTGTGCTACCATACTGCCTACTATATTCCATATAAACCTATTACAGTATTATTTATCATATCATATAATGGTTACAGGAGACCATTTGACCCATCGTATCCATGCCAGCTATCTGCAAGAGCCTCTCATCTCGGGCCATTCCCCTGTCTTTTTCCATTGTCTTTTACCTGGAACTTTGAGGTTTTTTAAAATGATTTCAACTGGTCTTCAGGCATGATCAATAAAATCTGGGAAACACAGGAATTAATTTTAAAAATAGTAAATAGTGTAATAAATGATTAAACTATGCAACAAAGACAAGAGGATGCAGGATTAAACTACTGTAGTAAAAGGCAGATTTTTGCCTGATGATATGAAGTTGATCTTCCTTTTGTGTGACATTTGAGTCCATTCAACACCCATCTACTTGCACAGAATTAAAATTGGGCCCAAAAGAATAGTGGGCGAAATTCTCCGACCCCCATGACGGGTCGGAGAATAGCGGGAGGGCCTTCCCGACATTTTTCCCGCCCTCCCGCTATTCTCTCCCACCCCCCCCGCCCAACTCCCGACCCGAATCGCTGCCGCCGTTTTTTTCCAGCCGGCAGCGATTCACAGCTGTTCGATGGGCCGAAGTCCCAGCCCTTTACGCCGTTTTTACGAACGGCAAACACACCTGGTCTGGCCGTTCGTAAAAACGGCGTCACAAACTCGCTTTTTATAACCATGGCACCGATTGGCACGGCAGTACCACGGCCGTGCCAAGGGTGCCATGGGCCCGCGATCGGTGGGTATCGATCGTGGGCAGCGGGCCCGATGCCCGCGCACTCTTTCTCCTTCCGCCGCCCCGCAGTATCCATTCGCGGGGCGGCTGAGGGGCAACCCGGCCCGCGCATGCGCGGGTTTCGCGCAAATACGCGATGACGTCATCCGCGCATGCGCGGGTTGGAGTCTTCCAATCCGCGCATGCGCGGCTGACGTCATATGACGCGTCAGCCGGCACTAACTCCGGCAAGCGGGCTTAACGATATTCGTTAAGCCCGTCATGCCGGAGCCTACGGCGTCGGGCTGCTAGCCCCAACCGGGGACCAGAATCGGTTCCCGGTCGGGAAGGGGCGCGCTGGCGTCAAACCAGCCTTACGATTTCTCCCGTTTTGGGAGAATCTCGCCCAGTGTTCCCCAATGTGGACTTGTGGACGCAAATCTCTTGAATAAGTTAAGAAATAAGTAGGCAGGAGTTATTATCTGAATCAGTGAGCTAAGATTGGCCAAGTGATCACCTTCACCTGTCTCACTCTCTGTGCTGGACATTGAAGCTCTCTGCCCCGAGTTTGTTCTGTACCCTTAATGAAAATCGCTTATTGTCACGAGTAGGCTTCAATGAAGTTACTGTGAAAAGCCCCTAGTCGCCACATTCCGGCACCTGTCCAGGGATCGAACCGTGCTGCTGGCCTGCTTGGTCTGCTTTAAAAGCCAGCGATTTAGCTCAGTGAGCTAAACCAGCTTCTCCAAATGGTGTTCAACATTGCAGAGTACTGATTCATCAGTGGTAGATAGTAATCAACAGGAGGCTTACTTGCTCATGCTTGATCTGAAGTCTTAACAAGGTCCAAAGTTAATGGTTACCACCCTCCCTCCAAGTCGTTCCCCCCCCCCCCTCACAAGCCCAAATGTAATCTTAATTTCTGAATTGCCTCCTCCCATTTTTCTCCTAGTTTGGTATTGTTTGCAAATTTGACCAATTTGCATTGAGTTTGTGAATCCAAGTAATTGACGTAAACTATAAACAGTAGGGGCAGCACGGTGGCGCAGTGGGTTAGCCCTGCTGCCTCATGACGCTGCGGTCCCAGGTTCGATCCCGGCTCTGGATCACTGTCCGTGTGGAGTTTGCACATTCTCCCTGTTATTGCGTGGGTTTCACCCCCACAACCCAAAGATGTGCAGGGTGGGTGGATTGGCCATGCTAAATTGCCTCTTAATTGGAAAAAATAATTGGGTTCTCTAAAATGTATTTAAAAAAAACTATAAACAGAAGAATCAGAGAATTTACAGTGCTCCTCACCCTCCGTCACCGACGAACAGAAGCTGAGCCTCCTCCACGCCCGGGTGAGCTATCGAATCTCTGTGCAAATCAAGGAAGCGACCACATATGCAGATGTGGTCGCGATCCTGAAGTGAGGCTGGTGAATGAAGTGTTCGCGCGGCATCTCCTCACCACTCGCCGCCAACGCCCCAGGGAATCGCTGGAGGAGTACCTACGCGACCTGAAAGTACTCGCGCGAAGCTGCAACTACAAAGCCGTCATGGCCTCACAACACATGGAACTTGCCATCCCGGACACCTATGTGGGTGGAGTTCGGTCCAACACCGCCAGATAGTGCCTGCTCGAGAAGGGTGCCCTCGACCTAGAAGAGACGGTAAAACTAGCCACCTCCCTAGAAGTAGCGTTTCAGAGCCTCAATCCTTTCCCCACTGACCACGCGACCTCCTTGTGGATACCAGAGAGTACCGCAGGCCTGTGCCGCGCGGCTGCCTGCCCAACCCAGGGGGCTACCCTGCTATTTCTGCAGCCAGCACCAGCACCCCAGGCAGCGTTGCCCGGCTCGGAACGCCAACTCTAGTGACTGCGGCAAGAAAGGACACTTTGCCAAAGTTTGCCTGGCCAGATCCAAGTCCTCCAAATCACAGGCCCGACTCTCAGAGTCACAGGCCCACAGACCCCGCAGCATGGCTGCGTACCAGCCGGCTTCGCCCCCTTTGCACGCGTCACCCACCTCGTGTTGTCCGTGGGGGCAGCTATCTTCGACTCTACACAACACGTGCGACTCACGGGGGCCGCCATCTTGGCCGCTGTCTCCCACGCAGCCTGCCATGTGCGACTCATGGGGGCCGCCATCGTCATCGCCCCCCGACACATGCGACCAATGAGGACTGCCATCTTGGCCGCCATCTTCAACGCCGCCCGACACGTGCGACCGATGGGGGCAGCCATCATGGGACCACCCACCCACCTCTGAACACGGCGGCTACCCGCAACTCAGCGCGGTCACCCTCGACCAGTCACGCCCAAAGCACCTCAGGAAGTCCTTGATAACTGCCTGGATCAATGGGCACGAAACACCTTGCCTGTTTGACTGCAGGAGCATGGAGAGCTACGTACACCCAGACACGGTAAGGCACTGTTCTCTCCAAATCTCCCCCGCATTTCAAACAATCTCCCTCGCTTCCTGATTGCCGCACTCAGTGCAGATCCCGGGGTACACCGTCGCGAACCTCACGATACAGGGCATCGAATACGCAAACTTTAAACCATATGTACTCCCCGCAGGATTCCCTATGACCATAACCTACCCCCTCAACCTACACTGAACAGCGCCCCTGCCCCTACATGGCCTTTACCCACCCTACTATACCCCCTTCCCCCATCGCTGACTTACAGGGATGAAGCTCCAGAAGACAAGCTCCCGGAGTCCCCACCCGTGCCCACACCAACGAGTTCAACACCCGTGCCCGCAGCAAAATCAGAAATCAGGCGTTCGCAGCACACAATCAGGGCGCCGGATAGACTCAACCTGTGAGCCATTTCACCCCCACTGGACTTCAATTTTTTAACGGGGTGAATGTGGTGAATGTATTATGGCAGCCATTCACCACTGTATTGCATTGTTCTATGTTGTTGCCCTTGTGGGCTCCACCTATGGACTATTGTATTGTATTACACCGCATTGTATCATGAAGGGCAGCACGGTAGCATTGTGGATAGCACAATCGCTTCACAGCTCCAGGGTCCCAGGTTCGATTCCGGCTTGGGTCACTGTCTGTGCGTAGTCTGCACTTCTTTCCCGTGTGTGCGTGGGTTTCATCCGGGTGCTACGGTTTCCTCCCACAGCTGGGGCTGCTTAAGGGGCTGTTTAGCACACTGGGCTAAATCGCTGGCTTTGAAAGCAGACCAAGGCAGGCCAGCAGCACAGTTCGATTCCCGTAGCAGCCTCCCCGAACAGGCGCCGGAATGTGGCGACTAGGGGCTTTTCACAGTAACTTCATTGAAGCCTACTCGTGACAATAAGCGATTTTCATTTTCATTTCATTTCATTTCATTTCATTTTCAGTCCAAAGATGTGCAGGTTAGGTGGATTGGCCATGATAAATTGCCCTTAGTGTCCAAAATTGCCCTTAGTGTTGGGTGGGGTTACTGGGTTATGGGTATAGGGTGGAGGTGTTAACCTTGGGTAGGGTGGTCTTTCCAGGAGCCGGTGCAGACTCGGTGGGCCGAATGGCCTCCTTCTGCACTGTAAATTCTATGATCTTTGTTTTGTATGAAAGAAAAACCCTAATAAAAACATACTTTTTAAAAACTGTCTCACTACACATTTCCAGGTCTAAAATAGCCTGTTCCCTGATTGCTTTTGGAATGTATTATTTTCAGAAACTGTCCCAAGTCCATTCTATGAACTTATTCCCAAGGTTATTGTTGCCAATCTATATGAATTAAAATTGTCCAAGCTTATTGCAGTACCTTTCTAACATGCCCCATTATTTCTTGATTCATACCCTGTTCTCCAGTGTAGCTCCTATTAGGGGGCCTTTCCCACCAGAACTTCTTTGCCTTGCTCTTTCTTATTCCCACGCAAATTAATTCAACATCTTGATGTTCCGAGTCAAAATCTCACTACAGTACTGATCTCATCCTTCATTAACTGAGTTACCCGTCTTTCTTCCTACCTTATTCAAATCTCCAATGAATAACAGAGTCAGTGGCATTCTGTCATGTATGAGGAAATACAAATACTAAAAAAAAAAATTGCATTGGAGCCTTTTCAGTAAAATAATGTATTACATTATGATGGAGGTATTTCAAATGAGGAAATAGATAAGGGCAGAGAAGTAGATTTCCAGTAAACGAGGGATGTAAGATTAAATGTAAGACATTTAGAACAGGGAATAAGGGAAAACATCTTTATGCAAAGAGTTGTTTATGCAAACAGCTATAGGATTAGCTTTCAGAGTTAAGAGTTGAGGCAGAAACTGTATTAACATTCAGAGTTAGTTTAGATGCATTGGTGGATATAGGAAATGGGGATGAAAGGATATGGGAACAATGTGTGTAAATGTGATTAGGACTGTTTACTTGAATGGTGGACAAACACAATCATGGACTGGTTGGATCAATTGCTTGTTCCCCAGCTGTTACTTCTTTGTTAACTGGTCATTTATCTCTTCTGTTTTCGAGCGCTTTGTACAAATTAGATGTCATGTAATACTATTAGTCAATAGAATTCAAATAAGTAATTTGTTGACTCTGAAGGTAATTGTGAATGTAGGTTTCACAGCCTGACGTCTCCCAAGTGGTACAGAGAAATAGGAGCAGGAGGAGACCATTCGGCCCCTCGAGCCTGCTCTGCCATTCATTATGATCGGAGCACGTGGCACGCACTGCTGCCTCAAAGCTCCAGAGTCCCAAGTTCAATTGGGTGACTATATGTGTAGAATTTGCACTTTCTCCTCATGTCTGCGTGGGTTTCCTCCGGGTGATCCGGTCTCCTCCCACAGTCCAAAAATGTGAAGGTTAGGTGGGTTGGCCGTGCTAAATTGCCCGTTACTGTCCAAAAGGTTAGGTGGAGTTACTGGGTTACGGGGATAGGGTGGAGGCATGGGCTTAAGTCGGGTGCTCTTTCCAAGGACTGGTGCAAACTCGATGGGCTGAATGGCCTCCTTCTGCACTGTAAATACTATGATCATCCAACTCAATAGCCTAAAGCGCTTTCCCCCCATATCCTTTGATCCCCTTTGTCCTCAACTGCTTCTTGAAAACATGCAATGTTTTAACCTCAACTACTTCTTGTGGTAATGAATTCCTCAGGCTGACAACCCTCCTCATCTCTGTCCTAAATGGTCTACCCCGTATCCTCAGACAATAACCCCTGGTTCTGGGTGCACCCAGCATCGGGAACATCCTTCCTGCATCTACCCTGTTTAGTCCTGTTAGAATTTTATAGGGTATGAAATACTCCTTCATTCTTCTGGGCTCCAGTGAATACAATCCTAACCGATTCAATCTCTCCTCATACATCAGTCCTGCCATCCACGGAATGTCTGGTAAACATTTGCTTCATTCTAAAGCAAGAACATACTTCCTCAAATAAGGAGGCCAAAACTACACACAATATTCCAGGTGTGCCCTCATGAAGGGCTTGTATAATTGCAGCAAGACATCCCTGCTCGTGTACTCAAATCCTTTCGCGATGAAGGCCAACATACCATTTGCCTGCTTTTACTTTGAAATTTTATTAAGGATTTTTCATATTGCACAAAACAAAGACAAGCGTGACCACACATCAAGAGCAAAAGAAAAAAAAGAAATCTATACACATCGGTCGCCTTTCATTATTTACATCAGTTGACTTTTATTATTTACAATGATTATGGCTTCTTATTTTACTTTCTCCAGTAGGTGTTCATTTCTAGCAGGCTCTCCTGCCTCCCTCCCCCCCCCCCCCCCCCCCCCCTCCTTCCCCTCTGGTCTTCTGGCGTGCCGTCTTCCCTCATCAATTTTTATGTTCTGTATATGTTTGGTTGGCGTGACGTTGTATTTTATGTAATTTGTTGGGCACGGTTGGGCTCCATGCCTCTTTATTCTAACCTCCCCCCCATTTTGTTTGCATTTGTTGTTGTACCCTGGCTTCCTTCTCCCTTCCTCTGGCTTATTGGCTGTTGGCTAAAAACAGGGGTGGAATTCTCCGACCCGCTGCAGGGTCGGAGAATCGCCCGGGGCCGTTGTAAATCGCGCCCCCACTGTGGCCGGAATTCTCCGGCACCCGGGAATTGGTGGGGGCAGGAATCGCGCCCCGCCGATCGGCGTGCCCCCCGCGGCGATTCTCTGGCCCGCGATGGGCCGAAGTCCCGCCGCTGAGAGGCCAATCCCGCCGACGTGGTTTCAACCACCTCTGGTGGTGGCGGGATTGGCGGCACGAGCGGGCCCCCGGGGTCCTGGGGGGGGGGGGGCCACGGGGCGATCGGACCCCGGGGGGATGTCCCCACGGTGGCCTGGCCCACGATCGGGGCCCACCGATCGGCGGGCAGGCCTATGCCGTGGGGGCACTCTTTTTCTTCCGCCGCCGTCACGGCCTCCACCATGGTGGAGGCGGAAGAGAGCCCCCCTACCGCGGATGCGCCGGTGGTGACGTCAGCAGCCGCTGATGCACCGGCGCATGCGCAAACCGGCGAAGGCCTTTTGGCCAGCCCCGACGCTGGGCAGCGGGCGTCAAAGGCCGTTGGTGCCGGTTTTGGCGCCAGTCGGCGTGGCGCCAACCATTCCGCCGCGGGCCTAGCCCCTAAAGGTGCGGAGAATTCCGCACCTTTGGGGAGGCCCAACGCCGGAGTGGTTGGCGCCACTCCGCTACGCTGGGGCCCCCGTCCCGCCGGGTAGAGGAGAATCCTGGCCCAGGTCTTTGAACAACTGGGTGAAAGGCTCTCATGTTTTGTGGAAGCCTTCTTCCGACTCCCGAATGGCGAATTTAATTTTCTCCATCCGGGGAAATTCCAATAGATCAGACACCAGTCTGCAGCTTTGGGTGGTGCTGCTGATCGCCAGCCAAGCAGGTTTTTAAAAAATAAATTTAGTGTAGCCAATTCATTTTTTCCAATTAAGGGGCAATTTAGCGTGGCCAATCCACCTAGTCTGCACATCTTTGCGTTGTGGGCGCAAAACCCATGCAAACACGGGGAGAATGTGCAAACTCCACATGGACAGTGACCCAGAGCCGGGATCGAACCTGGGACCTCGGCGCCAGGGCTAAGGGCTGCAGGGAGACTACAGGGCTAACCCACTGCGCCACCGTGCTGCCCACTAGCCGAGCAGGTTTGCTGGTCTACCTCCAGTATGGAGTCGACTAGCCATGGCCTAGCTACCCTCTTTTCCCTATCTCCACCTGCCTCGTCGGCAATGATTTAACCCCTGACCACCTCTTTAGCACCTCCCAGAGCATGGAGGGCGAGACCTCCCCATTTTGGTTATTAGTAATATACTCGTCTATGGCCTGTGATATTTTGTCACAGAAAAGCCTTAGCGACCTGGAGGACCATAGAACATAGAACATAGAACGATACAGTGCATTACAGGCCCTTCGGCCCTCGATGTTGCACCGACATGGAAAAAAAAACTAAAGGCCATCTAACCTACACTATGCCCTTATCATCCATATCCAACCACCATGGTGGGCACTGGGGCAGCCTGTCTCCAACCTCATATCCACATAATGGGGAGCGTGGTCGGAGATTACGATCATGGAATATGATCCCGGAAGCACCGATTTCCCCACTACAAAGAAGTCGATCCACGTGTATATATTGTGTACTTTAGAGAACTCCTTCTCCCCTGGGGGATAGAGGGGGGGGCGGAGAACCGCCATGTTTCCACTGCCCCCATCTCCTTCCGTGTGCAACATGGGCGCACAGTGCTTAGCATTGTTGCTTCATCGCACCAGGGACCCAGGTTCGATTTCAGGCTTGGGTCACTGTGTGGAGTCTACAGGTTCTCCCCTTGTCTACGTGGGTTTCCTCCGGGTGCTCTGGTTTCCTCCCACAAGTCCCGAAAGAAGTGCTGTTAGGTGCTTTGGAAATTCTGAATTCTCCCTCAGTGTACCTGACCAGGCACCGTAGTGTGGCGACTACGGAATTTTCACAGTAACTTCATTGGAGTGTTAATGTAAGCCTACTTGTGACACTGAAACATATTATTATTATTATCCATGAATAAGCTGAGTTCTTTAACCATGTTGGAGATCTTCCCCGTTTTGGGGTTCGATCTGTCTGTCTGTGGGTCCTGTAAACAGTTAAGGTTCTCCCCATGATTCATCGGTGCTTGTCTGTCAGGGATTTCTGTCATGGTCGTTTTTAGAAACTCTCAGTTGGGAGCATACACTTTCACCAGGACTACCGGTGCCCCATCCATGATACCGCTGACCATCACTTATCATTCCCAGAGTCCGTAACTGTCTTCATCACAGTAAATATCTGTGGTGGTATGGATATGAGCACTGCCATTGGTGCAGAGCACTGGCTTCCCATTGGCTCTGGCTGGCCATGTGCCTCTCGTCCGATTGGTTGGGACTAGTCATGTGACCGCTCTCCAATTGGTCGAGAGGCAAGTAGGCCCCGCCTCCGAGGCGGGGTATAAGTACCTAGAGTTCCCGGCTGTCGGCCATTCTCTGTAGTCGACCACCGGGCTAACAACTAGCTGATTAAAGCCACAGTTCGGATCCTAAATGTGTCTTGAGTCGAATTGATGGTACCCGGGTGGAACACACCATTACAAGGGGACATAAATTTAAGATAAATGGTGGAAGATATAGAGGGGATGTCAGAGGTAGGTTCTTTACCCAGAGAGTAGTGGGGGCATGGAATGCACTGCCTGTGGTAGTAGTTGAGTCGGAAAATTTATGGACCTTCAAGCGGCTATTGGATAGGTACTTGGATTAGGGTAGAATAAGGGAGTGTAGGTTAACTTCTTAAGGGCAGCACGGTAGCATTGTGGATAGCACAATTGCTTCACAGCTCCAGGGTCCCAAGTTCGATTTCGACTTGGGTCACTGTCTGTGTGGAGTCTGCACATCCTCCCCGTGACTGCGTGGGTTTCCTCCGGGTACTCCGGTTTCCTCCCACAGTCCAAAGATGTGCAGGTTGGGTGGATTGGCCATGACAAATTGTCCAAAATTCTATGATTAACCTAGGACAAAAGTTCGGCGCAACATCGTGGGCCGAAGGGCCTGTTCTGTGCTGTATTTCTCTATCTATCTATCTATCAATTTAATCAACTAGAATTTTGGAATGGAGCTTTGCATCAAGCCTGACTGCCTCCGTACCAGCCCGCATGCTGCAAATGCGTCTGCAATTTTTAAACACTGGCAGGCGTGTTTTGATAGCTACCTGACGACTGCAGCCGGCAAGCCCACCAAGGAGCAGAAACTCCACATCCTCCACTCATGCGTGGACACATCGGTCTACGCAATGTTCGAAGACGAAGGCGATTTTGATGCGACCATGGAGATTCTCAAAGGACACTTTCTCCGACCGGTCAACAAAGTTTACGCACGGCATCTCCTGACGACCAGACAACAGTTCCCTGGTGAGTCCCTCAACGAGTTTTACCAGGCCCTCGCAGCTCTAGGGAGAACGTGCGTATGTCTCCCCATGAGAGCGTATGTCGGGCCTCTGTACTCTGGGGTTTTCCTTTGTTCTCTTTGTTCAAGGACCCTGCAAAGTGGTTGCTTGCAGTGCCTTTATGTTCCAAGTCATCACGTGCAGACAGTTGTAGCCAGCCTAATGCCCTTTCTATTTTTGCTCCTATGTCTCCCCTATGGTACTTTCTCCCCACCCCCGTCCTCTTCCCTCCCCCTCATTGTTGTCTCCTCCCCCCTTGTTCCCTTCCCCCCCCCCCATTTCTTCCCCTTTGTTCCCTTGTTGCTTATGCATACTACCACCCCCCCACCCCCACTTTGTCGGGGTGCTCTCTCCCTTAAGGGAAATGCGACGCGGCCCCTCTATCGCTCATGTTTCCTGGTGCTAGCTTTCCCTCTAGTGTTGTGGCCCCCCTTCCTGGGGTCGGTTATGTATCCACCCATCTCCCGCTGTCTATTCTCCCAACTACCATTCGCCTCACCCTTTCTTACGTTCTGCTGCCCTCGATCTTTCACTCCTCTGTTGCACCACCCCCATCCTCAAGAAAATGCAATGCAGTCCCGCGCAAAGTGTCCTTCGAGAATGTTAATTAAATTAGTAAATAAATAAAGTCTCTTTGGGTGCTCTTTTCATCGCTGCCCCTGTTGCCATTTCTCCAGCCAGTTCTCCAGGCCAAATTCGTCCGCACCCATAGGGGCCGTGAAAAAGTGCTCTCTGCTTTGGAATGTGCCATTAGCTTGGTGGGTACAGCATCCCAAATTTTAAGCCACTTTTGTACAGGGCTGCTTTCGCCCTCTTGAATTCTGCCCCGCGCTTGGCCAGGTCAGCCCAGTGTCCTATTATATCCTGATCTGGTGATCTTCCTAGTTGCAGTTTTTCATCTGTCTCGGCCAGTGCAAGATTCTTTCTTGGTCTTGATACCTGTGCATCTTAACGATTATCGCCCTCGGTTGTTCTTTGACCTTGGGTTTTAGACGGTGCAACCGGTGGGCTCTGTCTATTTCTGGTTGTTTGGGGAAGCTATCTCTTCCCACCAGATTGCCCAGCATTTGAGCCACACACACACTTCAATCCCCTCCGGCTGGCCCACTATCCGCAGGTTTTGGTGTCTTGATTGCTTTTCCTGATCCTCTATCTTCCCCTCAGACTCCCCTGTGTCGCGACCAACCATGTTCTCTCTTTCTCCAGGGCGGCGATCTCTTCATTTTGGTCTGTTGAGGCTTTTCCAAGCTCCTTTATGGTGCTCTCCTGGGCTTCCAGTCGCCTCTCCGCCTTGTCCAAGGTCATCTCCATGGTTGCCAGAGCTTCCGCGACTGACACCCTGACCGCCCCTGAATGTTGTTTTTTGTTTCCTCTCTGTGGTCTCTCAATTCCCTTGAGAGAAACATCCTCCAACCACCCTCTGGTGAGGGCTGGCTCCTTGTGTTGCGTGTTGATCCTTCTTGCTCTACATGGTCGGGTTTCGTCGCCTTGTGCGCCAGCTGGCTCAGCCACTTGCTTCTCCTGGCTTTTCCCATTTCTCATCTCCTTTTTGGCCTCTCGAGTTGCTGTTGCTTGGCATCTCCATTTGCGGTGCTGTTGGTTGAGACTAGGGATATTTTTTCTCCTGTATTAGTGAGTTATTTCGGGTAAAATAACCTATTTTCGGGTTTGTGGGAGGAGAGCCACTTGATGTGTGACTACTCAGCATCACCGGAAGTCCACCATTTGCCTTATTTACCACCTGCTGTACCTGCATGCTTACCTTCGATGACTGGTGTACAAGGATACCCAGGTCTCATTGCACACTCCTCTCTCCTAATTTATGCCATTCATATAATAGTCTGCCATCTCTTTTTTGCTACCAAAGTGGATAACCTCGCATTTGTCCAAATCATACTGCATCTCCCATTCATTTGCCCACTAACTCAACTTGTCCAAGTCACATCGAGGGATCTCTGCGTCCTCCTCACAGCTCACCCTCTCACACAACTTGGTGTCATCTGCAAATCTGGAGATAATACATTTTGTTCCCTCATCTGAATCATTAATATATATTGTGAATGTCTGGGATCCTAGCACCGATCCCTGCAGTACCTCACTAGTCACTGCCTGCCAATGTGAAAAAGACCCGTTAATTCCTACTCTTTCTTTCCTGTCTGACAACCATTTTTCTATCTATCTCAATTCACTGTCCCTAATCCCGTGCACTTTAATTTTACAGGCAGCATGGTGGCGCAGTGGTACCACTGCTACCTCACGGCACCGAGGTCCCAGGTTTGATCCCGACCCTGGGTTACTGTCCGTGTGGAGTTTGCACATTCTCCCCATGTTTGTGTGGGTTTCATTCCCACAACCCAAAGATGGGCAGGATAGGTAAATTGGCCATGCTAAATTGCCCCTTAATTGGAAAAAATGAATTGGGTACTCTAAAATTCTTTTTTTTTAAATAAAAAAAGTTTACATATTAATCTCTTACATGGGACCTTGTCAAAAGCCTTCTGAAAGTCCTAATATACCACACCCACTGGCTCCACTCGTCAACTCTACTAGTTACATCCTCGAAGAATTGCAGTAGATTTGTCCAGCATGATTTCCCCTTCATAAATCCATGCTGACTCTGTTTTCTAAGTTCTCTGCTATAAAACCTTTGATAATGCATTCTAGAATTTCTAGTCAGGCTTACTGGTGTATATTTCCTGTTTTCTCTCTACCTTCCTTTTTAAATAGTGAAATGAAATGAAAATTGCTTATTGTCACGAGTAGGCTTCAATGAAGTTACTGTGAAGAGCCCCTAGTCGCCACATTCCGGCGCCTGTCCGGGGAGGCTGGTACGGGAGTTATATTAGCTACCCTCCAATCTGTAGGAATATTTCCAGAGTCTATAGAACCTTGGAAGATAACCACCAATGCACCCACTATTCCTAGAGCCACTTCTTTAAGTATTCTGGCATGTAGATTATTAGGCCCCGGGAATTTATCAGCGTTCAATCCCATCAATTTCTCCAACACCATTTCTCTACTAATATTGATCTCCGTCAGTTCCTCCTTCTCACTAAATCCTGCGTTCCCCACATTTCTGGTATCTGAGTTGTGTCCTCATTTGTGATGACAGAACCAAAATATGTGTTTAGTTGCTAAGTCATTTTGTTGTCTCCTATTATACATTCCCCTGTTTCTGACTGTAAGACATTGGTCTTCACCAATCGTTTTCTCTTCCTGTACCAATAAAACTTTTACATGTTTTTATGTTCCCTGCATGTTTACTCTGGTTTTCTATTTTCCCCCTCTTAATCAATCCCTTGGTCCTTATTTGTTTAATTCTAAACTGCTTCCATTCCTCAGATCAGTTGTTTTTCTTGGCCAATTTGTATGCTTCTTTCTTGGTTTGAATACTATCTCTAATATCCCTTGTAAGCCATGGATTGGCCACCTTTCCCGTTTTACTTTTGTACCATACAGAAATAAAAAAATATTTGCAGTTCGTCCATGCGCTCCTTGAATGTTTGTCATTGCCTATTCACTGTAATCCCTTTAAGTAATATTTCCCAATCTATCATAACCAACTTCCACTTCATAGTATCGTAGTTTCCTTTATTAATATTCAGGACCCTAGTATCAGAATCAACTACTTCTCTGCCTATCATTTTTCTTATTTCCCTTTCTGTCTTTTATTTTGTTCTTGTTTCCTCCTCCTCTGACACCTTGCATAGGCTCCCATTCCCCTGTCATTTTAGTTTCAACCATCCCCAACCACTCTAGGCCATCAGTCCCAGGCCTGCCTGGGTTTAACCCGTCCAGTTTGTACTGGTTCCACTTCCCCCAATACCCGAGGAATCTGAAACCTTCCCCCTCATGTCATCTCTTCAGCCATGTATTCTTTGCTTTCTTAACTTTTGGTGTACAGTACACTGAGGTATTCACCAGCACCCCAGAATCCCTCATAAACTGCATGTCCTCTAGTTCAATGCCTTTAATCTTATATTCCTAATGCTTATTCCTCTTTCCCAGTCTGATCTACTTAAAATTCTTAAATTCGGATTAAACTTTTGACACAATCAATCTTTAAATTTATCCAGACAGACCTTCTGTGTTTGGTCTACTTGTTCTTGTTATTTGCATCTCATCTCCAATTTTATATTATTGGTAGACCTGGATTATTTAGTTAATGGCTGCACTTGCACACCACCAATATCCATGGTAAACAGTAATAGCTCTGGATTAATCCTTGAGATGTTTCTCTAACCACATTTCCCATTCTGATGTCACACCACAATTATTCTTTGTATCCTCTTCTGACTCACCCCAGAAGCTCACCCCACATTCTGATGATGTGGAGATGCCAGCGTTGAACGAGGGTGAGCACAGTAATAAGTCTTACAATACCAAGTTAAAAGTCTAACATGTTTGTTTCAAACACTAGCTTTTGGAGCACTGCTCCTTCCTCAGGTGAATGAAGAGGTATGTTCCAGAAACATATATATAGACAAATTCAAAGATGCCAGACAATGCTTAGAATGCGAGCATTAGCAGGTAATTAAGTCTTTACAGATCCAGAGATAGGGGTACTCCAGGCTAGAGGTGTGAATTGCTTCAAGCCCAGACAGTTGGTAGGATTTCACAAGCCCAGGCCAGATGGTGGGGGATGAATGTAATACGACATGAATCCCAGGTTGCGGTTGAGGCCGCACTCATGTGTGCGGAACTTGGCTATAAGTTTCTGCTCGCCAATTCTGCGTTGTCGCGCATCCTGAAGGCCGCCTTGGAGAACGCTTACCCGGAGATCAGAGGCTGAATGCCCTTGACAGCTGAAGTGTTCCCCGATTGGAAGGGAACATTCCTGCTTGGTGATTGTCCGTTCATTTGTTGTCGCAGCGTCTGCATGGTCTTGCCAATATACCACGCTTCGGGACATCCTTTCCTGGTTTCTTCGGACTTCAACCTTGCGCTGTTGGCGGACAGGGCAACCCCTCTGTCCACCAGTATGTCTCCAGCTCAACTCCTCATGAATAGAGACCTGCGGACAACTGTTCCAGCCATACTTACCAGACCTGAATCGCCTCCCAGTGCTGCAAAAGGTGTAGCAACTCAGGAACTGGCAAAAGCTGACGTACGATGCTCATGCTACCGATTTACCTGTGCTACCTCCGGAGGATGCTGTTCGGATCAAGCTATCTGATGGAGGCTGGTCAGCTCCAGCTGTTGTTGTTCGACAGGCTGCCCCCAGATGGTTTGTAGTTCGTATGGCTGATGGCTCCATTGTCAGGCACAACAGAAGGGCACTGCGCAAAGTTGCCTGCCCATCACCGGATCCTACTTATCCATATGTTGTTATACCTCCTCGGGACACCTCGCACCACGAGGCCACCAATCTGGCGGCAACCCCGCCTGTCAAGGCGCCGTCGTCCCCACCTCCATCTCTCAGGCGGTCACCAAGGATCAGACGCAAGCCCCAAAGATTGGACTTATAGACATTTCTCTTGTAAATTTTGTTTTGTATCTGCACGCTAGACACCTCTTATGTATATATTCATCCACTCGCTTTCATCCACTCGCCATATAATGTAAATAGTTCTACATGTAAATCCAGTCGCATGTGCTCCAAGCAACCAACATTTTTTTTAAAAAGGGGAGATGTCATGATATGCACTTATACACATAATGAGATACAGACAGGCAGTGACAGACACCCAGTACAGCCAATCAACACACAGGACAGAACACAACCAATCACCAGGCAGAACACTACAAGGTGGTCTTGCACTGTAAAACACACAAGGCATCAACACTCTGCCTCTTTCCACTGGTGACAACTGTAGTGACAGTCAGGGTGTATATATCAGTTAGCACCTCCTACACGTGGCTCAGAGCTAGTCTGGTCTAGTTAGTTATAGTAAGCACGCTTAGATTAGTAGAGTGTCAAACCCACAGCGAACTGTGTGCACTGCTTAACAAGTTCAATAAAGCATATTGAACTAACATCAAAATTTGGAGTCTGCTTTCAAGTACAACTGCATCCAGTTGCAGCCCCTGTTACCCCAGGGTGATTAACACAACATTGAATGGTGGAGCAGGCTCGAGGGGCCAAATGGCCTACACCTGTCCCGATTTCCTGTGTTCCTACATAATCTTATGACTGCTGCATGTCTGCCTCAGTTATTCTGACTGGCCGGATCCATTGCCTAATGTAAACACAGAGGCAGCATAAATTAGGGATATCAGTGACAATGATTGGGATTCTGAATTGTTATAGCCATCATAGGTAAGTATGAGGTCAGTTCAATTTCACCTTGTGTGATGAAATCTTGCAGATTAAATCCAATGCCATATCTTGTCCACCCCGGGAAGCAATGTGGGAAATATTTAGTTAGCCACTTCACGTTAAGTCACAGACAATGCTGCTACAATTTATGTCATGGTATGAAAACAATAAATCACAGATAAAGTTTTGGACTTAAACATTGAAGCAAAAGTTGAGGTATAAACAGAATATACAACTACCATCTCTGATGAACAATTTCGTTAAAATAATGAATCCAACCTGCATTCCCAGCTGATGAGTTATTCCTCCCTTGATTGTGGAGACAGATTCACATCTGGTACTACAAGTAGGTGTTCTTGGTCTCCTAAATTGGGAGAAAAATACATCCACTTGTGAAAAATAATCTACACAGAATCCTTGATGTTGATGAATAATCTGCCATTTTGCTTGTGGTCACTGGTTGCTTTGGGTACTTTTCAAATGTTTGCTATTTTTTGTAACTCTTTCATTCACACAATCGACATCTTTACAGAGAACCCTTGAATACATTAAATAATTCCTTTGTAGCGACTGATTTTTCAAGACAAATGGTGTTCTCCACCATTTCAAATTCTGGCATATTACTAACAAGAACTACATGCAAAAGGTATAAGAACTTAAATTAGGCATTCTGGATTTCTAGCATAAATCCCTCAAATAGGGTTTGATGCGACCATCAATTCACTCAAGGACACAAGTAGAAGTAAACTGTGGTTTTGATCGACTTACAACTGAGCCTGCCTGCGACTAGCTGAACTGAAGGCAGGCTCGCAAGACCGCAGCACTTTATACGTCCGGTTGTGGGAGGAGCCATGGGCGGAGCCAAGGGTGGAGCCAAGGGTGGAGCCCTGTACATGCTCATCTCCCCCTGTGGGCAGAGCTGCGCAACAGCTCACAGATGGAGCCCACAGGGACACAGTGATACACAGTGTGAATTTATATTATACATTCCCCACAGGGTTGTGCAGATTTTCTCTGTTTCCTTGTTTACTGATGTTTTTTTCCAAATCTTTAACTTAATTTCTTCTCATTTTGCACTTAACTCACGAGACATCGAGTTCACCACTCAAGAACAGGCCACTTAGTCCACCTGGCCTATGCAAGCAATTATGCTCCATTCATGCTCCTTCCGTCTTTCTTCACCAGCAGACACTTCTATTCCTTTTCTTCATCATATTCATTGAGCTTCCTTTAAATGCAAATGTGCTATTCTTCTAAACCATTCCTTGTGGTAGAGAATTCCCATATGTCCAGGCATGTTAGATTTTTTCTAATCCTTTGGGTTATTCAAGCTTTAAAATGAAATGGCTACCTATCAATTATTAACACTGAGTTATATCACAATAATATTCTGAAGAGTAACAGCTGTGCAATTTTCTAATTGCCAATGTAACATTCAAAGTGGAAGAGATAATGGAGTGGTTTTAAGTGCTTTATGCACTCTCTTTAAGAGCGCCTTCAGTGACATACAAAACATGCATCCTCAGAGACAACCAGCTTTATATAATTCCTCTATTAACAGGTAAAACTACAGGGAATAAGCTAGATCAGAGGTCATGGTCTTTCTGTGAGAGTTACAATTATTAACTAAATATCTTTAGAAGGTGGCAGGGGAGCTAATAATTGAAATCAGGACATCGGGGGTCTGGCAGGGGATAGTACGGGGGGTGCAGCACAGGATCTTGCTATACGTGGATAATTTCCTTCTATATATTTCAAACCCGCTGGGGGGGGATTGGAGGGATTATGGGGGTCGGTTTTCAGGGAATAAATTGAATATGGGCAAGAGTGAGGTCTTTGCGATTCAGGCAAGGGGAGAGGTGAAGAGATTGGGGGAGATGTTGTTCAAGTTGGTGAGGGGAAGCTTTCGGTATTTGGGTATCCAGGTGGCATGGGAATGGGATCAGCAGCACAAGCTGAATTTGGGTCAGTTGGTAGAATAGATGAGGAGGGACTTTCGGAGGTGGGGTGCGCTCCTGCTATCATTGGCGGGGCCGGTACAGACGGTGAAAATGACGGTCCTCCAGAGGCTTTCGTTTGTCTTTCAGAGCCTTCCAATTTTTATCCGGAAGAATGAGACTCAAATTGGGTGCAGAGGCGGCAGCCCATCAACATCTCAGTTGGTGCAATGCCTGTCATAGCATGCGGGGTTGTCTGGTAGCAGAATAAAATCCCGGCTAAGCGGGTCTCCCAGGATCCCGATGTTTGTTTTTTCATGCCGACCTTAAATGTTTGCATAGCCCATTTAAAGCTGGGTGGTATGGGGCTGGACGGATCCCATTGGCAACATTAATGCTGCAAATTCCGCATTCGTAAACACTGTACCATTGTCCAATACGAACACCTTGGGTATGCCATGCGTGCTGAAAATGTGCTGGAGTTTCGCTTTGCTGGTCCGGGCCTTTGTCGCCTATACCTTGAGGTCTTCCATTCACTTTGAGTGGGCGGCGGTGAGGACAAGGAAAGGAGCCCTCAAAGTCTACACGGAGGCGAGACCACAGATGACCCGGCCATTCCCACGGGTGGAGCAGGGATGCAGGAGCCAACTTCTGATGTGCCTGATACTGGATGCAGCACTGGGCCACCTGCTCGATGTCCACCTCAATGCCAGGCCACCAAACATAGTTTCGAGCTAACATTTTCATTTTGGACACACCAAGGTGACCATCGTGGAGGTCCATCAGGAGAAGGCTGCGTCCACATTTGGGGACCACCACGCGGGTTCCCCCAAAAGAACTTATGCTAAGTTCCTGCATCTTTGTGGCATAGGCCTCAAGATCCTGGGGTACAGCCCTATGCTAAACTTCATGTGACGGATATGGGATAGCTGAGGGTCAGTTGGAGTCCACCCGCGAATGCAGGATGCCGTGACTGGTAGCGAGTCCATAAAATGGAGGGTCAATTACCTCTGGCCGTCGCTGGTTTAGATGGCCTGGTCAGCAGGGGTAGACAACTTAACACACCGGTGTGGGGAATCTTGGGCCCGGAGAGGTGCTCCAACACGTTGTCATATTCTGCGAGTAGCAATGCCCTTCGCTGGATGCGGGCGGAAGGGGAAATAGGGGAAATTGCCAGATCCTCCTTGAAGAGCCCTAGGAGAGGCCTGTGGTCCATGAGAATGGTGAAGCGAAGCCCGTAGACATATTGATGCATTTTCTTGACCCTGAATACGGCAGCAAAACTCTCCTTCTCGATCTGGGCATAGCGCTTCTCTGCGCGGCCAATGTTCTTGAGGCGAAGACGATGGGACGTTCTGATCCGTCGTCCATTTCATGGGTCAACACAACCCCGCCATCATATGGGGAAGCATCGCAGGTCAATTGGAGTGCCCGGGATGGGTCGAAGTGGGTTAACAGTCTTGACGTGGAGAGTTGTAATTTCACCTTGATGAAAGCCGCTTGCTGATCTCGACCCTATTCCCAGTGTTTCTCCTTCTTCAACAGACGGTGGAGGGGAGCTAAAGTGGTGGCCAGGTTTGGGAGGAACTTGCCATGTCAGTTTATCATTAATAGGAACGAATGCAGTTCCATTGGGCCATCTGGTATGGAGCTTGTCAAATTGCTTGTACCTTCTCTTCCACTGGATGCAAGCCGTGGCAGTTTATGTGGTAGACGAGGTGCATTACTTCGGCAGCATTGAATACACATGTCTCCTGCTGAAGGCGGACGCCGGCATCCTCAAAATGCTCCAGCAATTTGGCCAGGTTTGTAGGTGCTCCTGGTCGGACGAGCCCACGATCATAATGTTGTCGAGATAGACCGTCATGCGGGGCAGGCCTCGCAGGATGTTCTCCAGTACTCGGAAAAATTGCACGTGCGGAGGAAACCCCAAAGGGCAGGCAGGTGTATTCATATGGTCCCCTGTGCGTGTCACAATTACAAAGCGTCTGGACTCGGGGGCCAGGACCAACTGCAGGTAAGCGAGACTGATGTCGAGTTTTGTTAAAGTGCGCCCTCCGCTGAGCTTAGGGGAAAAGGTCCTCGATCCAGGGAACTGGGTACCAGTCCAGTCGAGACACATGGTTGACTGCCATTTTATATTCACCACACAAGTATACTGTTCCATTCGGTTTCATGACTGGGATGACCAGCACGCCCAGTCGGGGAACTGTACCAAGCGAATGATGCCCAAGTTCTCCATCTGGTCCAACTCTGCATTCACTTTGGGTCGTAAGGCATACGGGAGAGATCGGGCAAGGAAGTAGTGCGGTCAAGCCATGGGATTCACACTTATTCAGGCCATAGCTTCTTTTATGGTGTCCACACCTGCTGCCAATCTAACCGGAAATAGCATACCCAGTCACGTCCCAACATTCTTGGACCACTCCCTTGGACCACCACCAGAGGAAGGTTTGCAGACTCACTATTGCCAGTGGTTCCCCCATGAAAGTGGCCAGTCTCACATTGGTGTCCGACAGGTTCAGCAATTGAAGGCCAGACTGAATGCAGTCAAACATACGACGGCTGACTACTGACACTGCTGCCCCAGTGTCAACTTCCATGCAGATTGGGTGTCCATTGATCCACAGAGAGATCTGGATGGGCGCCACTCTTGATGCAGGCACATGGTGTAACTGCTGGTAGGTGTTGTCTGCATCTTCCACGTGGTAAACCCTGTCACGTTGGAGGAGTTGTGCCCAGCAGGTCAGCGGTCAGGTAGATCCTCGTGGGGCCTCCTGTCTCTTTGGTTTCTGCAGCCTGTTGAGGCCCATGCAGGCTAGTGGCTATCTTCCTGTCCCTCCCGGTCAGTGGAGAATGTCCTGCAGCATCCCCGGTCTCTATTAAGGCAGTCAATGTTCCGTTATCAAGTGCCAGCTTCCTCGGGTCTAGCCGAGCGTGCTAGGTGCCTGTGATTGCGTTCCAGACTGAGCACTGTCAGTCCCTGGATTTCATTTGTTCGATGCTTTCTCTGAAGATAGCTATCACCACTCCAGGTTCAAGGTCCAGGTGGACCTCATATTGTAATTTCCGTTGCATGGCCGCATCGTGGAGTCCACGCACCAAACGGTCCCCAAGTGTCTCATTCAGTGTCACTCCAAATTCGCAAGTCTCAGCTAGTTTATGGAGGAGTGGCCAGGAAGCCACTCACTGACTCGGCTTGGGCCTGAGCAGCCATGTGGAACTGGAAACGGCATACGAGGGGAGATGGTTTTGGGAGGCGAACGACAGGAAATCTGGGGTGTCCAGATGAGTCAAGCTCTTTATCACACTGTAGGTGGGCCCTCCACAAGCCATCAGTAATATCACAGTTTTTCGTATATCGCCAGTAATCACATTAGTTCAAAAAAATGAGTCCATGCGTGCAACATATTGCCCCCAATTGTCTGTACCTACATCAAAAGGTTCCAGCTTTCCTATGAGTGGTATTTCCCTGATTAGTAGTGGGGCCTGCCGAAGCATAGGCGACGTGTGCCGGGCACGTAGCAACCGGTGTCGACGGTAGCTCCATCCCATCCTCGTCATCAGTATTGAATCCACGGTAGGCAGAACACAAAGACAAAGTAGAAATTATAGAACAAGGTTTATTTTGATACAATTACAATATTCCTCCACTGGCCTCAGCATATCCTTCCCTTTTTTAAAAAAAAATTAAAAAACAATGTAGAGTACAATTCATTTTTTCCAATTAAGGGGCAATTTAGCATGACCAATCTACCTATCCTGCACATCTTTGGGTTGTGGGTCAAAAACCACGCAAACACAGGGAGACTATACAAACTCCAGCGACCCAGAATCAAACTTGGGACCTCAGCACCGTCAGGCAGCAGTACTAGTCACCATGCTGCCCTACATCTCCTCCCTGACCTGCAGCTAGGAAGGGTTTTATACAACTGACGCTCTGTTTGTAAAGGAGAAACCCCGCCCCCTTAAAGGGGAAGACCTGCTTGTCTTAAAGGGGAAGTTCATATCCCAGGGAGGTCACGGGAAATCGTATTGTCTTGATTCCAGGACCTCCATTGGGGTTATAACAGTAACAATAAATGATATTCCACAGGGATCAGTGCTGGGGCCTCTGTTGTTTGTAGCATAAACAATTTGGATGAAAATGTAGCTGGTCTGATTAGTAAGTTCACGAATGACACCAAGGTTGGTGGAGTGGCAGATAGTGTTGAGGATTGTCAGAGAATACAGTAGGACATAGGTAAGTTGGAGACTTAGGCGGAGAAATAGCAAATGGAGTTTAATCCGGATAAATGTGAGGTAATGCATTTTGGTAGATCTAACATAGAGAGGAAATATACAGCAAATGATAAAACTCTTAGCAATATAGAAAACCAGAGAAATCTGGGCTTACAGGTTCACAGGTCTTTGAAAGTGGCAAAACAAGTGGACAAGGTAGTCAAGAAAGCATATGAAGCTTGCCTTCATTGGACGGGACATTGAGTATAAAAACTGGCAAGTTATGCTACAGTTGTATAGGCCTTTGGTAAGGCCGCACTTGGAATATTGCGCACAATTCTGGTCGCCACACTACCAGAAGGATGTGGAGGCTTTGGAGAGAGTGAAGAGGAGGTTTACCATGATGTTGCTTGGTCTGGAGGGTATTAGCTACGCAGAGAGGCTGAACAGACTCGGACTGGTTTCATTAGAACAATGGAGGTTGAGGGGCGACCTGATAGTGGTCTAAAAGATTACGAGGAGCATGGTTAGAGTGGATGGGCAGGCACTCTTTCCCAGGGTGGAGGGGTCAGTCAGTAGGGGCCATAGGTTTAAGGTCCGTGGGGCAAAATTTAGAGATGTGCGAGGCATGTTTTTTTTACACAAAGGGTTTTGAGTGCCTGGGACAAGTTGCCAGGGGAGGTTGTGGAAGCAGATACATTAACGGCGTTCAAAAGGCATTTCGATACTGGATATGATGGCTATAGAGGGACACAGCACGAGGAAGTGCTGAGGGTTTTGGCCAAGGGTGGTATCAGGACTGGTACAGGCTTTGAGGGCCAAAAGGCCTGTTCCTGTGCTATATTGTTCTTTGTTCTTTATAACCAGGTATTTTAGGAAACAAATTGACTGCTACAAGATTAGTTAAGATATTTGCAGATATGGAATACTTAATCCAAGATTAACATTTGATGCCTATTCATTTTTCTCAGAAGTTATTGGTCCCTTATAACTGGGCTTGAAATTGGCTGAAAGTAGTGACAATCACAGTGACAATCACACACACCTGTGTATCCTCAAAATACTTTATTCATAGGTCATTAAATACGTGTACAGTTTTGCACTGTTATTCCATATGGGCAGCACTGTAGCAGAGTGGTTAACACTGCTGCTTCACAAGGGCTGGATTAGCCAGGTCTTCCACTCGGACTTGGACTCTAAGTCCAGGGGGGTGGCAATCATGATCAACAAGCGCGTGCAATTTGAGGCGGAGGGCATATCCGCAGACAGGGGGAGCAGATACCTGATGGTACGGGGCAGATTGGAGGGGAGAAGAGTGGTGCTGGGGAAGATCCCGGACCTGGATTCTCGCAGGCTAATAATGGGGGGGATCTTTAACATGGTCCTTGACCCGGCTTTGGATCGGTCGTGTCCAGAACGGGTAGACTCCCAGCAATGGCAAGGGAGCTGAAAGGGTTTATGGAGCAAATGGGGGCAGTGGACCCCTGGAGAGATAGACAGCTTTCAGGAAGGGGTTACTCGTTTTACTCGCGCGTCCATACAGTATATTCTAGGATAGATTTCTTCGTACTAAGCAGGGATTGTATAGGGGAGGTAAAGAACACGGAATACTCGGCAATTACTATCTCAGACCATGCCACGCATTGGGTAGACCTGCAGATCGGGGGAGCGAGCTACGAACGCCCGCAATGGAGGCTAGACGTGGGACTGCTGTCGGAGGAGGGGATCTGCGAGAGGCTTCGGAGGTGTATGCAAAATTACTTGCAGGTGAATGACATGGGGAGGTCTCAGCGGCGACCCTGTGGGAGGCGCTAAAGGCAGTAGTGCGGGGGGAGCTGATTTCAATTGGGGCCCACAGAGCCAAGGCAGACAGGGCAGAGATGGATAGATTGGTCAGGGAAATGGATCGGATAGACGAAGAGCACACGGAGTCCCTGAGGGAGGTTTTACTCGGGGAGAGGCAGAGACTACAGGCGGAACTGGGGGCACTATCCAAGAGTAGGGCCGTTGAACAGATTAGGAAGGCGAGGGGAGTGGTGTACGAGCATGGGGAAAAGGCTAGCAGACTGTTAGCGCAGCAACTCAGGAGGAGGGAGGCGGCCAGGGAAATAGGTAGAGTGAGGGATGGGGAGGGGCGCAAAGTGGAGGACCCGGCAGGATTGAATAAGGTATTCCAAGACTTCTATCGCAAGCTATATACTTCGGAGCCGCCGGAAGAACCGGAGGAGATGAAACGGTTTCTGGACGGGTTAACCTTCCCAACAGTAGGTGGGGGGCGAGTGGATGAGCTGGGGGCCCCAATTAGAGTGGAGGAGGTATTGGGGGGGCCTAAAGGCCATGCAGTCGGGGAAAGCCCCGGGGCCGGATGGATACCCGGTAGAGTTCTATAGGAAGTTTTCTGAGCTGGTGGGCCCGGTCCCGGTGAGGGTTTTTAATGAGGCAAGGGACAGAGGGACCCTGCCGCCGACAATGTCGCAAGCCACTATATCACTGATATTGAAGCGGGGTAAAGACCCGGAGGTGTGCGGGTCCTACAGGCCAATCTCCCTGATTAATGTTGACTCCAAGCTCCTGGCAAAGGTACTGGCGGTTAGAATGGAGGACTGCGTACCGGAGGTGATCGGGGAGGACCAAACTGGGTTTGTGAAAGGTAGGCAGCTGGCGGCCAACCTGAGAAGATTACTTAATGTGATAATGATG
Organism: Scyliorhinus canicula; assembly: GCF_902713615.1. Classification (NCBI taxonomy): domain Eukaryota; kingdom Metazoa; phylum Chordata; class Chondrichthyes; order Carcharhiniformes; family Scyliorhinidae; genus Scyliorhinus; species Scyliorhinus canicula. Next base: position 178,194,861 of record NC_052151.1, read on the forward strand.
CCCCCGGCGGGTGTGGAGGTAGTGGTGGCAATGGACGCCGAGAAGGCCTTTGACCGGGTGGAGTGGGACTATCTATGGGAGGTGCTCAGACGGTTTGGGTTCGGGGAGGGATTGGTGGATTGGATCAAATTATTATATCAGGCCCCGAGGGCCAGCGTCAGGACTAACAGAGAAGTGTCAGAGTAGTTTAGGTTGTACCGAGGGACCAGACAGGGCTGCCCGCTCTCCCCGCTGCTGTTTGCGCTGGCCATAGAGCCGCTGGCGATTGCGCTGAGAGCCGCAGAGGGATGGAAGGGGATGGTGAGGGGCGGGGTAGAACATAGGGTCTCTCTTTACGCAGACGACCTGCTCCTGTACGTGTCGGACCCAGTGGCCGGGATGGGAAGTATACTGGGAATGCTGAGGAAGTTCGGCCAGTTCTCAGGATACAAATTAAATACGGCCAAGAGTGAAATGTTTGTGGTACAGGCAAGGGGCCAGGAGAACAGATTGAGAGGGCTACCGTTTAGGCTGGTTGAGGAAAATTTCCGGTAGTTGGGAATCCAGGTGGCACGAGACTGGGGCAGGCTGCACAAGTTAAATTTGGCCAGGGTGGTGGAGCAAATGAAGGGAGAGTTTCGGAGATGGGATGCACTCCCGCTGTCGCTGGCAGGGAGGGTGTAGACTGTAAAGATGACAATCCTCCCTAGATTTCTGTTTATTTTTCAGTGCCTCCCGATCTTTATCCCACAGTCCTTCTTCAAAAGAGTTAACAGGATGATCATGAGCTTTGTCTGGGCGGGAAAATCCCCGCGGGTGAAGAAGGCGATGTTGGAGAGGAACCGCAGCGAGGGAGGGCTGGCTTTGCCGAGTCTAATTAATTATTACTGGGCGGCCAACATCGCTATGATAAGGAAGTGGATGGTGGGTATGGGGTCTATTTGGGAGCGGGTGGAGGCGGCTTCGTGCAGGGGCTCCAGCTTGGCAGCCCTGGTCACGGCTCCTCTACCGCTGCCGCTGGCCAAGTACACCACCAGCCCGGTAGTGGTGGCGTCCCTGCGGATATGGGGCCAGTGGAGGAGGCATGTTGGGGAGAAGGGGGCATCTGTCTGGGCGCCAATCTGCGACAACCATCGGTTTGCCCCCGGGAGTATGGATGGGGGTTTCCGAGTATGGCGGCGGGCGGGGGTGGGAAGGGTGGGTGATATGTTCCTGGAAGGGAGCTTTGCGAGTTTGAGGAGCTTGGAGGAGAAATTTGGGTTGGTAAGGGGAAATTATTTTAGGTACCTACAGTTGCGGGACTTTGTTCGTAGACAGGTCCCATCTTTCCCACGCCTCCCGCAAATGGGGATCCTGGACAGAATAGTCTCTAGGGGGGAAGAAGGGGAGGGTAGAGTCTCGGGTATTTATAAGGTGCTCATGAGGGAGGAAGGGTCCCAGACAGAGGAACTGAAACTTAAATGGGAGGAGGAGCTAGGTGGGGAAATGGAGGACGGGCTGTGGGCAGAGGCCCTGTGTAGGGTAAATTCGACCGCGACATGTGCTAGGCTCGGGCTGATTCAATTTAAGGTCGTTCACCGGGCCCATATGACGGTGGCTCGGATGAGCAAATTCTTTGGGATAGAGGAACAATGCGCTAGGTGCTCGGGAGGACCAGCGAACCACGTTCACATGTTTTGGGCATGCCCTAAGCTGAGGGGGTACTGGGAGGGATTTGCGGGGATCATGTCCCGGGTGCTAAAAACAAGGGTGGTGATGAGTCCAGAGGTGGCAATTTTTGGGGTTTCGGAAGACCCGGGAGTCCAGCGGGAGAAAGACGCCGATGTTTTGGCCTTTGCTTCCCTGATAGCCCGGCGACGAATACTATTGGCGTGGAGGGACTCAAAGCCCCCGAAGACTGAGTTGTGGCTTGCGGACATGTCGTGTTTTCTGGGTATGGAAAAAATTAAATTCGCCTGGAGGGGATCTGTACAGGGGTTCGCCCGGAGGTGGCAACCATTTATTGACTTCTTTGCGGGAGAGTAAGCGTCAGCGGGTGGGGGGGGGGGAGGGGGGGGGGGGGGTGGGGGGAGAAAGAGTAGAGTAGGAGGGAAAATATGGCGGGTAGTACCGGTGGGAGAGGAGCGGGCTTGTGCAGTATGTTACGATTGAAGTATTGAAAGTACATGGATGTTTGCACATTTTTGCCTTTTTTGCTTTCTTTCTGTTGATGTCTGTAACTGTTTACAAAGCCAAAAACTACCTCAATAAAATTGTTTATTTAAATAAAAACACTGCTGCTTCACAGCGCCAGGTCCCAGGTTCGATTCCTGGCTTGGTCACTGCCTTTGTGGAGTCTGCACATTCTCCATGTCTGCGTGGGTTTCCTCCGGGTACTCCGGTTTTCTCCCTCAAGTCCCGAAAGATGTGCTGTTAGATAATTTGGACATTCTGAATTCTCCCTCAGCGTACCGAAACAGGTGCTGGAATGTGGCGACTGGGGATTTTCAGAGTAATTTCATTGCAGTGTTAATGTAAGCCTACTTGTGACAATAATAAAGATTAGTCTGTTTAGCACAGGACTAAATCGCTGGCTTTGAAAGCAGGCCAGCAGCACGGTTCGATTCCCGTAACAGCCTCCCCGAACAGGTGCCGGAATGTGGCGACTCGGGGCTTTTCACAGTAACTTCATTGAAGCCTACTTGTGACAATAAGCGATTTTCTTTTCATTTCATTTCATTGACCAATCACAATATGTATCACTAACCAAAATCGGCTTTTCTTGCAAGAGTTATTGACAAAGCTGGTTAAGCTCATTTTCTTTGGGGCTTCCAGTGGCGACATGTAGAAGAAGGATGCATGAAAGGTAGCTCCCTCTAGAGTCAGTGGATTTTGGTTCCTTTTGCCAGGTTTCCGAGGGTAATTGGAGGCATTTATTAAAACTGAAGGGCTTGGACTGGGCTGATGAGACTTGGTTAGTGGTTGGGATGGGTTTGTATGGGAATATTGTAGCAGTAACTGTGTATGTAAGTATATTTTTGTTTTCCTTGTCCCCTCTTCCCCCCCTTTCTTCACATATGTTTGTATAGAGTTGATGGAAATTGAAATTGATACAGGTTGATTTGGGGGGTTCTTTCCTTTTGTCATATATTTGCATTGGTTTTTGTATTAAAGGGGGTACAGGGGGAGTTGGGTGGTTTTGGATGGTGAAAAGTGGGGGTGGGGGATTTTTGGTTTCAGTTAGGGGTCTGGTTTTTGTCTTGGATGGTTTAGTGGGATATGGTGGGCTCTGGTGCGGGGGGGTTGCCTTGCTGGCTGGGTAAGATTGGCTAATGAATGAGAGGAGGTGTTGCAGCTCACGGGACCTGGTTAGGCAGGTGCCTTTGAGCCTAGAGAGTGTGACAGGGGTCGGAAGTGGTCCCATTTGTGGCAGCCATCTTGGGTGGGCTCTGGTTTACTTTCTTGGTAAAAATGGCTAAATTGAAGGGGAGGAGGAGTGGGAGACCACCGATTTGATTGGCTACGTGGAATGTGCATGGTTTGGTGGGCCTAATTAAACATGCAAGAGTTTTCTCTTATCTAAAAAAGTTTGAAAGCCGGAGACCCACCTGTGGGTAAGGGATCATGTTAGGCTCTGCAAGAGTTGGGTTAGCCTGGAGTTTGTGTAGGGGAAGTGCTTGTCGTCCAATGTGAGGCGATATATGAATGTGGTATTGTCCCCGGTGGACGGGAGAGAGCAGGAGATCATAGTGGCAATGGGCGCTGAGAGGGCCTTTGATAGGGTAAAATGGGGATATTTATTTCCAGTGCTGGAACTGTTCAGGAGAGGGCCTAAGTTTGTGGCGTGGGTTTGGTTATTACATAAGGCAGCTAAGGCTTGTGTTTAGACAAACAATGTGAGCTCCAGATATTTCCAGTTGTACAGGGGAACAAGGCGGGATGCCCTATGTTCCCCCTCTTGTTCCTGTTGGCAGTAGAGCATTTGGCCATTGCCTTGACAGCTTCAGAGGGATAGTAAGCAGTGGGGTTGAGCATAGGGTGCTCTTGTATGCAGATGATCTTCTTTTGTACGTAACGGAACCTATCCCCACAATGAGTGATATTATGGCACAGTTGAAGCGATTTGGGGCTTTTTCGGAATATAAATTGAATTGGGAAAAGAGTGAGTGTTGTCTGGCAACTCAGGTGGGGAGGGGGGTTAATTTGGGATCTTACGGGTTCCCATTTTAGACATTATGGGGTGCAGGGAGAGAGAGATTGGGCTCGACTTCGGAAATTAAATTTCATGAGCCTGGTGCTCAGGGTGAAGGCCACTACACAAGTGGGACAGCCTCCCTCTGTCTTTAACGGGCACATTCAGTTGGTGAAAATGAATGTCCTGCCACATATTATGTTTTTATTCCCATGTTTGCTGTTTTGTTTTGCCAAAATACTTTTTTGGGGTCGTGGAGAGATTAATTTTGATGTTCACCTGGGAGGGAAAAGTAGCCAAACTTGGAAGAAGGTGCTTCAGAGGGACAGGCAGTCAGGAGGCTTTGCGTTGCCAAACATGATATATTATTGGGCGGTGAACACTGAGAAGGTGTTGGGTTGGTGTGGAAATCGGAGGCTTTATGGGTGTGGATGGAGTCGAGCTTGTGTAGGGAGTCGGGGTGAAGGACCTTAGTGGCGGCCTCGCTGCCGTTTTCTCTGAGGAAGTGCTCAGGGAATCCGATGGTGGTCTCTACACTGAAGATATGGAGACAATTTTGGCAGCACTTAAAATTGGGGGCAGAATAAAGTTGGTGCTGGTTTGTGCAAACCACATATTCGAGCCGTCGAGGCTGGACACTAGGTTTAGGGGATGGGAGGAGAAGGGGGTTGCTGTGATGAAGGATCTGTTTTTGGAGATCCAATTTTCAAGCTTTGTGGAGTTGGTGGAGAAATTTGGACTCTCAAAGGCGGATGTATTTAGATACTTACAGATGCATGACTTCGTAAAGAGGATCTTCCTGATGTTCCGGGTGGCACCCGCCTCCTCGTTGAAGTAGAGGGTTTTGTCACTGGCAAGGCTGCTGGAGGGGAGTATCTCAGGAGTTTATGGAAGGCTTATAACGGAGGAGACAGTATCCTTGGAAGAGATGGAGGCTAAACGGGAGAAGGAGTTAGGGCCTTAGGGAGTTAGGAGTTAGTTGAAGGAGGGGGTGTGTGGTGTGAGATTCTGAGCAGGGTGAACGCAATGTCATCATGTGAGGTTAGGGTTTACACAGCTGAAGGTAGTGCATAGGGCCCATTTGACCAAGTCCAGGATGAGCAGGCTATATTTGGGAGGCGGATAAATGTGAGCATTATAGGAGGGGCCCAGCTAGCCACATACATATGTTCTGGTCATCTCCTGAACTCGTGGATTTCTGGGTCTCCTTCTTTGTCACCATGTCGGCGATCCTACAAATTGAACTGAAGCTTTGTCCCCTCGGTGCCATATTCGGGATATCGGACCTGCTGTAGCTGCAGACTGGGAAAGGGGCTAATGTTCTGGCCTTCGCCTCATTGACTTCTCGTAGGCGGGTGCGGATGGGTTGAAGGTCAGCTTCTCCACCCAGTGCCTCAGTATGGCTGGGGGATATTATGGAGCTATCGTATCTCAAGAAAATGAAATACACTGTGAAGGGTGCAATTGAAGGGTTTTACCGAAGATAGCAGCCGTTTATTTTGTACTTTAAAGAGCTGGTCATCATTAGTTGTTAGGGAGGGATTGGGAGGGAGGGCTCAGTTGGTGGGATTTCTGTTGGACTTTTTTGCAAGGGGGAGGGTTTGGAGGGTAGTTTGTTATTTCCTGATTTTGTTATATATAAAATTGAAAAAACTGAATACAAATATATTTTTCAAAAAGTTAATTTTCGAACTAGTTTGAATTTGCTGATAAAACAGATGAAAATAGACTAAGTGCCGAGGTGGGCAACTCCGGAATCACCTTTCCCGCTGGCTAGAATGGTGGAATCCGCACCAGACTTTGCGCATCAAATCTAATTAATTATGCACGTATGTTCCCCTCTGTTATAACCTGCCTGCATCACCGAAAATGAGCGCCAGGTGGTCATATTGCTCACCACCTGCAGCCCGCATACGTTTGGGGTGATTAGGAGCCTTACGTACCCAGCTGCGCCAGACACCAAAACGTTTGATGAACTTAGTGGGGCAACATTTTAACCCAACCCCATTCATGATAGTCCAACGTTACCAGTTTAATACCGCTGAAAGGACCCCAGGAGAATCCCTTGCCGACTTTCTATCCAGGCTACGCAGGATTGCGGAGTACTGTGACTATGGTGAGACCTTGTCAGAAATGTTACGTGACCGTTTGGTTTGCGGTATTAACAATGCGGCCACCCAGAGAAAGTTGTTAGCCGAGCCAACATTGACTTTTCAACACGTCATTCAAATAGTATTGTCCCGAGAGAGCGCAGAACGAGGAGTGCAGGAGCTACAGGGAATGGAGGTGCATGCCTTGGGGCGCAACCCCTTCCGTCCGAAAGCATCCCCCCGCACCCCTGTGGTACCTTGGGCAAGGCGACGTCCGGATCGACGCCAGTGGCCGTCAGACATTCCTCCCCGAAGGGAGCCTTCTGGATGAGGAGCCATGTCCGTGTCAGACTTGCAGGCGCCAACCCCGTCGTGGACACCGGTCCTGGGGGCGCCAGAGGCACCGTCGTTCCGACCGAAACTGGGGCCAGCCGAGAGGCCGTACCTTTCATTTGGATGAACCTGCGGCGACTACTCCCGAGGATGTGGAGATGGAGGATGACTGCCTGCAGCTGCATTGTGTGGCAGCTCCCCGTGTTTCCCCCATTAAAGTGACAGTACGGGTCAATGGTCACCCGCTTGACATGGAGTTGGACACTGGCGCAGCAGTCTCCGTGATCGCCCAGAGGACATTCGACCGCATCAAGCAGGGTATACAGACCCTTGCATTAACTGACATACAGGCCAGGTTGGCCACCTATATGGGGGAACCATTGGACATTGCAGGACCTACGATGACCCCTGTTGTTTATGGACGCCAGGAGGGGTGTTTCCCACTTATCGTGGTGCGCGGCCATGGGCCCAGCCTGTTGGGCCGGGACTGGTTGCGCCATTTGCGGTTGCAGTGGCAGCACATCCTCCAAACAGTTTCTGGAGGGTTGACTGAGGTGCTAGGACGATACCCAGATGTATTCCAGCCCGGTTTGGGGAAAATAAAAGGGGCTGTAGCCCGTATCCAAGTTGAACCAGGAGCCACGCTGCGCTATTTCCGGGCACGCCCGGTGCCTTACGCCTTGCTCGAGAAGGTAGAAGGGGAGCTCACTCGTTTGGAGACTTTGGGTATCATCAGGTCCGTCCGTTTCGCTGACTGGGCAGCACCAATTGTACCTGTAAAGCCAGATGCCACAGTTCGCTTGTGCGGCAACTATAAATTTACAGTGAATACGGCTTCCCGACTCGACCGATACCCAATGCCTCGCATAGAGGATCTCTACGCAAAGCTTGCAGGTGGACTCTCGTTCACAAAATTAGATATGAGTCACGCCTACCTACAGTTGGAGCTGGACCCTGCCTCCCAGCCATATTTAACGATTAATACACACCGGGGCCTGTATGAATATACACGTTTGCCCTTTGGAGTATCCTTTGCCTGCGCTATTTTTCAACGTGTTATGGAGGGCATTTTGAGAGGTTTACCGCGTGTTGCTGTTTACTTAGATGACGTTTTGATCACAGGGATGTCAGAGCAGGAACATTTAGAAAATTTGGAGGCTGTCCTTAGACGCTTTTCGGAGGCTGGAGTCCGTTTACGTCGCACAAAGTGCGTTTTTCAGGCGAAGGAAGTAGTCTACCTGGGTTATCGGGTGGACCGCGAAGGTTTGCACCCCGTTGCAGAGAAGGTGCACGCGATTCAACAGGCCCCCGCCTCGACTGACACTTTGCGTCTTCGTTCATTTCTCGGCCTCATAAACTATTACGGAAAGTTCCTCCACAATCTGGCAACTACACTGGCCCCGTTGCACCTTCTGCTAAAGAAGAATCACACCTGGGTTTGGGGTCAGCAGCATGAAACCGCTTTCCGGCGGGTAAAACAACAATTGTCGTCTTCTGGGTTACTAACCCACTATGATCCTGGAAAGCCTTTGCTCATATGTGATGCATCCCCGTATGGTATTGGGGCCGTCCTGTCCCACAAGATGGAGAACGGGGCTGAGCGGCCGATAGCTTTCGTCTCCCGCACATTGACTGCAGCGGAAAAAAAGTACGCGCAGATCGAGAAGGAGGGCCTGGCAGTGTCTTTGCGGTGAAACGTTTCCACCAGTACGTATATGGCCGCCACTTCACTACCATAACTGATAATAAGCCTCTGCTGGGACTTTTCAGAGAGGATAAGCCAATGCTACCCATTGCTTCCGCACGGATCCAGCACTGGGCTTTGTTGCTCGCTGCATACGAGTATTCTCTGGAACACAAACCAGGAACCCAGATAGGGAATGCCGACGCACTGAGCCGATTGCCTTTATCGACCGGCCCCATGTCGACCCCCACGACCGGTGAGGTGGTTGCAACCCTAAATGTTATGGACACCTTGCCTGTCACGGCATCACAGATCCGTGAATGGACCCAGACGGAGCCAGTCCTGTCAAAGGTTCGGAACATAGTCCTGTATGGAGGGCAGCATAGACAGCTCCCAGGCGAGTTGCGGGCATTTTCCTCCAAGCTGTCCGAATTCGGCGTGGAAGACGGCATCCTTTTGTGGGGGACGCATGTGATTGTCCTGGAAAAAGGACAGGAGCTGATACTGAGAGACTTGCACAATGGGCATCCAGGTGTGACCAAAATGAAAATGTTGGCCCGGAGTTATGTCTGGTGGCCAGGCCTCGACACCGACATTGAGAAGGTCAATGTCGGGGCAGCAGGGTAGCACGGGGCAGCAGGGTAGCATGGTGGTTAGCATAAATGCTTCACAGCTCCAGGGTCCCAGGTTCGATTCCCGGCTGGGTCACTGTCTGTGTGGAGTCTGCACGTCCTCCCCCTGTGTGCGTGGGTTTCCTCCGGGTGCTCCGGTTTCCTCCCACAGTCCAAAGATGTGCGGGTTAGGTGGATTGGCCATGTTAAATTGCCCGTCGTGTCCTAAAAAAAAAAGTAAGATTAATGGGGGGGGGGGGGGGTTGTTGGGTTACGGGTATAGGGTGGATACGTGGGTTTGAGTAGGGTGATCATGGCTCGGCACAACATCGAGGGACGAAGGGCCTGTTCTGTGCTGTACTGTTCTATGTTCTAAGGTGGCCCAAAACTGCTCCATTTGCCAGGAGCATCAGAAGCTTCCGCCGGCCGCACCCCTACATCACTGGGAATGGCCATGGGCGCACTTGCATGCGGATTTCGCCGGCCCTTTTCAAGGATCCATGTTCCTGCTATTAATCGACGCCCAGTCTAAATGGCTAGAGGTGCAAATGGTGTCCGGCCTGCGGCAAAATGAGTCCGACGCCCTCCTTCGCCAGGGTTTTCGGTGGATTCCTTGGACTTTGTGGGGGAGGGATGTTATAACCTGCCTGCTTACCATTGGCTGGGGACTAATGACAATCCCACAATCCTGTGGGAGTATGAGCTTCCCCAATGAGGGGGGTGGAGAAATCATTAGCAGACTCCCTGCATAAATAAAGCTGGCCATTTTGGAACCAGGGAGAGAGGAGTTTGGCAGCAAGAGAAGTTGTTGCTGCTGTTGTGTATATATATAATTTGTAAATAAATGTTATTTCTTTGTAACCTGAAAACTCGTGCTGGATTCTTCGTGGCCCTCACAAAACCCTCCAAGTCACCTGGCGAGCCGGCAGCTGTCAGCTGGCGAGTTCGAAGGACCCGGCACCATAGTTAAACACTAGTCCAGCACATCCTTATCACTCGACAGCTTACCTGTCTTCAAACCATGTAGGATGACAACAGTATAGAGGAAAAAAACTATTAGCCTCAAGAAGACGTCTGTCCCTTGATTTAACCATCCTCCATCTGAGCCCATTGCCTGTGAGCTGCCCCTGTCCCACTTGGACCTCTACCAACTGCCTCTGGAGTCTATGTGAATCTCCTTCCCAGTATCCCTTTGATCCCTTTGTTTGTGAACTTTTCATGCAGCCTTGTCAAGGTCCAACTGCCCTCCCCTCAGTCTTCCATTGTTCCTCTTCTTCATCCACCTTCTTGCCCCTCTACCTGCCATCGTGAGCCCTCACATTTGTCCTTCTCCTTGCACAGCCCTTCTTCCACATTGCCCCCCTCGTCTTCATCAGCTCCCCCACCTCCCTGGTCTCATCTCACACTCCACCCCGGAACTTAGAACTTAGGATCTTTATTGTGATTGCTGCATGAGTCCAGCTGCACAGTGCTGCCCAGATAAACACTGGCGTGTGGCACTAAGGTAAAGCAGACCACTGTACTCCCAAACTCTAGGTGCAATACGGTGACTGAGACGGTGACTCAGGAGGGTCCATGGGTCCAACAGCATAGTGCTGTCCATGAAGACTAACCTGGCACAGATGGAGGGCAGGTGCTGGTCTACTCTGGCAAAGTAGTGAACAGCACATTGGGAGCAGTGCAGCACTGTGATAGAAAGGCTTTGTTGCACTCACCTTGAAGTCCCTTGCAAACTTAGGGCCGCCTTGTGCACGCCACTCTTTAGCAAACGGTTTTTAGACCGATATAATTTTACGCTGCCATGATTCAAGATTGGATGGGATGCCGGCTGGCAGTGTTCTAATGAGCATTCATGAGAACCATAACTGATAATAAGCCTCTGCTGGGACTTTTCAGAGAGGATAAGCCAATGCTACCCATTGCTTCCGCACGGATCCAGCACTGGGCTTTGTTGCTCGCTGCATACGAGTATTCTCTGGAACACAAACCAGGAACCCAGATAGGGAATGCCGACGCACTGAGCCGATTGCCTTTATCGACCGGCCCCATGTCGACCCCCACGACCGGTGAGGTGGTTGCAACCCTAAATGTTATGGACACCTTGCCTGTCACGGCATCACAGATCCGTGAATGGACCCAGACGGAGCCAGTCCTGTCAAAGGTTCGGAACATAGTCCTGTATGGAGGGCAGCATAGACAGCTCCCAGGCGAGTTGCGGGCATTTTCCTCCAAGCTGTCCGAATTCGGCGTGGAAGACGGCATCCTTTTGTGGGGGACGCATGTGATTGTCCTGGAAAAAGGACAGGAGCTGATACTGAGAGACTTGCACAATGGGCATCCAGGTGTGACCAAAATGAAAATGTTGGCCCGGAGTTATGTCTGGTGGCCAGGCCTCGACACCGACATTGAGAAGGTCAATGTCGGGGCAGCAGGGTAGCACGGGGCAGCAGGGTAGCATGGTGGTTAGCATAAATGCTTCACAGCTCCAGGGTCCCAGGTTCGATTCCCGGCTGGGTCACTGTCTGTGTGGAGTCTGCACGTCCTCCCCCTGTGTGCGTGGGTTTCCTCCGGGTGCTCCGGTTTCCTCCCACAGTCCAAAGATGTGCGGGTTAGGTGGATTGGCCATGTTAAATTGCCCGTCGTGTCCTAAAAAAAAAAGTAAGATTAATGGGGGGGGGGGGGTTGTTGGGTTACGGGTATAGGGTGGATACGTGGGTTTGAGTAGGGTGATCATGGCTCGGCACAACATCGAGGGACGAAGGGCCTGTTCTGTGCTGTACTGTTCTATGTTCTAAGGTGGCCCAAAACTGCTCCATTTGCCAGGAGCATCAGAAGCTTCCGCCGGCCGCACCCCTACATCACTGGGAATGGCCATGGGCGCACTTGCATGCGGATTTCGCCGGCCCTTTTCAAGGATCCATGTTCCTGCTATTAATCGACGCCCAGTCTAAATGGCTAGAGGTGCAAATGGTGTCCGGCCTGCGGCAAAATGAGTCCGACGCCCTCCTTCGCCAGGGTTTTCGGTGGATTCCTTGGACTTTGTGGGGGAGGGATGTTATAACCTGCCTGCTTACCATTGGCTGGGGACTAATGACAATCCCACAATCCTGTGGGAGTATGAGCTTCCCCAATGAGGGGGGTGGAGAAATCATTAGCAGACTCCCTGCATAAATAAAGCTGGCCATTTTGGAACCAGGGAGAGAGGAGTTTGGCAGCAAGAGAAGTTGTTGCTGCTGTTGTGTATATATATAATTTGTAAATAAATGTTATTTCTTTGTAACCTGAAAACTCGTGCTGGATTCTTCGTGGCCCTCACAAAACCCTCCAAGTCACCTGGCGAGCCGGCAGCTGTCAGCTGGCGAGTTCGAAGGACCCGGCACCATAGTTAAACACTAGTCCAGCACATCCTTATCACTCGACAGCTTACCTGTCTTCAAACCATGTAGGATGACAACAGTATAGAGGAAAAAAACTATTAGCCTCAAGAAGACGTCTGTCCCTTGATTTAACCATCCTCCATCTGAGCCCATTGCCTGTGAGCTGCCCCTGTCCCACTTGGACCTCTACCAACTGCCTCTGGAGTCTATGTGAATCTCCTTCCCAGTATCCCTTTGATCCCTTTGTTTGTGAACTTTTCATGCAGCCTTGTCAAGGTCCAACTGCCCTCCCCTCAGTCTTCCATTGTTCCTCTTCTTCATCCACCTTCTTGCCCCTCTACCTGCCATCGTGAGCCCTCACATTTGTCCTTCTCCTTGCACAGCCCTTCTTCCACATTGCCCCCCTCGTCTTCATCAGCTCCCCCACCTCCCTGGTCTCATCTCACACTCCACCCCGGAACTTAGAACTTAGGATCTTTATTGTGATTGCTGCATGAGTCCAGCTGCACAGTGCTGCCCAGATAAACACTGGCGTGTGGCACTAAGGTAAAGCAGACCACTGTACTCCCAAACTCTAGGTGCAATACGGTGACTGAGACGGTGACTCAGGAGGGTCCATGGGTCCAACAGCATAGTGCTGTCCATGAAGACTAACCTGGCACAGATGGAGGGCAGGTGCTGGTCTACTCTGGCAAAGTAGTGAACAGCACATTGGGAGCAGTGCAGCACTGTGATAGAAAGGCTTTGTTGCACTCACCTTGAAGTCCCTTGCAAACTTAGGGCCGCCTTGTGCACGCCACTCTTTAGCAAACGGTTTTTAGACCGATATAATTTTACGCTGCCATGATTCAAGATTGGATGGGATGCCGGCTGGCAGTGTTCTAATGAGCATTCATGAGAAGCAAATGAAAGCAAAACGGCATTCATACCAGCAGCCAGCAGGAAGACAGACCCACCTTTAACCTGCACTGGGAGACTTGCAACGTGAATTTACGCCTGGAAATTTCGCCATTTTGGCCCTAGCTCAATTCTCTGCTCCAACCTGCTGTAGGCAGGATGGGAAAATTCCACAAAATGTCTTTTTGACATACTTCAAAATCGATAAACTAGTTTTTACTTTAAGATCAGAACTTTGAATGGAATTTAATTTTTGGAATTATTTTATTAATCCACAGGATGGAAGCAATGCTGCCAAGACCAGCATTAATTGTCCTTGATAAGGTGGTGGTGAGCCATCTTCCTTAAACTGCTGCAGTCTTTGTGGTGTAGGGACACCCACAGTGCTGTTACGGAAATAGTTCTGGGATTTTGACCCAGCGACAGAGAAGGAACAGTAATGTTGTCTCAAGTCAGAATGCTGTGTTACCTGGAGGTGAACTTGGAGACGGTAGTGTCCACATATGTCTGCTGCCGTTGTCATTCTAGAAGTATGTTTGGAAAATGCTGTTAAAAGAACCTTGGAATCTGCTTCAATGCATCTTGTAGATGGTACACACTGCTGCCACTTTATGTCAATGGTGGAAGGAGTGAATGTTGAGCTTTTTGAGTGTTGTTGGCGTGGAATTCATATTGGCAAGTGCAAAATATTCACCTGATGAAGGAGCTACGCTCGTGATTCCAAATAAACCTGTTGGACTTTAACCTGGTGTTGTTAGACTTCTTCTTCTGTGCCCACCCCAGTCCAACGCCAGCATCTCCACATCATGGCAAAATATTCCAACACACTTCTGCAGCTATGCGCTGGGCTGAGAATTGGTTTCCAACCACCACAAACAATTTATTTTGTGCTAGATACGACTCCCAACAATTGAAGAGTTTTCCTCCAAATTCCCATTGACTTTGATTTTGCCAGTGTGGCCTTGATATCACATTTGGTAAATGATGCCTTGATGTTAAAGGCAGTTGTTGTCACTCAATTAATTAAGTTCTTCTGTAGTTAGTTATTTTCTTCAACAATAATAAAGAATTTTGGCAATTTTCCTTATGGATTTAATGTATTGCAAATAACTTTAAGTAGAATGCACGTAGAAAATAAGTTTAAAGTTCTTTGAGTTGGGAACAAGGTACATCTTCATTTTGCTTCATCAGCAAATAGATAAATAAAGCTAACTGAGTTTTCTGACTTTTAACTTGAATTTATACAGTGGATATCTTAATCCCTTCAGCAGGAAATAGCACTGGAATGTACCACGAAATCACAATTCATATTGTACAACAACCATTGCATTCAAACAGCAATTCACTGCCTGAACACTGTATTAAGAGGGGCCATGCCCATCAAAGAAGGGATGAGGGGGGTATGAAGGGTTGGGATGTCAAGGGCGGGTATGAAGGGGCCTCCGGAAGGTTGGGACGGTGAAGGATGGGGGTCCTGAAAGAGGGAGGGCCGGAAGAGGACATGGGAAGGCCTGAAAAGGGGGGCCCTCAGCGACCCCATAGCGGCGTTTGTGTGGGGTAATGCCCATGTGTATGGGAGGTGATATTGCCTATAGGTGGGGGTGTGGAGGACCCTCAAGCTCACTTAGAGATCAGGCACTCTTTCGAAATGGTGGCCTGATCTCTGAAGAGCTGCTCTGGCCAGCGAGTTTGAAGTGTAGCTGAGCCCAGAGAGAAACTCCCCAGGGTCCAAAAAGATGACTAAGCGTGGTTAGATAGCGGCAAGAACTCGGCGACAGTCGGGGAGAAAATTCCATCCAAACCCGCCTGAAATGACACTGAGAAAAGATTCTGCTAAATCGTGCCCACTGTCTTTTGGATAAAACATTAAAGCGAGTCTCTGTCTGTTCTCCCAGGTGGATGTGAAAGATCCGATGGCACTATTTGTATAATGGGAGTTCCTCCAGGTCTTGGCCAATGTTTATCCCTCTAGCAACATCAGTAAACATGCTACCTGGACATTATTTAATGCAATTTGTGGGCTTGCTGTGCATGAATTGGCTGCTGTATTTCAGACATTACACACTGACTACACCTCAAAAGAACTTGATTGGCTAAAATACTTTAGGAAATCCCAGGTTGTAAAAGGCACCATATTAATGTAAAATGTTATTTCCCCCCCCCCTGACAAGAAGGCATACAGGTTTAAAGAAAATCTCTTGGATACTCTCAAAAAGATTAAATGTCATCCAGGATAATGGGTTTTGGATAGAACAGTTTTATAACAGTTTAAAAAAATAATTTAAAGTACCCAATTCTTTTTTTTCCAATTAAGGGGTAATACAGCATGGCAATTCCACCTACCCTGCACATCTTTGGGTTGAGGGGGTGAGACCCACACAGACATGGGGAAAATGTGCAAACACCTCACAGACAGTGAGTAACCTGGGGCCGGGATTGAACCTGGGTCCTCAGCATTTGAGGCAGCAGTGCTAACCACTGTGCCACTATGCTGCCCACTCATTAAATCCGTTTGAAATAGACTATGAGCTGTAACATTCTATTAACTGGCTCATTTGGTTATAATACACATTTTTTTTCAAATTCTGTGCCATTTTTAATCCTGTGCATTTTCACTTTATTTACAGCATTAAAACATAATGGGGGTGATTCTCCAAGCCCCGCGCAGGGCCGGAGAATCGGAGCAGCCATGCCCTAGCACCGGCGCACAATTCTCTGAGGTGCAGAGAATCGGCACCATTTGCGCCAGTGCGTTTGGCGCGGCACCGGCCGTGGGCCGCTGGAATTGGCGGGGCCGTCGATTCTGCCGTCGGATGGGCTGAGCGGTCGCTCCCACACGACAGAATCCCGCCGGCGCCTTTCACCCCTGGTCGCTGCCGACGGGAATTCTGTGGGAACGCTCGGGGGGGCGGCCTGTGTGTGTGTGTGTGTGTGAGGGGTGGGGGGGGGGGGGCTCCTGATGGTGTCTGGCCCGCGATCGGGGCCCACTGGTTGGTGGGGCGCCCTCTCCCACCTCGGCCTACTTTCCAGCGCGGCCGGCCCTTGAACACCTACCCTATTTTGGGTCAGAGCCGGCGCGCGTGAGAAGTTCCCCGCGCATGCGCAGGATGGTGCGGCCCAACTGCGCATGCGCAGGATTGAACTGGCCCAACTGCGCATGCGCGGGTTGGCGCGGCGCCCATTTGGCGCCGCGTACGGAGGCTAGAGCAGCGTTCACGACGGCGCGAACACTTGGCAGCCATATCGGAGAATCGCCCCCACCGGCGGGGCGGGCCGTACTGGCGCCAAAGAGTGGCTTGGACCACTCTGGCATCGGACCGCCCTGATGGTGCGGTATCCTCCGCACTTTCATGGGCTAGGCCTGCGCTGGAGTGGTTGGCGTGTGCCAAACGGCGCCAAAGGGCCTTCGCCGGCCGGCGTGAGTTGGCCATGCACAGGAGCGCCAGTTTGTTCTGGCGCATGCGCAGAACCGCTGGCGTGATTCCTGCGCATGCACAGGGGGTTTCATCTCCACGCCGGCCATCACGGAGCCTTACATAGGTCGGCGCAGAGGGAAAGATGCCCCTACGGCACAGGCACGCCCGCAGATTGGTGGCCCCCCCGAGGACTCCGCAAGCCGCCATCAAAGCCAGGTCCCGCCGGTATGGACCTTGTCCAATCGACGCCGGTGGGACTGGCCGAAAACGGGTGGCCGCTCGGCCCATCGGAGCCCGGGGCCAGTTGCCAACAGCCCTCGACCTGTGCGGCGCGATCCCCACCCCCACCCAAAAAACGGTGCCGGAGAATTCGGCAGCTGGCGCCGCCCCCCGGCGATTCTCCGACCCAGCAGTGGGTCAGAGAATTCCCTCCCATGTACTCGTAGATTCTTTTCATGAAAAATAAATTAATGAACAATGATCCTAAATATGGCCAAAGACTATAAGATACTTTGGCATGATGGAGGAACCCCAGACATTTGGGTGAATTCACTGCCTCTCCAGCCGGTGTTCCTCGGCGGCGCACCATCACTGGCAGCGAGATTCTCCATTCCTGCCGCCGGCCAATGGGATTTCCTCAGGCAGCATGGTGGCGCAATGGTTAGCACTGCTGCCTCACGGCGCCGAGGACATGGGTTCCATGTCGGCCCCGGGTCACTATCCGTGTGGAGTTTGCACATTCTTCCCATGTCTGCGTGGGTCTCACCCCCACAACCCAAAGATGTGCAGGGTTGGTGGATTGGCCATGCTACATTGCCCCTTAATTGGAATTTTTTAAAAATAAAAGGTATTTCCCATTGTAGCCACCCCACACCACCGGGAAATCAATGGCCGGGGTTATACTGCCAGCGGAACGGAGAATCCCACCGGTGGAGAATTAACCCTGTTGTCTTTGACTAAGAGGTCTGGTATATATTCTACATGTGTGGATGAGAACCCAACCTGTAGAGTGGATGGTCCACCTGGCCATGGTATCATGGTGCAGTAGCTCATTCAAATGGGGGGGGGGGGGGGGGGGAGTGAAAAAGAGTGTGGTAGCGATAGAGGACATTATCATTATGATCACTTTTTACAGAGATCTTTTACTACAAGATTACTAATTAACCCTAACTCATTACAATATAAATAAAAATCTTTCTTGGTTGAAAGATGATCAGGAATACTTCAATTCTAAATTTGCAAGATATAATTCAATATATTTTGAAAACAAGGGTTTTCAGGCCAGCGAGTTAACTGATGTGTTCCATACACATTCTTCCGTTTCTCATATTTCAGAGAAGGTTCACCACACTAATTCCCGGGTTGGCAAGACTAACATATGAAGAAAGACTGGATCGACTGGGCTTGTACTCACTGGAGTTTAGAAGAATGAGAGGGGTTCTCATAGAAACATATAAAATCCTGATGGGACTGTTCAGGCTAGATGCGGGGAGAATGTTACCGATGTTGGGACTTCCAGAACTAAGGGTCACAGCCTAAAAAAAAGGGGTAAGCCATTCAAAACTGAGATGAGGAAAAACGTCTTTTCTCAGAGAGTTGCGAACTTGTGGAATTCTCTACCACAGAAAGCTGTTGGGGAAAGTTTGTTGGATATATTCAAGAGGGAGCTAGATGTGACTCTTGCAGCTAAAGGGATCAAGGGGTATGGAAAGAAAGTGGGAGTGGGATACTGAATTTGCATGATCAGCCATGATCATATTGAATGGTGGTGCAGACTTGAAGGGATGAATGGCCTACTCCTGCTCCTATTCTCTATGTTTCTATGACTTCAAATTCATGTTAAGAGCAACCCAGGGAGTGGAACATGTTACAGATACATCCTGAAAGAGGGAAAATGTTAATGATGTAAGGAGTGAGAACATGGAGACACATAAAATGGCACACAAATTAGGGGCAGAATTTTACCTGTCCCTAGGAAGTGGGATTAGAAGTGTGGTAGCCGGTAAAATTGCCCAAGACTGTGTCAGGCCAGCTCCCCAGTGGTTTCCTGCCAAACTTGATGAGGACAACTGGATTCATCAGTCTTTCATTAAATGGTGGCAGACAGGCAATTAAAACTGTTAATCCGCCAATTGATAATGATTTTCATCGTGATTTGAATTTGCAAGGCACACGGATTATGAGGACCCGGTGAAAGGTAACCGGGCCCTGTGAATGTATGATGCTGTTGCTGAAATAAAGGAATTTTAAGAAGCTCGTTTACTCCCCTGGCAAAATTCGAATTCAAGTTTTTTGCCTATTTCCCTCCATTCATACTAAGACAATTATAAATTAGGAAATCCACTGTGTGACACTGCAGCTTCTACACCTAACCATGAGAGATTGATGTCATGATGGCTCAGCTGACTGATTTCTAATTAATGATAAATGACCTCTGATAAATGGTTGAATTGAAATAGTTTCATTGATTGCCACATGAACATGGGTTGAAAATATTTGCATAGAATGCCAGCAGCTCTCTACCTAAAGGAGATGAGAGCTCAATTGCAGTTGAATTATGGAGGGAAATGGCAACCATTGCTTGCAGCTGTGTGCTGGAGAAAGCAAGCTGTATGACAAGCGAGGGTTTACAGGTTTGGAAGCAGTGCAGAGGATGAGGCTAGAGTGATGGGCTGCTTATGGAAGGGTGTCTCTCAGATACACTGTGATGGGGGCAATGTTTGCCTGTTGTGGTGAAGGTGGCTGTGGCACTCAACTTTTCTCCTGTGGTTTATTCCGATATTGGCTGGAGATTTATGTGGCATTTCTCAGTCAGTAGACCATTGCTGTGTAAAGCAAGGACGGATGCCATGTATTGTCGGGCTGGCCAGTACATCAGGTTTATCACCAATCAGGCCAGTGGCCAAGAGGTTGATTGGCTTTTGGATTACGTCAGATCAGGGGTGATTAACTCCACTCATGGCCATCAAGGCTCCCTCAGTGCAGCCAGATGCTTTTGTAAATATGAAGGGTTCCACTTGCTGAATGCAAGAATGTTGAATCCACTCTAAGAAAATCCTGGTGTTGGGGAGGCTGCCATAATATGTTCATCCTAAGACAATTCTGGGTGCCTCAGCTCTTCACGTCATCCAAATTCCTTCATGGCTGGAACATGGGGGACAAGGGTGCTGAAGATATGGCTGCTGACACTTATATGCAATTCCAACATAGGAGGCAGAGGTCACTACAAGAACCACCATTGAGCAGACCACTGGCCTTTTGAAGATGAGGTTTAGATGCCTTGAGAGATCTTGGAGAACCCTGTCCTCAGGGTTATCCTGGGTCAATATCTGCTCAGCCTTTCACAACCTGGCACTCCAGAGGGGAGTAGCACTACATCCAGAGCACCACAATGTATGCAGTGCTTTCTTTAAAGAGGAGTATTGACCTGGAGGCATCTTGACATCTGCTGGCTGATGGAAATGGTGCCGTGAGGCACAGGTCACCAAGCAGTGACATGCATACCAGGAAGACTTGAACTCTCTCAATAACACTTGAGTTCATCTCTTGAGTTCCAATGCAATACGCCACCTAACCATTAAGTTCTCTCCCTGATGTGGTCTTGTAGTCATTTATTAAATATCCATCCATATCTCACTGGCCTTGTCATCACAACATACCAATTAATCAACCCCTGAGGGAATCCAATCCCCCTTCGGTCACGAGCCTGATTGGTGATAATCCTGTTGTATTGGCCAGCCCGACAATACATGACATCCGCACCTGCTTTATACATACCCTATGTCAACACTGGTGCTCACCTTTACACACTATCCATCTAATTGTATCCAGATCTGGTCTGTACCCACTGGTCATAGAATCATAGAATTTACAGTGCAGGAGGCCATTTGGCCTATCGAGTCTGCACTGGCCCTTGGAAAGAGCACCCTACCTAAACTCACACCTCCACCCTATCCCCCATAACCCAGTAACCCCACCTAATATTTTTTGGTCAGTGCAGAAATAAATAATAAGCTGTTAATAAATGTGTCTAAGCACCTTTAACACTCAACAAACATGTAAGGCTGCATTGAGGGAAGACGAACCGCCCTGTGAAACCTCAGTGCTTGTTGGTGTATTTACAAAGAACAGGACAGCATAGGAACAAGCAATTTGGCTCTCCAAGCCTGTGTTGAGCATGATGCCTATCTAAATTAAAACTTTCAGTACTTCCGAAGTCTGTATCCCTCTATTCCCACCCTATTCATGTATTCGTCACGATGCCTCTTAAACGTCGCTATCGTATTTGCTTCCGCCACCTCCCCCGGCAACGCATTCCAGGCACACACCACCTTCTGTGAAAAGCTTGCCTCGTACATCTCTTCTTAATTTTCCCCCTTGCACCTAAAACCTATGCCCCCTAGTGGTTGACTTTTCCACGCTGGGAAAAAGCATCTGACTATCCATTTTGTACATGCCACTCGATTTTGTAAAACTCTATTGGATTGCCCCTCAACCTCCGTCATTCCAGTGAAAACAATCCGGGTTTATCCAATCTCTCCTCATAGCTAAGTCCCTCCAGACCAGGCAACATCCTGGCAAACCTCTTCTATACCCTCTCCAAAGCATCACATCCTTCTGATAGTGTGGTGACCAGAATTGTACACAATATTCCAAATGTGGCCTAACTAAGGTTAAGTGCAGCTGCAGCATGACTTGCCAATTTTTATACTCAATGCCCTGACCGATGAAGGGAAGCATGCTTTACTCCTTCTTAACTACCTTATCCATCTGTGTTGCCACTTTTGGTGATCTGTGGACCTGTACGCCCAGATCTCTGCCTGTCAATACTCCTACGGGTTCTGCCATTTACTGTATAATGCCCACTTGTATTAGACCTTACAAAATGCATCACCGTGCATTTGTCCAGATTAAACTCCATCTCTCTGCCCAAGTCTCAACCGATCTATATCCTGCTCTATCCTTTGACAATCCTCTTCATTATCCGCAACTCTACCAATCTTTGTGTCGTCCGCAAACTTACTAATCATACCAGCTATATTTTCCTCCAAATTGTTTTAGCGGAACACGACTAGTCACAGCCTTCCATTCAGAAAAACACCCTTCCACTGCTACCCTCTGTGCTCTATGACTGAGCCAGTGCTGTATCCATCTTGTCAGCTCACCTCTGATCTCACCTCTAATGTGTAACTTCGTGTTTTGTATGTCTGTCATGAGGGACCTTGTCAAAGGTCTTCCTGAAGTCCATGTAGACAACATCCACTACCCTTCCTTCATCAATTATCTTTGTCACTGCCTCAAAAAACTTGATCAAGTTCATGGCAGCATGGTAGCATTGTGGATAGCACAATCGCTTCACAGCTCCAGGGTCCCAGGTTCGATTCTGGCTTGGGTCACTGTCTGTGCGGAATCTGCACATCCTCCCCGTGTGTACGTGGGTTTCCTCCGGGTGCTCCGGTTTCCTCCCACAGTCCAAAGATGTGCAGGTTAGGTGGATTGGCCATGATAAATTGCCCTTAGAGTCCAAAATTGTCCTTAGTGTTGGGTGGGGTTACTGGGTTATGGGGATAGGGTGGAGTTGTTGACCTTGGGTAGGGTGCTCTTTCCAAGAGCTGGTGCAGACTCGATGGGCTGAAATTCTATGATTCTATGAGACACGAGCTTCCCTTCACAAAACCATGCTGCCTATCGCTAATAAATCCATTTATTTCCAAATGTGAGTAAATCCTGTCCCTCAGAATTTTCTCCAATAATTTCCCTCCACTGATTTAAGGTTCACCGGCCTATAATTTCCTGGATGATCCCTACTACCCTTCTTAAACAAATAATAACATTGGCTATTCTCCAGTCCTCTGGGACCTCATCTGCAGCCAAAGAGGATACAAAGATTTCTATCAAGGCCCCAGCAGTTTCCTCCCTTACCTCCCTCAGTATTCTAGGGTAGACCCCATCAGGCCCTGGGACTTATCTACATTCATGCTTTTTAAGAGGCCCAACACCTCCTCCTCTTTGATAGGCACTTGCTTGCGGGTAGTTCCAGGTAGTGCTCTTTCTGCACCTGGTGTTGATGTGGGGGGCAGTCTTATGCTTTTCTTGCTCCAGTGCATGAGATAGCCATGGTGTGCGTCCTTTGGTGCTTGAGCCCTACTGGAGCCCTACACATTCGGGGTCACCCAAGACATTGGGTCAGCATGCGGTGCTCATGCAACCTTTTGAAGGGGAAGAGTATCTGTCTTCTGTGATTGAAACACCTTGGGAGCAGCTCCCATCGTCTTCAGATTGCTGTCGAGGAGCCCTTTCATGACCCACATGTCCTTCCCTGGTTACCTGTGGACAGTGATGCATAGTCATGTCTCGTACATGAGTCAGCCAACAGGCATCACATTTCATGGGTGCCTTTTCATTCATGCTAGGTATACATAATTGGCAGTATGCAATTATGAACAACGTTCTCCTTTTTCAACAGAACCAGGTCATTGAATCTCTTCCTACACTGGTCCCACGTTTTTGTGACTACCCTGCGGCTACTGACTTGTTTGGCAATATCAATCTATGCTTTGTAAGACTTGCTGGTCTCTTCCCATCAGATGGAAACAGTGCCTCCATCTGTTTGCTTGCCACCAGCGGGAGCACCTCCAGAAAGGCGTCAGTCTAACTTTCCTTGCATTGTAGCCAGTTCTCCCTTGCTCAGCACTCCTTTCGAGGGACCCTGTGCCTGAAGGCTGAAGACTGCCGGTGCCTTCCAGCATTAGTTCCTGCCCAGCACCTGTAATTGGCTGGCTTCCCTGCCTGCCAGCTGTTCACTGACTCTTCTACGTGACAGGATCAATGAGGAAGTCTTGCCACTCGGTGTGCAGCTGGACAAACCAGATATGATGCCACTCCCGGCCCTCCAGATGAATGATAAAATCCATTCTTATAACACAGATGTGAGCTGTTTGACTTAACAACTCTGTATCAGTTGTCTTAGTTCCATGTGCCTGCTCTGTTCTGTTCTTGTATCCTTTTATTCCCCTGTCTAACCTATAGTTTAATATTGTTATGTTCCCTCCCTCAATCATTTACCTTGGTGGTGCCCAAAAATACATCTGGTTTGTTTTTGAGCTTATATTTAAATACCTGTATAAATACATTATACTTAAATGGTTTATAGAGATGAGTTTATATATAGTACTCAAAAATCAGTTAATTACTGCATTTCATTTTCTACCGTTGCTTATCCACCGTGGATTCACATTTACTTTTCTTAGTTGACAACATTCCACAATATATGTCATTCATTATTTTGTATTTCAGCTGATCATTGCTCATTCACATTTTGACATTTGTAATGGACCTTTTATTGCACTGCTCTCCACAGATTTTTCCCTTCGAGATGCCGCTTACTCCCAGTCCAATTTCCCATCCCAACTCTGACTAAACAGATAGAGCAGACATTGCCAGAACTACCTTTGCTTTATGATTGCAGAACAAATTGAGATAATCAGTCAATTTCTAGCCATTTCCCCTACCCGAAAGGCAAAAACTGGGTTAGAAGCATTCACTCACATGAAACATTCCATCGAACAGCTGGGACTCAAATCTCCAGCTGGATATCTGACACTTTTTTGCTTAACTGCTGGGCCACTTGTCATTTATAGCATATTTTTCCCTCATTATTGTTATGGTGAAACTGCAATTCAGTTTGGTGATGAAGATACATTGGTTACCAATCATTTTCACAATTTTATAACTATAATTACTAAGCTAATGAAGAATACAATCAAAACATCAATCAGAGCACAGTAGCTTCAGGAACTGATTGTTTGGCAAATTTAATTAATGATTTTATATTGCAACCATGAGCACTTATCCAGTGAAACACGGAGAGTGCAAGAGGCCAATAAAATGCGCTGGCCCAGGCGAGGTTTTCATGTGCATTTGCATTCCTGTTTTCAAGAACTAACCTTTTCCTATTTGATTCAAGGAACTGACACAATAGTGCATTATTTTATAATGTGATCCTTTTGTATTTTTACACAGAACATAGGCATAGAGTATATTCAATTTTAAATGAAAATTCCACAGCGACATGATTCTGGATTTCCAGCTAGTGGTGTGGGTGAACATGATTGTGGACTAGCATTGAAAATTGTGTTCCCAGAAGAATTTATTAGATCCTGACACCTCTGGGATGCAAAGCGATTCTCAAAGGGAGAGTGGGGTTGGTGGTGAAGCTGGAAACGACCGTTGAGCTCAATGCTGAGCTCATTCAAAAGCTCGAGGGGAGCAGTTTAAAACATTTTTAAAAAATGTACTTTTATTAAAATTTTCAAATTTTTACAAACATTGCAGCAAAACAAACAAAAAGAGCAAAAAGCCATCAGTATCAATGTAAAACAAGTAGAGCACATAACAGGAGCCATTACAAACATCCCCAACATCTCCCCTTCACAGATACGAGATCCATCTGCACCAAAACAGGGTACAGTCAACAACACAAGACACCATACCTATCACTTAAAAAAAACAACAGAGGGCAAAAAGCCACAAGAACCCCAGTGCTAAGAGTGGAATCGATACCCACAATGCAATCCAATCCCTATCATGGCCGCGGGCAGATCAGATAGACAGCATATGACTACAATACTGCAAAGAGAGGATAGGTTACACCTTGTCCAAGTAAAACTCAGACCTCAAACCTCAGATCCTGGGTCAGAAAGAGAAAGAATGGGGCGGGGGGGTGGGGGAGAGAGAGAGAGAGAGAGAGGACTGCACAAATCCCGCATTCAACATTTGGCTTAACATGATATGAATTGTTAAGTCAGGATATCCAACGATACAGGCCATTATGCCCACATTACGAACTGCCCTGTAAGGAAAAAAAATGGCTTCATCAAGTAGACTACAACACGATCAGCAGAGAAAAAAGTCCAGGATAACAACAGAGATGCTGAGCAATTCTCAGGATAAAGACTTCTGCATTGGTGCACAAAGAAAGTGAAAATCAAAGATAAGGCAGGATCAGGATTAGTGAGCACTTCTCAGGATGTCAAGAATTTCAACAATCGAAGCACGAGATATCGTTACTTCTGTATGCCGTCTTATCAGAACCCAGGCATTCGACAACCTAAGCTCCAGCCAGGGGAGATGACCCGACTGGTTTGACCACCTCCAACCTCTCACAACCGAAACAAGACAACACGGGGCAAGTGGTTGGAAGACCAAACTAACCCCAGGCCTCGAAGACAGGATTAGATGTGCTCCATCAAATTCGATAGTACTCTCTCTGTTGCAAGAACCTCCTCGTGTGTCTCCCTGCAGTTCTTGTAACTGGGCCTTGATGGCCTGCACTACAGAGCTGAGACATTCAGTCAGAACAAGATCTTCATTGGCAGCGATTATTCATCGATGCACACCGCACTGTCAGGGCTGGAGCCCCCGCAATAATAACTGTGCCACTAAAGGCTGGGTCCCACCCCAACTCCTTCCTGTTCCCACAAATAAAGATTTAAACATTCTAGCTCGGCTCCATCATGCCAAAATATTAGCCAACAATTCTCGGGACATGGTACAAACCATGTAAACCAAGAAAAGACAAAAGGGAAATATACACAAAGATGATAAAAGAGATTAAGAGATGAACAGAGCCCCCCCTCCCCCCCAACTCAACATTACTTGACCTCCGAGTTTTAAATTATTTATTGGCAGACAGGGGGAAATGTTTTGTCTGAGACACATCAGGGTGCAGTTGTTGTGAACAAAGTGGGGAACCATGAGCGATAATGGATACACTGGTCAACATACTTAAGAAGTGGAGAATAGTGTTCTCACTTGCCCAGTCTGTGGCTGGAGCTGCAAGCCTTGCATTTGTGAGCAGTGAGATGTTGGACTCTTGAAAGGGAATGAGGCTTGCTAGCATCACATAGGAAGCAAAGATTGCCAGAGAAAGCCCTATTGAATTGTGGTGAACCACTGTACACCTGTATTAGGGGATGTAAGGTAGCACCTGTATTACAGGTTCGCCGGTAGCCCCTGCCGGTTGGCTCTGCCCAGTAGGAGGAGTATAAATATGCGTGTCCTCCATTCATCTGCCATTTTCGCCAGCTGCAGCAGGAGGCCACGCATCTGACTGCAATAAAGCCACAGTTGTACCCAACCTTAGTCTTTGTGCAATTGATCGTGCATCAATTTATTGCAGTCAGATTTTCACCAACATGGATATTGGAATCAAACCAGATCGCCTGCAGCTGGATCCGCACTCGTCCGACGCCAGAAAAGACTTTAATCACTGGCTAGCTTGCTTCAAGGCTTACATCAACTCAGCGACCCCCATGCCGACGGAGGCTCAGAAGATACAGGTCCTGTACTCTAGGTTGAGCTCAAGCGTGTTCCCGCTGATCCAGGACGCCCCAGCTTACGTGGAAGCCATGGCACTCCTCAAAGAGAACTACACGCAGAAAGCGAACACGCTCTTCGCCAGGCACGTACTCGCCACTTGCTCTCAACTCCCTGGTGAGTCCATTGAAGACTTCTGGCGGGCCCTAATCCCACTCGTCCAGGACTGTGACTGTCAGGCCGTTACGGCCACCGAACATTCTAATCTCCTCATGTGCGACGCGTTCGTAACGGGGATTGGGTCGGACCTCATCCGACAACGACTGCTGGAAGGGACCACGCTTGACCTAGCGGAGACAAAAACATTAGCGCTCTCCATGACAGTTGCCTCCCGTAATGTTCAGGCCTACCTCTCACCCCTCCTATTCCTCCTGGACCCCGCAAACAACCCCCCCAGCTGGGACCCTGTCTAGCCAATATGCCTGCACCACATGCCAATCCGCACACCCCGGGGGTCCCCGCTGCTACTTCTGCGGCCAGCAGAAGCACCCCCGCCAACGCTGCCCGGCCCGCGCCGCCACTTGCAAGTCTTGTAACAAAAAGGGCCACTTCGCCAGAGTGTGCCAGGCCCACGCAGTCGCCGCTATCGCCCCCTCCCCCCTGACAATCGCACAATGGGAGCCGCCATCTTCACCTCCCGGGGCCACGTGCGGCCAGTGGGCGGCGCCATCTCCTTCCCCTCAGTCCATGTGCGGCCCATGGCACCGCCATCTTGTCCAGCTCCGCTAACGTGTGGCCCATGGGCACCGCCATCTTGTCCTGCCCCCGCAATGTGCGCCCCATGGGCACCGCCATTTTGTTCCCTGCAGGACCTCTGGACTCTGCCATCTTGTCTTCCCCACGGGGCAGGAACGCCAACGACCTCCCACGACCTGGACCCCCAACGCTCTCCGTCTGAAACCTCTGACAATCACCCGCAGCTCGCCTCGATGACATTGGACCAGTCTCGTCCACACAACCTGGCCATTGCTTCGACAATGGTGAAAATCAACAGCCACGGGACCTCTTGCCTGCTGGACTCCGGGAGCACCGAAAGCTTCATACACCTGGATACGGTAAGGCGCTGCTCCCTCGTGGTCCACCCTGCCAATCAAAGGATCTCCCTGGCCTCCGGTTCCCATTCTGTCCAGATCCGAGGGTTCTGCATGGTCACTCTCACAGTCCAGGGCGTAGAATTCAGCAGTTTCCGTCTCTATGTCCTTCCTAACCTCTGCGCTTCACTATTGCTGGGCCTGGATTTCAATGCAATCTCCAGAGCCTCATCCTCAAATTCAGCGGGCCCCTACCACCACTCACTGTGTGCGGCCTCGCGATCCTAAAGGTCGACCCCCCCCCCCCCCCCCCCCCCCCCTCTTCGCCAATCTAACTTCGGATTGCAAACCCGTTGCCATCAGGAGCAGACGGTACAGCGCCCAGGACAAGGCTTTCATCAGGTCCGAGGTCCAGCAGCTGCTTCGGGAGGGTATCATCGAGGCCAGCAACAGCCCCTGGAGAGCCCAAGTGGTAGTTGTTAAAACTGGGGAGAAACACAGAATGGTCGTGGACTACAGCCAGACCATCAATCGGTACACGCAGCTCGACGCGTACCCACTCCCATGCATATCTGATATGGTCAATCAGGATCTTCTCAACGATTAACCTGAAATCCGCCTACCACCAGCTCCCCATCCGTAAATCGGACCATCCATACACTGCCTTTGAGGCGGACGGTCGTCTCTATCACTTTCTTAGGGTTCCCTTTGGCGTCACTAACGAGGTCTCGGTCTTCCAAAGGGAGATGGACCGAATGGTCGACCGGTACAGTTTGCGGGCCACGTTTCCGTGCCTAGATAATGTCACCATCTGCGGCCATGATCAGCAGGATCACGATGCCAACCTCACTAAATTCCTCCGCACCGCCACTCTTCTCAACCTTACTTATAATAAAGAGAAGTGTGTGTTCAGCACGACCCGCTCAGCCATCCTCAGCTATGTGGTCTAGAATGGAGTTCTGGGGCCCGATCCCGACCGCATGCGCCCCCTCATGGAGCTTCCCCTCCCCCACTGCCCCAAGGCCCTCAAACGCTGCCTGGGGTTCTTTTCGTACTACGCTCAGTGGGTCCCAAATTATGCGGACATGGCCCGCCCACTCATACAGTCCACCCAATTTCCCCTCACGGCCGAGGCACAACAGGCCTTCGCCCGTATCAGAGCAGACATAGCCAAGGCCGGGATGCACGCAGTAGATGAGACACTGCCCTTCTAAGTAGAAAGCGACGCTTCAGATGTCGCCCTTTCCGCCACCCTAAATCAGGCAGGCAGACCCATGGCATTCTTTTCCCGCATACTTCATGCGTCTGAAATTCGGTACTCATCCGTTGAAAAAGAGGCCCAGGCTATCGTTGAAGCTGTGCGGCATTGGAGGCATTACCTGGCCGGCAGGAGATTCACTCTCCTCACTGACCAACGGTCGGTAGCCTTCATGTTCAATAACACACAGCGGGGCAAGATCAAAAACGATAAAATCTTGCGGTGGAGAATCGAGCTCTCCACCTATAATTATGAGATTTTGTTTCGCCCCGGCAAGCTCAACGAGCCCCCAGACGCCCTCTCCCGAGGTACAGGTGCCAGCGCACAAGTAGACCAACTCCGGCCCCTACACAACAGCCTTTGTCACCCGGGGGTCACACGACTGTACCACCTCGTTAAGGCTCGCAACCTGTCCTACTCCGTCGAGGAAGTACGGACAGTCACCAGGGATTGCCAGGTCTGTGCGGAGTGCAAGCCGCACTTCTACCGGCTGGACCGTGCGCGCCTGGTGAAGGCCTCCCGCCCCTTTGAGCACCTGATTTCAAAGGGCCCCTCCCCTCCACCGTCCGCAACACGTATATTCTCAGTGTAGTCGATGAGTACTCCAGGTTCCCCTTCGCCATCCCATGCCCCGATATGACGTCTGCCACCGTCATCAAAGCCCTCAACACAATCTTTGCTCTGTTCGGTTTCCCTGCCTACATCCACAGTGACAGGGGATCCTCATTCATGAGTGATGAGCTGCGTCAGTTCCTGCTCAGCAGGGGTATCGCCTCCAGCAGGACGACAAGCTAAACCCCCGGGGAAACGGGCAGGTAGGGACGGTTTGAAGGGTCGTCCAGCTGGCCCTACGGTCCAGAAACCTCCCAGCCTCCCGCTGGCAGGAGGTCCTCCCTGATGCACTATACTCCATCCGGTCACTACTGTGCAGCACTACGAATAACACACTCCATGAACGTCTTTTTACCTTCCCCAGGAAGTCCACATCTGGGGTGCCGCTCCCGACTTGGCTCGCAGCTCCAGGACTGGTCCTGCTCCGTAGGCACGTCCGACTCCATAAGGCAGACCCATTGGTGGACAGGGTACACTTGCTCCACGGCAACCCACAGTATGCCTATGGGGAGTTCCCCGACGGACGCCAAGATACTGTCTCCCTCAGGGACCTGGCACCGTCAGGTTCCAACGAAAGACACTTCCCCGCCCAGGCACCATCCTGCCCTCCCCCGGCTCTCCCAACGTTAACCCCACCAAGCCCACCCCTCCTTCTCCTGCCAACGCAAGAGGACGAAGAAGATTTTGGCACGCTCCCGGAGTCATCTGACAGCACCGCCAGCACCGACATCGGTGACACCAGCACCACCAGCACCGACATCGCCGCCACCGTTACGTCGCTCCCAGCGAATCGTCAAAGCACCGGATCGATTGAACCTCTAACGGGCACCGGACCGTCAAAATGGACATGTTTTTTTCCCTCACTTCTTTTCTAAGACACTACATAATTCTCAACACTGTATATAGTTCCACACCACCCCCGCCGGACTCAGTTTTAACAGGGGGTGAATGTGGTGAACCACTGTACACCTGTATTAGGGGATGTAAGATACGACCTGTATTACAGGTTCGCCGGTAGCCCCTGCCGGCTGGCTCCACCCAGTAGGAGGAGTATAAATATGCGTGTCCTCCATTCATGAAAATGAAAATCTCTTATTGTCACGAGTAGGCTTCAATTAAGTTACTGTGAAAAGCCCCTAGTCGCCACATTACGGCGCCTGTCCGGGAATAGAACCGTGCTGCTGGCCTGCTTTAAAGGCCAGCGATTTAGCTCAGTGAGCCAAGGTGTGTCTCATGCAGTCATGCTGGCTGTGAAAGAGTTCACCCTACAGGCAACATTGTTTTTTCAGAGATGGGGTGCCCCCTATCTAACAGCACTAAAAATAAAAGTAAAGACCCTCTCCACGGGGATCCCATCCCTCCATGCAAACAGGGAATCACTTCCATCCAGGCCCTCTTGTCTTGTTAGGATTTCTTCAGCCAGATGCTGGCAACAGCATCTGAACAGCATCTGTTGCCTATCAGTCACTGGCATGGTTAAAGTGTCAGGGAAGGTATTGGGGAACATTAGAGTCACCCATAGATGCCTGCTTTGTGCCATCTCACAATGAACAGCAACCCAGTCATGGCTGCTGTGTTGCACGTTTTACTTGAGTGTATTACGCGTTTATTGGAGTGTATTAACACGCCTCCGTTTAAAGGCCGTGTGCTTAACACTGCTACAGCTCTGTGTGTGTAATTTCAGCTCGGAGTCGCCAGGTGTCGTATATAAACACCTCACAAGTATCTCAAGGTCAGGTTCAAAGTAATAAAACTATACACCGATTAGTAAGTTCCAACGATCAATATTTATTATACAAATATAATAAATACGCATGCACATGCTAAAGACTAATACCTATTTCTACTATTAAACGACTAAATACTTATCTAAGTGGGAACCAGCAAGGTCAGGGGACAAGGCCTTTGTTCCTTTCTGGGCTGCACCTTCTGTTCGTTACTAGTCGAATACTGTATAAGTTCACGTAGCGAGCGTCGTTTTGGGACTTACTGAACGATGGCTGGTGCTCAACGGCTGGTGATGGAAGACAGGATCAACGGCTGGAGTCGGAGTCAGGATACAACAGCAACGGGGTCAACAGCGGAGCCGGAGCAAAAACAGCGGAGCCGGAGCAAAACAGCAACGGAGCCGGAGCACAACAGACAGAACGATGTGCGGGGTCTATCTTTATAGGGGCCCCCAATGTCCGTGCCTTTTCGGGGCGGGCTTTACCTGCCATGCATCGATTGGATCATTTCCCAATCGATGTCTCACAAATCCCACAATCTGAGGGTCTCTTCTCGATGGGTGGGGCGGTCTCTAGGGTCTTTTGTGATGGATACTTCTGGTGCCGTTTCGTCTGGGCGTCCACTCAAAGTATCCATTCAAAACCAAATGTTGCTATTGTGTGTGCCCAGATCTGGATTGCCTCATTACTATGCAAAGCGTTTTGCTATTTACACCTTTGGTTGAGATATTCCACCTGGCCATAAACTAGTTTTGCTACGTGCAGAATGCTAATTAGCTTTTGCAGACTGCTTGTCCTGGCTAAACTGCTTTCTCCCTGCAGTCTTAGCAGTTCTCCATTTTGTTAGCCCAGTGTCCATCTTAGGTGGCTACAGCTGCTCACCTTTTCAAACATTGTTTGCTTAATGTGTCCCACCTCCAGCCTGTTCCCAGTACCGCCATTGGGTGCCGAACTCACCTTGAGCGATTTTGGCCCATTACATTGATGTACCGTCAATTACCACGAGACGAGAATGGTGAAACAATCAATTTATTGCACAAGATGTTGTGCCTCCTACAGCTGGAACCAGAATGGGAGCAGCCCAGGAGAGCACACACTTTTATACGCTGCCTGATGGGAGGAGCCAGCAGGCTGGGATTTACCGTGGTACCTGTAATACATGGGCAGTACCGTAATACATGCAATGTGTTACTAGTGGTGTTTACCACATTCACCCCCTGTTTAAAAAAGTCCGGCGGGGGTGAAGAAAACATTACTGATTGAGTCTGTCGGGGGCTCTGACCCTCCACTGTGATCGCCTCAGTCCTGGTGGTGATGTGGGCACCGACGTGGTCACCTGCGACTCCGGGAGCGTGTTGTCATCTACTTCGTCACCACTTAGTGGATCCAGTAAGGGGACGGATCCTGCTGGGGTGGGGGCTGTGGTGAGGTTCGCTGGTGGGCGGGTGGGTGGCGCCGGGGTGAGTGAAGCAACTTGGGGGAGAGTGGTATCAGGTCGGGGGTTGAGGGTGGGGACCCAGTGGGTGCCAGGTCACGGAGGGAGACTCTGTCCTGTCGCACGTAGGGGTGTGCCACGTAGGCATACTGAGAGTTTGCATGGAGGAGGTGGACTTTCTCAACCAAGGGATCCGATTTATGGCTCCGCACATGCTTCCGCAGGAGATCAGGCCCAGGAACTGTCAGCCATGTTGGGAGCGAGAAACCGGAGGTGGACTTCCTGGGCAAGATAAACACACGTTCATGAGGGGTCTCATTAGTCGCTGTACACAGGAGCTACCGGATGGAGTGGAGTGAATCGGGAAGACCTCCTGCCAGTGGGAGACCGGGAGATTTCTAGACCAAAGGGTCAGCAGGACGGCCTTCCAGACGTCCCATTCTCCCTCTCCACCTGCCCGTTTTCCCGGGGGTTGTAGCTGGTCATCCTGCTCGAGGCGATGCCCTTGCTGAGCAGGAACTGACGCAGCTCATCACTCATGAAGGAGGATCCCCGATCGCTGTGGATGTAGGTGGGGAAACCGAACAGAGTGAAGATGCTGTGCAGGGCTTTGATGACCGTGGTAGAAGTCATGTCAGGGCAGGGGATGGCGATAGGGAACTGGGACTACTCATCAATTACGTTGAGGAAGTACACTTTGCGGTCGGTGGAGGGGAGAGGCCCTTTGAAGTCCATGCTGAGCGTCCATGAGGCGTTCAAAGGGGCGGGAGGCCTTCACCAGGTATGCTCTATCTGGCCGGTAGAAGTGTGCTTGCACTCTGCGCAGACTGGGCAGTCTCTGGTTATGGACCTGACCTCCTCAATGGAGTAGGGCAGGTTGCAGGCCTTGCCAAAAGGAAGTACTGGGTGACCCCCGTGTGGTAGTCGATATTAGAGGTATTACGGTACCTAGGTTGGAGGTACCTGATGTTGTAAGATCATTGGTGTTGGAGGTACCTGATACTGTAAGATCATTGGTGAAGCCTGCCTGCTGGTTTCGCCCAGTAAGGCAGAGTATGAGTCTGTGTTTCCCTAGCTGCATTCTGTACCTGCGCTGCTGGGGGAAACATCTAGTTCAATAAAGCCTTCAATTGTCCTACAATCTCGCTTCGAGAGTTATTGATCGTGCATCACCCTGGTTGGCAGAGGTCATAGTGGAGAGCCTGTAGTCGGTCCACTTGTGCGCTGGCACATGTACTGTGGGATAGGGAATCAGGGGGCTCATTGAGCTTCCTCGGACGATACAAGATCTCATAGTTATAGGTGGAGAGCTCGATCGTCCACCTCAAGATCTTGTCATTTTTGATCTTGCCCGCTGTGTATTGTTAAACATGAAGGCAACCGACTGTTGGTCAGTGAGGAGAGTGAATCTTCTGCCGGCCAGGTAATGCCTCCAATGTCGCACAGCTTCCACAATGGCTTGGGCCTCCTTTTCAACAGAGGAGTGCCGAATTTCAGAGGCATGGAGGGTGCGGGAAAAGAAAGCCACGGGTCTGCCCGCCTGGTTGAGGGTGGTGGCTAAAGCTACATCTGATGCATTGCACTTCACCTGAAAGGGTGTCTTGTCGACTGCATACATCGTGGCCTTGGTGATGTCCGCCTTGATGTGGTTGAAGGCCTGGCGGGCCTCAGCCGTCAGGGAAAAACTGTGGACGTGATGAGTGGGCGGGCCTTGTCCGCATAATTAGGGACCCATTGGGCATAATGCGAGAAAAACCACAGGCATCGTTTCAGGGCCTTGGGGCAGTGGGGGAGACGGAGTTCCAGGAGGGGGCGCATGCGGTCGGGGTCGGGCCCAAGGACTCCATTTTCCACTACGTAGCCAAAGATGGCTAAGTGGTTGGTGCTGAACATGCATTTCTCCTTATTGTTGGTGAGGTTAAGGAGTTTGGCAGTATGGAGGAATTTTTGGAGGTTTGCGTCGTGGTCCTGCTGATCATGGCCGCAGATGGTGACATTATCCAAGTACGGGAAGTTGGCCCGCAGCCCGTACTAGTCAACTATTCGGTCCATCTCTCGCTGAAAGACCGAGACCCCATTGGTGACGCCAAAGGGAACTCTAAGGAAATGATAGAGGCGGCCAGCTGCTTCGAAGGCAGTGTATTGGCTCTCCTCTGGGCAGATTGGGAGCTGGTGGTAGGTGGACTTCAAGTCTACTGTGGAGAAGACTCGATACTGTGCAATCTGATTGACCATGTCAGATATGAGTGGGAGGGGGTATGCGTCGAGCTGCGTGTACCGGTTGATGGTCTGACTTATCAATGTCCATCCTGTGCTCCTCCCCAGTCTTCACTACCACCACTTGAGCTCGCTAGGGGCTGTTACTGGCCTCAATGATCCCCTCCTGCAGAAGCTGTTGGACCTCCGACTTGATAAAGGCCCTGTCCTGCGCACTATACCGTCTGCTCCTAGTGGCAACGGGCTTGCAGTCCGGGGTGAGGTTTGCAAACAGTGAAGGTGGATTGACCTTAAGGGTCGTGAGGCTGCAGGCGGTGAGGCAGGGGGGTGTGGGGGGTGCTGGCAGAGGTCCGCCGAATTTCAAAGTAAGGCTTTGGAGGTGGCATTGAAAATCAAGACCTAGTAACAGGGCAACGCAGAGATGGGAGAGGGCGTAGAACCTGAAGTTGCTGAACTCTACGCCCTGAACGGTGTACACAGTACCACCGGATTTCCATGGAATGCGATCCGGAGGCCAGGGATATTGTCTGGGTGACGGGCAGTAGCGGGAGGGAGCAGCGCCTTACCATAGCAGGGTGGATGAAACTCTCTGTGCTCCCGGAGTCAAAGAGGCAGGTTGCCTCATGCCCGCTGATGTTTACCGTTGTCATAGCGGTCACGAAGTTGTGGGGCCGAGACTGCGAGCTGCGGAAGATGTTGGGAGGTTCCGAGTTGATCAGCGGTGGTGGAGGTATCAGTGGGCAGTGAACGGCCCGACGAGCAGGGGTCCTGTGGCGCGGTCCAAGGTGGCGGTGCCCACAGGGCGCACATGGCGGGCGGCATCAACGATGGCGGCGCCCACGGGCCGCACGTGGCTTGTGCTGGAGAAGATGGCAGCGCCCCTGGATCACACATGGGGGGTGCAGCAATGTCAGGCCTGGATACAGTGGTGACCGACCGGGCCTGGCAAACGGAAACAAAATGGCCCTTCTTCCCGCACCCGTTGCAGGTCTCGCTCCGCGCCGGGCAGCGCTGCTTGGGATGTTTGCTCTGGCCACAAAAATAACATTTGGGCCCTCTGGAGTTGGCTGGCAGCCGCGTGGTGCAGGCTTGCGGGGAGCATGAGTCGGCAGCTAGTGGGGCCTACGATGCCCACGAGGGTGCCGCGCGGTCGGAGGTATGGTCTCCAGATTATGGGAGGCCACTTCTAGTGAATTAGCAAACTGCCTAGTCTCTGCAAGATTAAGTGTAACCCCTTCCAATAGTCGCTGGCAAACTTATGTAGACTTCATGCCCGTGACATAAGCATCTCTGATTAATAGTTTGGTGTGTTGGACTGCCGAAACTGCCTGGCAGTCACAGTTCCTACCGATAATCTGTAGAGCCCATAAGAAATCGTCCAGAGTCTCCCCCAGGAGTTGCCGTCTCGTGGCTAGGTGGTGCCTGGCATACACTTGATTCACCGACTTAACGTAATGTCCCTTTAGTAGCGTCATCGCTACTGTGTAGGTGGGCGCATCCCGGATGAGGAGAAAAATTTCAGGGTTCACCCATGAGTAAAGGACTTGGAGATTCTGTGGGTCCGAGAGTTCTTCAGTGGCTGCTATGAGGTTGCCTTCGAAGCAGGATAGCCAGTGCCCAAAGGTGGACGTGGCGTTGGCCGCGTGAGGGCTCAGCTGCAGATGATCAGGCTTGATTAGGAAGTCCCTCTTTCAAAATCTTGTGCAATAAATTGATGTACCGTCAATTACCATGAGACGAGAGTGGTGAAACAATTGAAACTTTATTGCACAGGATGTTATGCCTCCTGCAGCTGGAACCAGAATAGGAGCAGCGCAGGAGAGCACACACTTTTATACGCCGCCTGCTGGGAGGAGCCAGCAGGCTGGGATTTACCATGATACCTGGAATACATGGGCAGTACCGTAATACATGCAATGTGTTACTAGTGGTGTTTACCACATACATTTAAAAATTGCATTATGTCACTGAAGCTGACGCAATGCTGGGTTCAAACGATTGGGCATCGGGTTGTTGATCCTGGATTGAAAATCCAAGCCATGGTATCATAATATGCTCAAAAATAGGTAGTGTAAATTTTCAGTTGGATTTAGCTATAATCCCTGGTAGAGGGAAAACTGGCAAGCTGCAGATGTCATGGGCCATGGAGGAAAGTTGCCCATGTTCACTATCTTGTTAATGTTGATGCAAATGCTCACAGCTTTCTTGAATTCTAAAGCAACTGAGTCATGTTTGTTCGTAACTAAAAAAGATTGTATTGGTGCTATAAAGCTTGTAGTATGTGTGGAGCTCTTCATAGAACATACGGTGCAGAAGGAGGCCATTCAGCCCATCAAGTCTGCACCAAACCACTTAAGCCTATCCCTTCAACCCTATCCCCGTAACCGCCTCCTAACCTTTTTGGACACTAAGGGCAATTTAGCATTGCCAATCCACCTAACCTGCACGTCTTTGGACTGCGGGAGGAAACCGGAGCACCTGGAAGAAACCCACGCAGACACAGGGATAACATGCAGACTCCACACAGACAGTGACCCAGCAGGGATTCGAACCTGGGAACCTGGCGCTGTGAAATCACAGTGCTATCCACTTGTGCTACCGTGCTGCTCACGGTCGTCCTTACTCATTTTCAGTGTAGTGCAAGCATACAGTGAATATGGCTGTTACGTGCTTCTTTGTTGAAGAGGAGTGTCTACATTGTAAAAGTTAATTTGGTATCTTTTCTCTTCCTTATTTTTTTTTTACATTTTTCTTCTATTTTTCATCCATTTAGTGGTTTCTTCTATTTCACAGCCACTACCCCAAATTATCATGAAGAAACACTAACATTTAGATTGAATTTACGTATCATATTTTTGATACAAAATATTTTTTCCCCTTCTGTCACCAGTTGTCTTACCTTGACAACATTCGGATTCATATTATGTATAAATGGCAAGCTTCAACATGTTGTCTGTTCTCTTAAGGATGCAACTATAATCCTTTCTTCGATGTTCAGTCACATTTTGTGCACTTTTATTCTTTAATATCAATATTATCAATATTTGGGCAGCACGGTAGCATAGTGGTTAGCATCAATGCTTCACAGCTCCAGGGTCCCAGGTTCGGTTCCCGGCTGGGTCACTGTCTGTGCGGAGTCTGCACGTCCTCCCCGTGTGTGCGTGGGTTTCCTCCGGGTGCTCCGGTTTC
The DNA here is from genome assembly GCF_902713615.1 of Scyliorhinus canicula. Lineage (NCBI taxonomy): Eukaryota > Metazoa > Chordata > Chondrichthyes > Carcharhiniformes > Scyliorhinidae > Scyliorhinus > Scyliorhinus canicula. Next base: position 178,233,265 of record NC_052151.1, read on the forward strand.
CTCCCACAGTCCAAAGATGTGCGGGTTAGGTGGATTGGCCATGCTAAATTGCCCGTAGTGTCCTAAAAAGTAAGGTTAAGGGGGAGTTGTTGGGTTACGGGTATAGGGTGGATACGTGAGTTTGAGTAGGGTGATCATTGCTCGGCACAACATCGAGGGCCGAAGGGCCTGTTCTGTGCTGTACTGTTCTAAATTCTAAATATTTTCACATAAAAAATGTGTGGAAATCATTTTTAAGGATGTCACCAGAACTGAGAGGATGCAACTAACAGTAATGAGTGAGCATAATGGTGCACTTGCTGGAAAAGAAAAATCTAGTGGGGATACCTGATAAAGATTTTTCAAATTATGAAGGCGTGGATATAATAAAAGTGTTTCCACATGTGGCAGAATCCAAAACAGGTGGTTATAAATATAAGATGACCACCAAAGAGCAAATAAAGAATTTAGAGGTAAGCTCTTTACACAGAGGGTTAAAAGTTCAACAGTTTTTTAAATTCATTCATGGTACGCGGGCATTGCAGGCTGGGCCAGCATTTATTGCCCATCCATAATTGCCCTTGAGGGGGCAGTTAAGAATCAACCACATTGCTGTGGGTCTGAAGTTACGTGTAGACCAGACCAGGTAAGGACGAAAGATTTACTTCCCTAAAGAACATTAGTGAACCAGATGGGTTTTTACAACAATTGACAGTCATAAGTAGACTTTTAATTAATTCAAATTTCACCATTGCAGTGGCGGGGATTTGAACCTGGGTCCCCAGGGTATTACTCTGGGTCTACTGATTTACCAGTCCAGTGACAATAGCACTAGGCCACCACCTCCCCTGATAGTGTGGGTTTTCGGGCACAGGAATCGCAATGCTACATGCTTGTCTAATTGCAGCACTTACATAAAATAGCACCTCACAGCTACTACCGGAGGCTTATATACAACTCCCGTTACAATCTTAAATTATTTCCTTTTCTTAATTCTACCCATTAAGTCTTCACTGTCTGCTTAACTCCCAGTATATCCTCTCCTATCATTGAAGCAATTTAATCCTTAGTCATTATGGCTATTTGTCCTCCTCCTCTATTATTTTCCCCATCTTCCCTGTACATGCTTGATACAAAGTAGGCTCAGGCTGCTGCCATCATGGCTGAAGATACTGGTGCTCAAAGGAGCATGCAGGCACTCAGAGCAGTCCAGCAATCTGCTCCAAAATGTCACTCGGATTGTGGAGGCATGGCCCTGGGGAAGTGACAGTGGCTGCATGGTGCACACACCTCCAATTCTTATCTCAGGAGGACAACATTTATACTCCTAACACGGTCATTCCGCGGTGCCCCATTTGATGTCTACCAGATAACTGCTGTCCATGCTGAGGTGGTGCAGTCCAAAACTGGGCCCTTGACGCAGAGCTGCTTCATGGAGTCCTGCAAGGACATCTGCAGTCTTCCCCACTGAAAGTCAGTAGCCTTACATGAGCTATGCTGTAACCACTGGAGTAACACTGCATAGACGCACTAGGCCAAGCAAAAGCGTCTAAAGACAGGCACAAAGGTAATGTACAAAGGTGCATAGTTCCAAAGGAAAATACTGTCGGTGTTGAAAATCTGAAACAAAACAGAAAATGCTGGAAATACTCAGCATGCTGGTCAATGCCTACAGCGAAGTGATAATAGATTAATTTTGGTAGGAATAATGAGTAGAGGCAATGTGAAATAAATAATAAAATGCTAAAGTGAGCACAGAAGCAGAGGGACCTGATGGTATATGTGCAGAAATCATTGAAGGTAGCAGGGCAGGTTGAGAAAGAATTAGCAAAGCATGTCGGACAGGATTCTCCACCAGCAGGATTCTCCGGTGCGCACCCATGCATGGTGTGGGGTGGCTCCAATGGGAAATCTCATTGGGAGATGGCGGGAACAGAGAATCTTGCTGCTGGAGAGAGTGTGTGCCGCCCAGGAAAATGCAGCTGGCAGACCAGAGAATCCTGCCAATGGAGTCTTAGGCTATAAATGGGAACTTAGAGTGCAAAAGCAGGAAGCTATGATAAACCTGTATAAAACACTGGTTTGGACTTAACCTGAGTATTGCGCCCAGTTCTGGGCATCATACTTTAGGAAGGCATTAAAAAGGATGTAGAAAAGATTTACAACAATGCTTCCAGAGATGAGGAACTTCAGATAAGCGGATAGACTTTAAATCTAATCAAATCAAAAGACTGGAGAAGCTGAAGATACTCTGGAGGAGAAAAGATTAAAAATAGATTTGATAAAGGTGTTCAAAATGATGAGGGGTCTGGAGAGAGTAGATCAGAAGAAACTATTCCCATTGGTGGAAAGATCGAGAACCAGATGACACCGATTTAAGGGATTGGCAAAAGAATCAATAGTGATGTGAGGAAAATTTATTTTATGCAGCGAGGAATTAGGATGATGAACGCACTGTCAGAGAGTATTACGGAAGACGGCATGGTGGCACAGTGGTTAGCACTGCTGCTTAACGGAGCCGAGAACCCGGGTTCGATCCTGGCCCCGGGTCACTCACTGTCTGTGTGGAGCTTGCACATTCTCCTCGTGTCTGCGTGGGTCTCACCCCACAACCAAAGATGTGCAGGCTAGGTAGATTGGCCATGCTAAATTGCCTCTTAATTGGAAAAAAAATAATTGAGTGCTCTAAATCTATTTTAAAAAGAGTGTTCTTGAGGCAGATTCAATTGATGCCTTCAAAAGAGAATTGGACAATTAATGGAAGAGCTAGAATTGTGAAATGGAGCTACGCATCAAGCCTGACTGCCTCCGCATCAGCCCGCATGCTTCAAATGCGCCTGCGACCTTTAAACATTGGCTGGCGTGTTTCAACAGCTACCTGACAACTGCGGCCAGCAAGCCCACCAAGGAGCAGAAACTCCACATCCTCCACTCGTGCGTGGGCACGGCGGTATACTCAATGATTGAGGACGAAAATGATTATGACGCGGCCATGGATATCCTGAGAGGACACTTTCTCCGGCCGGTCAACCAAGTATATGCACAGCATCTCCTGACTACTAGACAACAGTTCCCTGGTGAGTCCCTCGACGAGTTTTACCAGGCACTCACGGCTCTAGGGAGAATTTGCGCCTGTCCCCAAGTTTCTGCGACAGAGCACATGGAACTTTTAATCAGAGACGCTTACGTTGCCGGCATGCAATCCTCCTCTATCTGCCAACGACTGCTGGAGAAGAACGCCCTCAGCCTAGCTGAGGCACAGACCCTCGCAACCTCCCTGGAGGTCGCCGATCTGAACGCCCGCGCATATGCCCCTGGCCGGGCGGCAACCCCTTGGAGTTCATCTTACGCGCCACCTCCGTCGACCCCGACCCCCCGCCCAGGCCTGCGTTGCGGGACGCTCCGACAAGCTAACGGGGCCCCGCTGCTATTTTTGCGGCCTCTCCAAACACCCCCGCCTGCGCTGCCCGGCCCGCTCCGCTCTGTGTAAGAGCTGCAGGAAGAAGGGCCATGACGCAGTGGTCTGCCAGACCAAGTCGGTCGCTGCTGTTCCGCGCAGCGACTGCGGATCGCCCCCCCCCGGGCCCTCCCAGAGCCCAGCGCCGCGCACCGACCTCTCCGGCCCTCGCAACAGGCCCACGGTCCTCCCTACCCCCGCTCCCGGCTGCCCTGACCGGCCCGCAGACGCCGCTGACACTGCCCCCAGCCACCACGAGGTTCCCACGGGCGCCGCCATCTTGAGCCCCAGACGCCACGTGCGGGTCATGGGCGCTGCCATCTTGGGGCCCAGATTCCACGTGCGGGCCCTGGGCGCCGCCATCTTAGGCCAACACGGAAGGCCCTGCCAGCGATTACTCTGCCACCGAGGATGATCTGAACGCTCGCCACGACTTGCTTCCATCACACTCGACCAGTCGCGACCACGCACGCTCGCGAAGACTACGACAACGATCCAGCTCAACGGGCATGAGACGAAATGCCTACTGGACTCCGGGAGCACGGAAAGTTTCATCCACCCTGACACAGTAAGACGCTGCGCGCTCCCCATCCACCCAGTCAAGCATAAGATCGAGTTAGCCTCGGGTTCGCACTCCGTCCAGATCACCGGGTGCTGCATAGCGGACTTCACGGTCCAGGAGAGGGTTTTCAAAAACTACAAACTCCTCATTCTCCCCCGTCTATGCGCTCCGGCACTCTTGGGCCTGGATTTCCAGTGCAACCTGCAGAGCTTGACCTTCCAATTCGGCGGCCGTATTCCCCCCCTTACTGTCTGCAACCTGGCGTCCCTCAAAGTGGACCCCCCTTCCTTGTTTGCTAATCTCACCCCAGATTGTAAACCTGTCGCCACTAGGAGCAGACGATACAGTGCCCAGGACCGGACCTTGATCGGGTCCGAGGTCCAGAGGCTCATTAAGGAAGGAGTCATCGAGGCCAGCAGCAGTCCCTGGCGAGCCCAAGTGCTGGTAGTTCGGACTGGGGAGAAAAACCGGATGGTCATTGATTACAGTCAGACCATCAACAGGTTTACGCAACTGGACGCGTATCCTCTCCCCCGTATTTCCGACCTGGTTAACAGGATCGCGAAGTACAAAGTTTTTTCCACAGTGGACCTTAAGTCTGCCTACCACCGGCTCCCCATCCGCGCAAGTCACTGCAAGTACACCGCGTTTGAGGCAGATGGGCGCCTCTACCACTTCCTCAGGGTTCCATTCGGTGTCACAAATGGGGTCTCGGTCTTCCAATGGGAGATGGACCGAATGGTCGACAAGTACGGTTTACGGGCTACCTTCCCGTATCTCGATAACGTCACCATCAGCGGCCACGACCAGCAGGACCGTGACATCAACCGTCAAAAATTCCTCAGAACCACGAAACTCCTTAATTTAACTTACAATAAGGATAAGTGCGTGTTTAGTACTGACCGTCTAGCCATCCTTGGCTACGTAGTGCGTAACGGAGTGATAGGCCCTGATCCCGAACGCATGGGCCCCCCTGATGGAACTCCCTCTCCCCAAGCCCCTCAAATCCTTCAAACGCTGCCTGGGCTTCTGCCATCCAGGGGTCACCCGTTTTTACCACTTTATCAAGAACCGCAACCTGCCCTACTCCGTTGAGGAAGTCAGGACCGTCACCAGGGACTGCCACGTCTGCGCCGAGTGCAAACCGCACTTCTACCGCCCCGAACGAGCGCATCTGATCAAGGCGTCCCGCCCCTTCGAACGTCTCAGTATAGACTTCAAGGGTCCCCTCCCCTCCAACAACCGCAACATATATTTTTTGAGTGTTATTGATGAGTACTCCCGCTTCCCTTTCGCCATCCCCTGTCCCGACATGACCACAACAACAGTCATAAAGGCCCTACTATCCATTTTGTCCCTGTTCGGTTACCCCGCGTATATCCACAGCGACCGGGAGTCCTCCTTTATGAGCGACGAACTGCGTCAATTCCTGCTCAGCAGGGGCATAGCCTCTAGCAGGACAACCAGTTATAACCCCCGGGGTAACGGTCAGGTCGAGCGGGAGAATGGCACCATCTGGAAGACCATCCTGCTGGCCCTACGGTCCAGAGATCTCCCTATCCCCCGTTGGCAAGAGGTCATCCCCGACGCTCTCCATTCAATCCGGTCTCTCCTCTGTACCACCACTAATCAAACACCTCATGAACGTCTTCTTGTTTTCCCTAGGAAGTCGTCCTCAGGATCCCCTCTCCCGACCTGGCTGGCCACCCCCGGGCCCATCTTGCTCCGGAGGCATGTGCGGGTGCACAAGTCCGACCTGTTGGTTGAGCGAGTCCAGTTACTCCATGCCAACCCGCAGTATGCATACGTGGAGTATCCCAACGGTCGGCAGGATACGGTGTCGCTTCGGGACCTGGCACCCGCCGGCGTGCGGCCTTCTCCTCTTACATCAACACCTCCCCCCAACCCCAATTCCCCCCAGCGCCCCCTGTGCCCCCACGACCCAGCGCACAGACCCCCTCTTCCCCGATCACAGCGTCTCCACCAACGGCCCGGGGTACGGAGACACATCTACGACCGACGCTCCCGGAGGCAAGGACGGCCACCGGCCCGACGTCACCAGCTCCACTGCGACGGTCCACCAGAACACCACGGGCACCCGACAGGCTGATTGTGTCCATCTGATGCAACCATGTGACTTTATTGGACTCTATTGTAATTTGTTTTGCAACCTACTGTATTAATTTTTGTTCATTTTGCCACAAGCCTGTGGGCAGCCCCCATCTTCACGATTGTCTCTACTCATACCACTAGTCCTCACCCCCCCTCTCTCTCTTCCCCTTACAACAGCCCCCCCGCCTTCTTTCTCAACAAGGGGTGAATGTGGTGGTATGAATGGGAGCACTGCCATTGGTGCAGAGCACTGGTTTCCCATTGGCTCTGGCTGGTCATGTGCCTCTCGTCTGATTGGCTGGGACTAGTCATGTGACTGCTCACCAATTGAGAGGCAAGTAGACCCCACCTCCGAGTCGGGGTATAAGTACCCAGAGTTCCCGGCGGTCAGCCTTTCTCTGTAGTCGACCACCGGGGTAACATCTAGCTGATCAAAGCCTAAGTTTGGACGTTCATCGTGCCTCGCGTCCAATTGATGGTACATCAATGAGATAGAAGTATTGTGAATGCATCCAATCTGTTGCCTTTCAATTTTGAGCATACCATATCATACCATACCATTTGGGGCAGCAGGGTAGCATGGTGGTTAGCATAAATGCTTCACAGCTCCAGGGTCCCAGGTTCGATTCCCGGCTGGGTCACTGTCTGTGTGGAGTCTGCACGTCCTCCCCCTGTGTGCGTGGGTTTCCTCCGGGTGCTCCGGTTTCCTCCCACAGTCCAAAGATGTGCGGGTTAGGTGGATTGGCCATGCTAAATTGCCCGTAGTGTACTAATAAAAGTAATGTTAAGGGGGGGGTTGTTCGGTTACGGGTATAGGGTGGATACGTGGGTTTGAGTAGGGTGATCATGGCTCGGCACAACATTGAGGGCCGAAGGGCCTGTTCTGTGCTGTACTGTTCTATGTTCTATATCAAAATATTGGATACAGTTGATGTGGAATTTTGTTTTTGGGCTGCATTTGTATCAAGATTTAGTCAAGAGGACACTGTGTTGAGCTGGATGGGAAGAAGGAGAATTGTGGAGTCGTGGTGATATGGGGATGACTTGCGGGAAACCATTAGATCCACACAAAGCCCTGTCCAAGTGATGTGGGTCCCTGAAACCTCCACTTTTCTTCTCCTCTTCTTCCTCCTCTAGAGGTCTTCATTGAAGGCCTGCTGGCAAGGGTTGTGCCCTCATAGGATCCAGGTGTGTAGCACACAGCAGACCACCATGAATTTGATGCCATACTCTGGTGAGTATTGTAAGCTCCTTATGAGCAGTCTAGGTGGTGGAACTGTTATATCATTTCCCGTGACAGCATGGTGCTCATTGTATATGCGCTGCCCGTGGGGAGGTGGAGTGGCATCATTAGTCACATGTAGACTGGTAGCCTTGTCAACAAGCCACCCTCTTGTTTCTTCATGATGGTGTGAATACAATGAAACAGTTGATTAGCACAGGATACAAGCATTATGGCTGTTGCTAGCAGTGGTGTAGTGCTACCGGGCACTGGAGCACAACTCAGGCACCTTTGATTTCAAGTAGACTTGTAAATTCAATGCAGTCTGCCAAACCTGGACATTTAAGTGACAGATACTTGGAAAAATGCTGTAAAGCTGCTCAGATCCAATCATAGGCTGGTTCCTCCCAGAATTTGCTGCTGATAGGCTTACTAGTGTACTGGGCTGCAGAGGGAATGGTGATGGCCACTGGAGGGATTTGCAGCATCTAGATAGGGAAGGTATAATAAAGAGGTGGGTATGTGAAGGGTGGGGTTACCTCAGTAGATGATCGTACATACAGACTTTAGATGGACTGGGTAGAGTTCCACACTTCGCAAGCAATGGGCTCAGGGGGAGGATCGGAATGTTCACCACAACAATGAGGGGATCCAGTATTAGGGGACCGCTGGAGAATTCCAGGAGGGAGCTCTATCTTTGCATCGTGAGGCTTGAGGTAAACCTGAGGCACATGGTTAGTAAGGGACGGAGTGTTGAACCTTGTCCTGAAATGCAGGTGTCGCATAAAGTTAATCTCAGAATGACCCACTATGACTGAATAGGAGAATGGCTAAACCTCGACCCAAGAAGATTCCAATGTACAAATTCACAACGCTTTCAGATGACCAGAGCATTCACATACCCATCAAATGATTTCCCAGAAGTACTATTTATTTACAGTGACACACCCGGTGAACCAGAGGTGACATCAAAATGCTCTTACTTTCCTAATCCTACCACTACACCTAGGAGTAGCCCCGACATCTGCAGCGTTGGTAGAGACAGCCCACTGACTGTGATGTCCTCTGGTGGTCCGATGCCTGGAAGGCTCCGGCCTGATAAAGGTCCCTTGCTCATGGGCAGACCTGACATTGGTTGCCTGTGTTGCAGGAGTGGCCTTCCTCCTATTTCCTCCTCGCTGCGTCCAGTTCGGTGTCAGCCCTCTGTCAGTCACTCGTATGTCGCTACAGTTCCCTTTGTCGAGAATGTCTGTGTCTAGTAGCTCTTCTAAAAGTGTCTTGTCGTGCTCGCGGGTATGAACTTGTCTCCTTTCGTAGGAAGTTTTTAAGCTGCAGGTACCTGAGTTTGTTGCCCCTTGCTAGCTTTAATCTCTCCATCAGTTATATTGGAAGGAGTTGAAGGATGACACCCAGTGGAGTCGATGAGATCAATTATCCTTTCCCTGCATTGGATGATGCTTTAGGTGCGGCTGCCAGCCACACTGATCTTTGAAGATAGGATGCAATTGCAAAAAATTTTAATATAATGAGTATTCATGGCAGGCTAATAAGTAGGAACCGGCGAGGGGACAGCATGAAGTCTGACCTGCCACTAACACATCACTGACTGACTTCAGGCAGAGTTTTCCTTTTTTTCTTCTCAGTGCTGGCTCCGTCAGGAAAAGTGACATGCAGCTTGTTGGCTGCACAGCTGGCTTTTTTTCAACACATTTTTCATAATTTAGAAGAAATAAATCCTGGAGGCGTGTCCCACACCATCATGCTTACGGGTGAGGCCTGAAATAGCCCACTCCATTAGGAATGTCATGTTTCTGGAGATCTCTGAAAAAAAAGAGGAAACTCCCTGTACGGAGAACCCGCACATGTGCACGTGGGCAAAGCCCCCCCTCCTGCCCTCACGAGGTCACCCTATGTACACTGGGAACTCTCCTCCTCAGCCATTACGCTCCCCAAAGGGGCCCCAGCGGCACTGCACCCTGGCACTGCACTGCAGGTGGCAATGTTAGGCAGCAGTGTCAGGAGACAGTGCCAGAGCATGTCCCTCTCGTCCTGGGTGCCCTTCGCCTGGTCCCCGTTTTTAAAAATTGCAAATTTTGCAGATCTTGCAAATATTGTTCTTATTATGGGGTAGGAGACAGTGCTGTTAGCTTCAGCTGGGCACCAGCTCTAAGGGCAAATCAATTTTATTCAGAGTATCAACTTATGTACTGGATTCATTGAAGCCAGTTTTTTTCAGTTAGTGTAACACTATGAACATAATTGAAGCAGTGCCCACATTCTGGGGGGGAAATGTAAAGATCATTCTGTCTTGGAGACACACACTTTTTATTGGTCAGGCACAAATTATAAATTATGGTGCCTGTTCTGAAGTTCCATGAAATAAATTGATTTGACTTCTCTAAATGAAGGAGGATGTGATAAAATGGGAACAGCACATTTTAGGACTATATTTGCCGGTTTCAACTGGATGTTCGGAGAAGGTGTTAAAATCATCTGGCGAAGAATCTTTTCCTTCTTCACTCACAAATGTTTCTTGAAGTCAATTAATTCTGATTTTGGACACATCACCACTCTGAGCTATAATGCACTCATAATCAAGGAAGTTAGTAAGATAAGGCAGAGCTAACTTGGGGATGAGATAAAGAATGGCAACCAACATTTATATTTACACTAAACAATAAAATGCTCCTACTAATTAATTTTCAATGTTAAGCTACAAGTAAAAAAAATGTTTTATCGACTGAGGTAAACATTTTGGGCTCATACTGATTTAATAAGAGCGAACTCAAGTTACAGCAGATGTTTTGAAAAAACATATGAAGAATTATGATGGTTGGATAATCCAGAAAAATCTTGAATGATTACATTATGCCAAAAAATGACTATTTAAGTCATTAGGACCTTATCACATTATATAAGTATTGTTGCGCAGTTTGCTTTTTTAAAAATGGGTTTCTATTTGTGACTTCACACCAATCATTCAGGTAATCAGCCACACAGAAAATCAGGTACTCTACAGTATGCGTATAATAAACTGAAGGTGATGGACTGTAAAAAAAAATGTATTATCACATGTCAAGTGTCTTATATGGCATATCTGAAATTTCTGCTGTGAATTAGAGTGACATTTCTGGGACTATAATAGCAATGAACACATCTGGCAATTACAATCACATTTCACAGGAACCTGCATCTGTTTATTGAAAAAATATTAAGTAATCATTGGCCTTTGCTATTGCAAATTAAAATAACAATAATAATTGCTGCCTATTTCTTTCCCTATTTTAAAAAAATGTAAATTGTTACGTAATACATTTAATCTTATAATGGCTTTATGTGAGCTAAAATAGAAATTCATCATGTTAAGTTTTTATTTAACTGCATGAATATGCCATATAAAAGTATAAATACAACAAAACATCAAGAATAAGAATTTAAATTTCAAATATTAGTATAAGAAACTTTCATTTGAGGGCATTCAGGGAAACTCCTAAGTTGCAGCAGGACTAAACTAAAGTGCATGCGATGAATATTCTAAACATTTTATAAATCCATCACAAACCTCAGAATTTAAGATATGAACAAGAGCTCCTCCAATAAAATATTTGAATCATATTGGCTCATTGATGCACTAACATGAGTGGCTATATGCAGAATTCAACAGATTAGTATCTGTTGCCACATAATGTGGCCTCTGCTCCACTTGACCTTGGAATGTTTGCTGCTAAACTGTCTGGACAAGTTTTTAGTGCTGTGTGCAAGTTCATTTCCCATAACTGATGGAGTGTCAAGCATGACATTGGTGGACAAAAATGGATTTTATTGATCCGTTTCCTATCCAATTTTCTTGATCTTAGTAAATATTACATAAATCAAGCACAGGTCCACATTGGGCTGATTATGATAGTGTCTACATTTCAAATGTGCTTAATTGGCTATATAATGCTCTGTAAGGTCCTGCAGTTGTGAAAGACAGTGGGGAGAATTCTTCCATGCCCCTCATGGCGGGTACAATGGCAGATGGGGGAACGAAATGGCAGGAGGTCTAAAAATAAGTTTCACACTGACACAAAATGATAGTGGGAACTTCCCTCCCAGCTGCCATAATAGGTCACAATTCCTGCTAGAGGCCAGCGTGAAACCGATTTGCATCCTCTTGATGTGGTGCAGATGAAGGCCCTGCCGATCTTTCGGAAGATCCCGATGTATACATGTGTTCTGGACCAGCATGATTTATTCAAAAAGGGAGGGTGACAGAAAGCAGAAAACTACAGTCCAGTTAGCTTAACATCTGTCATAGGAAAAATGTTAGAAGTTATTATTAAAGTAATTATTGCAAGGCATTTAGATAAATTTACAGTAATCAAGCAAGGTCAACATGATTTTGTTAGAGGAAATCATGTTTAACAAATTAATTTGTATTCTTTGAAGAGGTAATATAAAGGGGGAACGGTGGATGTACTGTCCTTAGGATTTCCAGAAGACATTTGATAAGGTGCCACATCAAAGGTTATTGCGGAAAATAAAAACTCATGGTGCATGGGGTAACATATAATATTATAATAATAATTGCTTATTGTCACAAGTAGGCTTCAATGAAGTTACTGTGAAAAGTCCCTAGTCGCCGGGAATCAAACCTGGGACAATGGAGCTGTGAAGCAACGGTGCTAACCACTGTGCTACCCTGATGCCCACAGTTTGCCACAGCAGCGAGGTGACTTGCTGGAGGTAGAGGGGGAGGAACATGTGTCCACCGAGGAGGATGAGGACGATGAGGCACCGGACCAGGAGGGGCTGGAGGACAAGCCCAGGGAGGACTCACCGGGACCAGCTGGTGGATGGAGGACAGGCGGCAGTGAGGAGGTTCCAGCAATCCCAGAGGGCCAGGGAGGCCCTCATCCTCACCTGCTTCACATAGGACATGGTCTCCTCTGACATTGTTCCTCTCCCTAACACTCTCTTTCCCGCTGCCCTCTCCCTATCCCTCAGCCTTCCCCCTCCCCCCATTCCCCAATTCCCTTCACTCTTTCCCCTACCCACACACTGCTGTGACACTCAGACATGGCCATCACTGACTGAGCCACGCCTTGGACACCTCCACTCATTCTGCCGACGTCGTGCACCAGGATCTCCACTGCGGTCGCCACGCTAGTTGTGTTGGTCTCGGTGCCACGTATTGTCAGTACCCTGTCCTGCACCCATAGCCTCTGGGACTCCTCCAATTGGCTATGGAAATGCTGGAGGGTCGCTGACAGCCCCCTCTGAATCTGGTGATGACGATGTGCTGAGCAGTCGCACGTCAGGTGGCTCCTCCTGCACACCTGTAATCACCTTTTAGCAAAACCTCGCCAAAAAACCCGGTAATTTGTTCCCCAAACCTTAGTAGAGCAGGGTGAAGAAAGAAACTGAGAGAAAATGCCCGGAAAAAGCCGTCCAGGGGCCGAACGGAGATCAGGAGTGGAAAGGGAATGGAACGGAGGCAGCTGGCCGAGCCGATCAGCGCACAAGGCGGATGAGCGCAAGTTTCACCGGTGTGAAAAGAACAGACCAGCCACGCACAAAGCCCTCCCTCACCGGAGTGGGGTTAGGCGGTGCTGGATGGCATCCCTCTCAGAGGCACTGAGGGAACACCAGCAGGAGATAAAAATGGGCGAACAGGCTGCAGTGAAAGATACTTTGGCACAGATACAGATCGCCCTGAGCAGAGCGGAAAAGAAACTGGAGGCCCAAGAAACTACCATCAAGGACTTAGAGAAAGCCACAACCGACCAGAGCGATCGGAACGTGGCACATGAGAATGAAGTGACGAGGTTGGTCGCGCGCAGGGCAACCTGAGGGGAGAAATAGAGGACCAGGAGAACCGGTCAAGGAGGCAAAACCTGCGGATTGTGGGCCTACCAGAGGGAATTGAGGGGGCAGGGATCCCACGAACTACGTGGCCCAGATGCTATGCAACCTTCTGGAAAGAGAGACCTTACCTATCCCATCATAAATAGACGGGGCTCATCGGTTGCTGCAACCAAAACGCAAAGCCGAGGAACAACCAAGGGCAATAATAGCCAAACTTCACTGGTACCATGACCGGGAAAGAATCTTGCACTTGGCCAGGCAATCCAAGAACTGTAGTTGGGACGGACACAGAATTAGAATATACCAGGATATTGGGGATGACCTGGCCAAGCGCAGGGCGGAATTTAACAAGGCAAAAGCTGCGCTGTCCAAGAGCAGCAAACGCTTTGGTATGCTGTACCCAGCCAAGCTCTGGGTCACATATCAGGGCAAAGAACATTTTTTCACAGGTCCTACCGAAGCAAACAAGTTTGTTGTGGAGTGCGGACTGGAGCAGCAACAACAGAGGAAACGATAAAGAGCCCTTGGTGAGGAACGAGAGTGTGGCAGCATACCGACAAAGTGTGGGGACAGAAGAACCTCTCCCCCCTGCCCACCCAAACACACAGGGGTCCGACCTCATGGGGAGAACAGTGACCACGGCCATTTTGGACGGCCTCCTAACAAAGGGAAACCCTGGAGTGCAGGGGCACATCCACCAGGTAAGTATGCTTGATCCCACAGGAGCGGGGAGACGAAACCCCATCAGGATAGTCATTGGGAATGTTAGGGGACTTAACGGCTGGCCCAGTGAAAAGATCCAAAGGCTTCGCCCACCAGAGAAACATGAAGCCGACATAGTTACCTACAGGAGACACACCTGAGGGAGAAGGACCGATTGTGGGTAAGGAAGGGCTGGGTGCGACAGACCTACCATTCCTGCTATGGGATGAGGGCCAGGGGATAGCCATTTTTCCAAATAAGAAGACAATGTTCATGGTGACCCAAGGGAACGGTACGTCATGGTCAGTGGTGCCCTAGATGGGGCACCGGTAGTCCTCGTTAACGTGCATTCTCCCAACTGGGATGACACGGAGTTTATAAAGAAGACCATGGTGGAAATCCCTGACATAGATACGCCCCGACTGTCCATGAGGGGGGGGGGGGGGGGGGAGAGTACTTTAACTGTGTATAGGACACACAACATGCTGACAGGTGGAATCTCAAAACGGGAAAAACCTCCAACATGACGAAACAACTCAGCCTATATGGAGCAGGTGAGGGCGGTGGACCCATGGCGGTTCACCCACCCAGAGGAGAAGGAGTTCTTCTTCTTCTCCTAAGTACATAACGTCTATTCAAGGATTGACGTCTTTGTAGTGGGAAAATTGGTGCTTCGAGGCTGCTAAGGGCAGAATACTCAGCGATTGTAATCTCCGACCACGCTCCACATTATATGGATGTGGGGTTGGAGACGGGCCGTGTCTAACGCCCCCAATAGAGTTTGTACACGGTGCTCCTGGCCGACAAGGTTTTTGCGAGAAAATATCACAATCCATAGACGAGAATATTACTAACAACCAGAACGCGGCGGTCTCATGGAGAGCATTAGCTCCAAGCAGGGGGGGAAAGGTGCCGAGACCGTACGGTTTCCCGGCAGACTTCTACAAAAGATTTGCGACAGCACTGACCCCGTACCTGCGGGAGATGTTCACAGACTCGATGGCGAGAGGCACACTGCTGCCGACGCTAACACAGGCCTCAATCTCGTTAATACCTAAAAAAGACAAAGACCCAACAGAATGTGGTTCCTACAGACCCAACTCGCTACTAAACATAGATGCAAAAAGACTGGCCAAGTCCCAGTCAAAAGGCTGGAGGACTGCAGAAGGTGACTTCAGAAGACCAGACGGGGTTTGTCAAGGATGGACAGCTAAGTTTGAACATCAGGCACCCGCTGAATGTGATCATGACTCCAGAGACACCTGAAGTGATTGTCTCGCTGGAGCTGAAAAGGCCTTTGACAGAGTCGAATGGAAGTACCTCATAGAGGTACTGGAGCAGTACGGGCTTGGAGCAGGGTTCACCGCCTGGGTGAAACTCTTGTACAAAGCTCCCATGGCAAGTGTGCGGACAAATACCACCAGCTCAAAGTACTTTCAGCTGCATAAGGGCGGGCATAAGGCCCATTATCCCTGCTTCTGTTTGCCCTAGCGATCGAGCCACTTGCGATCTACTCAGGGCGGCAAAGAATTGAAAAGGGTTCAGAAGAGGAAGCAGAGAGCACATAGCCTCGCTCGATGCAGATGACCTGCTCCTCGACATCTCAGATCCGCGAAGCAGCATGGAAGGAATCGTGGTGCTCTTGAAAGAGTTTGGAACCATCTTGGACTACAAACTTAACCTGTGCAAAAGTGAGATCTTCCTGGTGAACCGGCAGGGAGTGGCAGCACTAGTGAGGTTTCCATTTAAACAGGCCTGGCATAAATTCCACTCCCTGGGGATCCAATTCGCTCACGACTGGACAGGGATCCACAAGTGGAATCTGACCAGCCTGACGGAGGAAGTAGAAAAGGACCTGCAGAGATGGAACACTCCCACTCTTCCTGACGGGGAGGGTGCAGACAATCAAAACGAATGTACTGCCCAGGTTCCTCTTCCTATTTAGATCCATCACGATTTACATCCCCAAGACCTTTTGCAACTCACTGGATAAACCTATTATGCCGTTTATAGTGGGGGGAGGGAGGCTGATGTTCTGGCCTTCTCCTCCCTGGTGGCCTGGAGATGGATTTTGCTGGGATGGAGAGACTCGGAACCCCCAAAGTCACCCCACCATGTCACTGACCCACACTCCTGACTTTGGGGGTTCCGAGTCTCTCCATCCCAGCAAAATCCGTCTCCGGGCCACCAGGGGGGAGAAGGCCAGAACATTGGCTTCCCTCCCCCCACTTGGCCCCCGGATCTTCCGATACCCCAAATATTGCCAATTCTGGAGTCGGAGTCACCCTCCCTTCCAGGCCCTCTGACATAACGTCTTCAAATCCCTGCCAGAAATTCCTCAACTTCGGACATGCCCAGAACATATGTACATGATTCGCCGGGCTTCCCCCACAGCACCGCACCTATTCTCCACTTCCTCAAAAAACCTGCTCATCCAGGCTACCATCATGTGGGCCCTATGAACCACCTTGAACTGGATCAGACTAAGTCCGGCACAAGATGAGGATGAATTAACTCTCTTCAAAGCCTTTTCCCATAATTCGATTTCCAACTCTCCTCCCAGCTCCTCTTCCCACTTCCTCTTAACCTCCCCAATAGGGACTCCTTCCCACTCCATCAACTCCTTATATATCTCCGAGACCCTCCCCTCCCCAAACCCCGTTTTTGACATCACCTTATCCTGTAGTCCACTCAGGGGGAGGCGAGGAAAGCTTGGAACCTGCCTCCGAACAAAGTCCCGTACCTATAGGTACCGAAACCCGTTCCCAACCAGCAACTCAAACTCCTCCTCTAATGCCTCCAGGCTCGGGAAACCCTCCTCAATGAAGAGATCCCCAAATCTCTCAATCCCTGCCTGCTGCAACCTCCTAAAGCCGCCATCCAGCCCCCCCTCCCCGCGGAAAAAAAGTGATTGTCACAGATCGATGACCACACTGATGCGCCCTTCTCATGTGTTGTCTCCATTATCCCCATCCCTCAGGGCTGCCACTACCACTGGGCTTGTGGAGTACCAAGCCGGCGAGAACGGCAGGGGCGCCGTCAATAAAGCCTCCAAACTCGTACCCTTACAGGATGCCGCCTCTACTTCCTGACAAACCGACGCCTCCCCCACTACCCACTTCCTGACCATCGATATGTTGGCCACCCAGTAATAATTAATAAAACCCTGGACGGCCAGGCCCCCCCTCCCCGCGACCCCGTTCCAGGAGTGCCTTCTTCACCCTCGGGGTTTTACCAGCCCACACAAAACCCGAGATCGCCGCATTCATTTTCCTAAAAAAGGCCTTTGGGTCAAATATCGGGAGACATTGAAAAAAAACACCAGTCTCGGGAGGACTGTCATCTTCACCGTCTGCACCGTCCCCGCCAGTGTCAGCGGGAGCATGTCCCACCTGCGGAAATCCCTTTTCATCTGATCGGCCGCTTTACCCAGATTTAACTTGTGGAGTTGTCCCCAATCCTTAGACACCTGGACCCCACCACCTTAAAAGTTAACTCCCTCAATCTCCTTTCCTGCCCCTGTGCCTGAATCGCAAACACCTCGCTCTTTCCCATGTTTAACTTGCAGCCTCAAAATTGCCCAAATTCTTCCAGTGTCTCCATAATTCCAGTCATCCCCTTCAACGGGTCTGTGATATAAAGCAGTAAATCGTCTGTGTAGAGCAAGACCCTGTGCTCCACCCCCCCTCTCACTATCCCCGCCAAACATTCGATGACGGGCAGCACGGTGGCCTAGTGGTTAGCACAACCGCCTCACAGCGCTGAGGTCCCAGGTTCGATCCCGGCTCTGGGTCACTGTCCGTGTGGAGTTTGCACATTCTCCCCGTGTCTGCATGGGTTTCGCCCCCACAACTCAAAAATGTGCAGTGTAGGTGGATTGGCCACGCTAAATTGCCCCTTAATTGGAAAAAATAATTGGGTAATCTAAATTTAAAAAAAACATTCGATGACCAAAGGGCCATTTGCCAAGGGCTCTATGGCCAGGGTAAACAGTAGTGGGGAGAGTGGGCACCCCTGTCTTGTCCCCCTACAGAGACTAAAATATTCTGACCGGACCCGGCAGGTTCTTACATTCACCACCGGAGCCTGGTATAGCTACCGGACCCAATCCACAAATTCCTGCCCAAATTTGAACCTGCCTAAAATATCCCATAGGTCCTTCCACTCCACCCGGTCAAAGGCCTTTTCTGCATCTACCACCTCAACCTCGCGGCCCTCCGCTGGCATCATTATGACATTCAGGAGCCCTCTAATGTTGGACATCAGGTGCCTGCCCTTCACAAATCCTGTCTGGTCCTCCCAGATTACCTCCGAAACACAATCCTCTATACATGTGGCCAAGATCTTTGCCAGCAATTTAGTGTCTATGTTCAAAAGGTAAATTGGCCTGTACGATCCACAGCTCTCCGGGTCCTTGTCCCGCTTCAAGATGAGTAATCGATGCCTGTGATAGCATTGGGGGGAGCACTCCCAGTTCCTTAGACTCATTAAAGGCCTTAACCAGGAGGGCCCCAGTAACCCAGAGAACATTTTAAAAAACTCCACTGGGTATCCATCAGGTCCCGGGGTCTTACCCGATTGCATCGCCCCCAACCCGTCTATCACCTCCCCGAGCCCAATTGAGTCCCCCAGGCATTCCACCAGCTCCTCATCTACCTTTGGAAACTCTAGCCTCTCGAAAAAATGCTTCATACCCTCCTCCCTGGCTGGGGGTTCCGATTCATTGATTCGACTGTAGAATTTGTGAAATACATCATTTATTCATAAACCATCATTTATTGCCCCCGGGTCCACCACTATCTTCTGCTTCATATCCTTTACTTTCTCAATTTCTCTTGCCACCTTCTGCTTCCTCAGTTGATGTGCAAACATCCTACTGCCCTTCTTCCTGCCTTACCTGTGGACAGGAGCCCAAATTCCATTTGGAGTCTCTGACGCTCCTTCAGGAGCTCCTCATCCTGAGAATCTGCATATCTCCTGTCCACCTGTAAGATTTCACCTACCAGCTTGTCCAACTCCATCCGTTCAGTCTTCTCCCTATGGGCCCGAATCAAAATAAATTCCCCTCTGATAACCGCCTTCAATGCTTGCCAAACCACCCCTGCCATGGTCTCTCCCATGTCATTGCTCTTTATGTTCCCCGGAATGGCCTCCCTCATTCGCTCACAAATCTCATTCTCCGCTAACAGCCCTACATCTAACCTCCATTGTGGACGCTGGGTCTTTCCTGTGCTCACCCGTAAGTCCATCCAGTGGGGAGCGTGGTCCGACACCACGATTGCTGAATACTCAGTGTCCTCCACCCCCGCTAGCAGCGTTTTGTCAAGTCTGAAAAAGTCAATCCTGGAATATACCTTGTGCACATGGGAGTAGAATACTCCTTCCTCCTTGGCCTCCCGAATCTCCACGGATCCACCTCCACTACGTGCTCCATAAACCCCCGCAGATCTTTCGACATTGCTGATACTTTTCCCGACCTGGAACTCGACCGGTCCCTAGCCTCGGGTCCAGAACCATATTAAAATCCCCCCATCCCATAATCAGCCCGTGCGAGTCGACGTCCAGAATCTTCCCCAGCACCCTCCTGACAAACGCGACATCACCCCAGTTTGCGTCATATATATGACCAACACCACTACCATTCCCTCCAACGTCCCGCTAACCATAATAAATCTATCCCCCTGGGTCTGTCTCTATCTTCCCCACCTCAAAAGGCACCTTTTAATTAACCAGGATTGCCATCCCCCTTGTTTTAAAGTCCAATCCTGAATGGAACACCTGTCCAACCCATGTCCTCCTCAGTCTAACTCGGTCTCCCAGCTTCAAGTGCGTCTCCTGCAACATGGCCACGTCCGCTTTTACAGCTGTCTCAAGTATGCGAACACACGGGCTCTTTTGACCGGCCCATTCAGTCCACGAATACTCCATGTAACCAGCCTGGTCAGGGGGCACCCTACACCCCTCCCCTGTCGATCAGCCATGACCTTTCCTAGGCCAGCCCATGGCCTATCCCCTGCACCTCAACTGGCCCGGCCCTCGGCAGCTCCCGTCATCTACTCTTGTCCTCCAACCTCCTAAAAGTCTCCTCCTCATCAGCAGCCCCCCTTTCCGCCCTCCCCCCCGCTACATTAATCTTCAGCTCACCCCCCACTTTGCTTCCGTGAACTAGCCCTGCCAGCTCCCGCCAATGGCGCCTAGCATCCTACCACCTGCTTGTTTCCCTCCGCCCCACACTTAGTATAAGTTCTCAGAACAATGGCAAAAGGCACAAAAAACAAACAAATAATCCCTTCCAAGGTCCAAGCATAGAGGCCCACCCCTCCTCCCTTAACAAAATCTTATCCATTCCAACACTTTCAAGCAGGACCAAATAGAAAAGACCTAACAAAGGAAAAGGAATTATACATTTGGGCAGCATGGTAGCAGAAGTAGATCGCACTGTGGCTTCACAGCGCCAGGGCCCAGGTTTGATTCCCTGCTGAACTACCGTCTGTGTGGAGTCTGCATGTTCTCCCCGTGCCTGCATAGGTTTCCTCCGGGTGCTCCGGTTTCCTCCCACAGTCCAAAGACGGCAGGTTAGATGGATTGGCCATGATAGATTGCCGTTAGTGACCAAAAAAGGTTAGGAGGGATTATTGGGTTACGGGGATAGGGTGGAAGTGGGGGCTTAAGTGGGTCGTGCAGACTTGATGGGCTGAATGGTCTCCTTCTGCACTGTATGTTCTTCTATGTACATGTAAAAATTCAACCAGCTTTTCAAACATTGCAACTTAAATTACAGACTTAAAAGACTAATGTTCTTAAAAGGGCAACACATAACTAGTAACTCAGTTCTCCACAGTCAAGGTTTAAGATCTTGATGGTTTACCAGATTATTGTCCTTCATGAAGTCTGCCACGTCCTCGGCAAGCCAAAGTACAGCTCCTGACCCTCATAGGTCACCCAAAGATGGGCCGGGTAAAGCAGACCAAACTTTATTTGCCTCTCATACAAAGCCACCTTGACTTTATTAAAACTCACCCTCCTCTTTGCGTGTTCTGCTCCCAAGTCCTGGTACGCCTGGATCTCAGAATCTTCCCACATGCACCGTTTCATCTGCCTGGCCCACCTCATGATGTGTTCCTTATCTAGGAACTGATGCAGCCGTACCACCATCACCCTCACTCCCCTGGGGCTTACGCTTAAGCGCCCTATGGACCCAGTCCACGTCCAACGGCTCGGGGGACGAACCTTCCCCACATACGCAACAGCATTTGATCCTTCCTTCCCCTCTGAAAGACTGACGATCCGGATATTCTGTCTCTGAGAATGGTTCTCCAAGTCCTCCAGCAGCCGTTTCTGTTGGTCCTGTAGCTGCCCGATCTCCATTGCCATCGCAGTGGACTGCTCCTCTCGTTCTGCTGCCAGCTCCTCCAGCTTCTGGATTGCCTGTCCCTGGGTCGTCAATCTCTCCTTCAAATGGTTGCACACCGTCCTGATCGAGTCCACCGTCCAGGCCAGGTCCTCCGCACATTTCTTGCGATGTTGAGTGAACTTCTCAGTCAAGAAGTCCAACAATTGGTCCATCGATCATGGAGCTGGTGAGGTCAAACCCTGCTTCCCCGTCATTGCCTCCTTCAAAATCTGGTCCTCACTTCCAGCCAACTTTTGATTTCTCTTTTTTCGAGTTCTTGGGCGCAGCTCCATAAACTAGGGGTCACTTCCCTACTCCTCTCGCTTTTACACTCTTATTTTGAAAAATTCCTATGGATATCCAGCTTAAAAGCCACAAAAAGACCATCAAGATCTGGAGCTGCAATATGTGCGACCTTTCACTCCACAACCGCCACCTGAAGTCCCCAAAGAGAGTCTGCAGAGAATGAGTTCCGTGGGAGGCCTCGCCCTCTCAAATCTAAAATATTACCACTGGGCAGCGACCGCAGAGAGAGTAAAGGGGTGGGTGGGTAAAGGTGTCAGAAGCTGTTGGGTGCTCATGGAGGAGGGCCTGCAGAGGGACCTCCCTCCTGGTCCAAGCCACGGCGGCACTCCCATCCCTACTTAATAAATATTCAACAAGCCCAGTGGTGGTAGCAACATTCCATTCCTGGAAACAACTGTGACAGTATTTTGGGCTAACTGAGATGTCCGATAAAGCCCCCATCTACAACAACCACAGGTTTACGCCAGCGACCATGGACTCCTGCTTCAAAAGGTGGAGAAAGGGCTGGAGAGTGGGGGGGAACGCTGACAGTTAGAGACTCATAAATCAACAACAGGTTAACAATGCTCAAAGAGCTGACAGAAAGATTCCAGATGACAGGGGACAGCGAACCGAGGTACCTCAACTCAAAAGCTTTCTACGAAAAGAAACAAGGACTAACCCACGGCCACCAGGAGAGTTACTGTTTGAGAACCTGCTGGACACAGACATCTTAGGAAAAAGTAACTGTGGTGACATGTACAGACAACTGTTAAGGGGGCCAACACCCAACAGGCTGAGACAAGGGAGAAGTGGGAGGAAGACTTCTTGTTTGAAATAGGCTGGGGTCTCTGGAGCGAAGAACTGCACAAGGTCACCTCTACATGCGCAAGGCTAAGCCTAATGTAGCTTAAAGTGGTACACAGATCCCACTTAACCAGAACCCCAATGAGCAGGTTCTTCCAGAGGTGGAGGATAGATGTGAACGGTGCTAAGGAGGCCTGGCCAACCATGCCCACATGTTCTGGTCTTGCCCCAGACTTGCCGGGTACTGGACAGCCTTCTTTGAGGCAATGTCCAAAGTGGTGAGGATGAGGGTGGAGCCATACCCGAGAGTGGCAGCCTTCAGGGTATAAGAACAGCCAGTTCTCTCGATGGGGAGGAGGGCCGACGCCCTTGCCTTCGCCTCCATAATCACCCACTGGAGAATCCTGCTCGGCTGGCGGTTAGCAGCACCACCCAAAGCTGCAGAATGGCTGGCACACCTGTCGGAATTTCTCCAAATGGAGAAAATTAAATTCGCCATCCGAGGGTCGGAAGGAGGCTTTCAAAAAACGTGGGAGCTATTTACTCGGTTTTTACAAGACCTGTTTGGAGCCAACAAATAGGAAGCCAAAGATCAAGAGGGAGTAGCCACGGCACAGTAAGGAATGAGGGGAGGGGGAAGAGGGGGGTATGGGGAACATGGAACTCAGCAAAACCCAACAAAGGAACCTGGAGACACAAATGGGAGTGGGGAGGGGGTGAGGGCAACAACAACCTTCACCAAAAAGAAGAAAAGCAATGGGAAAACTGGTGGGGAATGTAACACAGGGGACCACAATTACCATGGCAAACACTGCAAGGAATAAAAAAGGGAAAACGGCAATGTACTTATGTAAATAGTCAAAACCGATCTTGATGTAAATAGTTCTAGTTTTGCTTCTGATATATTTTCCTGTTACTCCTATTGTTTGTTCATATTTATATTTGTTTGGTATACTAAAACCTGAATCAAAAACACTTATAATATGTCACTATCTGTTCAAGATATTTTCCTTTACATAAATTATTGTTGTTTGCAGAGCTCCAGATATTGCATAAGGCCAGGTTCAAAGAAGTGGAGCTGGTTGCATATGAGTGACGAAGTTGCATAAGTCTGACAAAGCCTTGGCTGTAAAATGTATCATATGAACTTTCAGTGGACTTTATAAACAGAGGCATTGACTATCTATATTATATGAAACAGTTTGACTTCACTGTGACTATGACTCCCAATTCTGGGCACCGAAGAATGTGAGGGGAAGGGTTAAAGTTGGGGGGGGTGGGGTGGGGGAAGTAAGGTGCACAGAAACAGAAGCACGAGGTACCATGATTTCTCTCCTTCACCCTGGTAGATTGAATACACTGCTGCCACTGTGCTTTGGTGGTAGATGTAGTGAATGGGGGTGAATGGAATAGCAAACTGGCTGCTTTGTTCTGAATGATGTTGAACTTGAGTGTTGTTGGAGTTGCACTTATCCAGTCAGTGGAGAGTATTCCATTACAATCATGACTTGTGCCTTGTAGATGGTGGACAGATTTTAGGGAGTTAGGGGGGTGAGCTACTTGCTACATAATGTCCAGCTTCTGACCTATTCTTGTCGCCACAGTATTTGTATGACTGATCCAGTTCAGTTTCTGGTCAACGATAACCTCCCAGGATGTTGATAGTGGAGTATTCAACAATGATGTTAAGGGAGATTGAATGTTAAGGGAAGATGGTTGGATTCTCTCTTGTTGGGGGGAGATGGTCATTGCTTGGAACCTGTGTGGTGTGAATGTTGTTTGCTGCTTATCAGCTCTAGCCTTAATGTTATCCAGGTTTGGCTATAATAAAAAAGCTGAGTGCCTTGGCGGAACCCAAACTGAGTGTCAGTGTGCAAGCTGTTTCTGAGTTAAATGCCATCTGATAGCACTATCAACGGCCCCTTCCATCTCTTTACTGATAATTGAGAGTAGACTGATATGGTGATAAATGGCCAGGTTGGATTGGTCTTGCTTTTTGGGCACAGGACATACCTGGGCAATTTCCACATTGCCGGGTAGATGCCAGTGTTATAGTTGTACTGGAACAGTTTAGCTGTGGGTGCAGTTAGTTTTGGGGTACAAATTGCTAGGATGTTGTCAGGGCATATAGCCTTCGCAGTATCCCGTGCCTTCAGCTATTTCGTGGGAGTTCATCGAATTGGCTGAAGACTGATATTTCTGATGCTGGGGATGTCTGGAGGATGTTGAATTGGATTATCGACTTAGCACTTCTGCCTGAAGGTGGTTGCAAATACTTCAGCCATGACTTTTGCACTGATATACTGAGATTCCCCATTATTGAGGATGGGATATTTATGGAGCCTCCTTCTCCAGTTAATTGTCCACCACTACTATTCACAAATGGATGTGGTAGGACTGCACAGCCTCGATATGATTGTGTGCTCGTTTAGCTCTGTCTATTGCACACTGCTTGGCATGTAAGTATTCCTGTATTGTAGTTTCACCAGGTTGACCTCTCAATTTTAGGTCTGTCTGCTGATGTTCCTGGCGTGTTCTCCTGCACTTTTCATTGAATAGGCTTGATAGTAATGTTATAGTGGGGGTATGCCAGGCCATGAAGTTATAGATTGTGGTTGTATACAACTCTGCTGCTGCTAATGGCCCTTAGCACATCATGGACGGCCAGTTCCGAGTTGCTAGTTCTGTTCGAAGTTGATCCCATTTAGCATGGTGGTACTGCCACATGACACGATGGAGGGAATCCTCAATGTGAAAGTGGGATGTCATCTCTAGAAGGACTGTGCAGTAGTCACTCCTACCAATACTTGGTGAGGACAAGATCATCACGAGATAAAGTCATTTTTTCCTTCTTGTTGATTCCCTCCCCAGCTGCCACACACCCAGTCTCACAGCTATGTTCCTCAGGACTCGTGCAGCTTGGCCGTCGTGGTGCTACTAAGCCACTCTTGATACAGTTGGTACCTTTGCCAATTGGAGTGCTTCCTCCAAGGGATGTTTAACATGGAAAAGTTCTGATTCATCAGCTGAGTGGGTGGGATGGGGTAACCAGCAAGATGTTTTCTTCACTACTCCCTTCCGACTCTATACAACTGTGCCACCACCACTGGTGGATGGTGGTGTCTAGGATAGTCTGTAAGGTATGATTCTGAAAATTTGCTGTTCCTTGACTAGTCTGTGGAACAGCTCTCCCAATCAAGCCACAGATGTTGGTAAGGAGGACATTGAAGGGTTGATGGACTGTTGTCGTTTCCGTTGCTTATGTCAATGCCCGGTGGTATTATTTGGATTCATTTAATTTAGATTTTGTAGCGGGTTGACACGACTGAGTGAATGGCTTGCTTGGCCATTTCATAGCACATTTAAGAGTCAACCACATTGCTGTAGGTCTAGAGTCACATGTAGACCAGACCATGGAAAGAAGGACATTAGCAAACCAAAATGGTTCCCCATACGTAACTTTTTCAATTCCACAATTATTAATTGAATTTAAATTTTACCAACTACCATGGTGGGATTTGAATTCCTGTCCCCGGAGCATTAACCTGGGCCTCTAGATTACTAATCCAGTGTCATTACCACTTCACCACTGCCTTCCCCTAGTCCTTCAGGAGTTGCTAACTTGATCACTCGTGTTGCTACTGAGCAAATCTTTGTGATGAATTAAGTCTCCGCCAGGAGTATATTCTGTGTCCTTGCTACCCTCGATGCTCATGGTAAATCAGAGAGTGTGCTGTTTTATAATAGTCGATACAGAGTGTCATGTATATAACAGCCACTGATTTACAATGACTGAAAAAGTCAAATTTCATTTTTATTTCATGGCATTTGGACAATTAAATTCTATTTTCCAGCTTCACCTTAAAAACGTATTCCTCTCAGGGGGCAGAGCTAGCTTTTAGTGCCAGATATGTTTGTACTGCATTATTGACAGTATAAGTAGATTTAGAGCCTTACAAAGCCAAGAAGTAGTTGAGAGGACAGGAAAGCAGAATCTCTGGCCGGAATTATCTGTCCATTCGCGCTGGCGGGATCCTCCAGTCCCATTGCAGTGAATGGAGTTTTGACTGGGTGCCAAATTCTCCATTCTCACTGGCAGCAGTGGTGGGGTGAACTCTGATCGCAGAATCCTGGCCTATAGAACTTATCTATTTAGGGGAAGAAAGTATCTTGATCCGTAGCATATCAGTGTGGGCCGCGACTAGGATTTGGAGACCGGGAACAATGCTCATCAATTTGGTGTAGGTGATAGTCTAGCATCTGTCAAGTGACTGGGTATTGTCCAAGGGGTCAAAACTAGATTTGGACAGTTTGATCATTTTTTTTTTACTAGTCACGTATAAACTAAATTTCAGTTGTCAGCCTTGGTACTCAGTGGTAGTAAACACATCTCGGAATTACAAGGTCATGAGCTCAACTCCCACTCCACAGACTTGAGCATATAATTTAACTGGCAGTGTCAGTGATGCACTAAGGTCAGGCAGCTACAGAGAGAGAAACAGAATTTATGTTCTGGGCCAATGAAGTTTCATCAACTATCTAACATGAATATTCCCAGCATTTTCTGTTATTATTATATATAGAGTCTGATCCAACATTAATTATTTTAAGGGCAGTATGTAGAGGAGGGAGGGGAATTAATGATGCCTTTCTAGGGTTGGAGATACAGGTAGCAATTGCTCAATCTACAGTCGAATAGCTAGAAAATAAAGATGGAAGATAAAGATCTAAACCGGGCAATGGAGGAGATGGATTGAAGGAGAATCGTTTGTGAGGATTCGGAGTTTGAGAAGCAGAACACTCTCAAGTAGAGAGCTAAAACTGCATATCTCTTTATACACCTACTTTGTCATATGTATTATAAACAACATATTGTGCAGATAACATTTACTCATGGGTCAAGAAAAATGTAATGAATTATAACACAATGAAACTATAACAGTTTTAGGAAGCTGAGCATAATAACAAAGTTAGCTCAATAACCAGTGATGGCATCATAAAGTGTATCCAGGAAGTCTGTTGACTATTAATTCAGAAATATGTCTGCACTCATTGACAATTCCCATGGCATCCAGTTCACTCACATTTTCTTTTGCAATATCTGCCGTGTTAATTTCAAGTCCGCTGCAGGCAAGGTCAGACACACTGGATGGTACATACGAACTCACTTGAGATGTTCCTAAGGACTGGCTCCCCTCTAAAGACTTGCATCCAGTTGTTGAGTTTGAAGGTCGGGGGACCTCTGTGCTGACTGGACTGATGTCTAACCTAGAACCCTGCAGGCGATTTGACTCAAGATGTTTCTTGTTTTCTTCTTTATTTGTTGGGTTCAGTATATTTTTGACTTGATTTCCCTCTGTTGAGCTAGCTGTGTCATCAGATAGATTTGAGGCTGCCACTTTCTGATGACTTTTTACAATGTACGTTCCTCTTAAAGATCGAATTGGAGATCGCTCAGATGGTGTTGGTACCATAACTGAATAGTCTTCCCTCTCACTTTGAGCTGCTCTCTGACCATCACCAAAATCTTTGGAAAGGCTAGATTCTGATTCATCGTTAGAATATATACAGGTACGTAGCAGCCTAGTGGATGTTGCCTCTATACCACTACTCACTTTATCTGTATACCTGCTTGTAGGTTCAGAACTGGTAAAGTCATCTGAGAGTCCTGTTGCTTCAGGACTTGTGAAGTCTTCAGAATATTTGGGGTCAGGACTGCCATTATAGCCATTCAAAGAGATCTGTGCATCACAGCTTTCTCCTATTGTTACATCAATTGTAAAGCCAGGATTCTGCCCTGGAGACTGCAGCATGTCCACTACTTCATTACATGTCTCACTGACACTGTGCTCATAATCGTGATTGGATATTTTGGGTAAACTGATGGTTACATCTTTTCCAAAAAGTATCCTGTCATTTGTTTCCTTCTTTGACTTCTGCGAATCAGATAACTCTACGCAATGATTTAATGGTCCCAGAGTTTGAACACACATCTGTTCTTTACTAATAGCACTTTCTGGTTCGGATTTTGCTCCAAAGTTGTTTGTGTATCTATTTTTTTCATTTCTTAGAACCTTTGAATAATGAGGGAAGTCAACACTATTTTGAATAAGCGTTTCAATGTTTTCTTCAAAATGACCACTTTGGAAAGAAAAGGTTCCAGGAAGATGCTGATCATCTTTGAGAAGTGGTAAAGAGCCTCTTTCCCCTTTGCCTTTATAGCATGGTCCAGTAGTCCTTCTCTCTTTCAATTGTCTTTTTCTCAATAACTCCCTTTGATCATGTAATATCAACATATTTGGGTTTGTCTGCTGCAGCCTTAACCGCAAGGTGTGTGTTAATCCATACATCAGCTTTTTTGGATGTTCTGAGTCTTTCTTTGTAGTGGTTTGTTTAGTAGTATTTTCTTTATCAAAACGTTTTAGAGACATTGGATGCTTTAATTTCTCGTTATGCTTTTTAACATTGGAACTGGTAGATCTCGGGCAGTCTGATGCTATTGAGGTAGTCGACTTGTGAAAATTGGATGAGTCATTCTCCAATCCACTGTAAAGCCAAGCAAGCTGAGGATGAATGGCAAGAGGAACCTTTTGAGGAACCTGGTCATGTAACAAAGAAAGCTCTATCAGAAGTGCGTTGAGTAAAGGCAACTGCCTGATATTGCCTGGATCAAGCTGCGGGAGACTTCGTTGTGTATGTGGCTTTAACCTGGATGTCGTTTCTGACCGACTGGAATAATTTAAATTCTGGTGCATTGCTAATGATCCGACTTTATCAGGACCTAGTTCCTCCAGTGGGGCAGACTCTGTCTTCGATTCTACTATGTGTACTTCCATCAATTTTTCTCCGGGTCCACATGTTGACCGGCTGTAGTACATTGGGGGCGGACAAAACACGTTATCTAGGCCCATATCCATACTTTGCCCCCCCATACTTTGTTCCACGTATGCCCCCTTTGCCAGTTTGTTTGGTTTACGTTTTTTCTCCTTTGACATCGCGATGACAACAGGTACTTCACTCTCGCCTATTTGGGCATGGACGAGAGCCTGGTCACCGAGCACCAGATCGGGACTTTTTGCGGAGTGAGATGGAGTTCTCCTGGTAACATGATGCCCGGCCTTCTCACCATCTTCCTCGACCTGCTCCGGCACAGGTGGCTCGTTGGGCAAAACTGGCGATTCCACAGGTTGAAGTGTAAATTCCTCCATGTGTTGCACTCCAACTTTCAAGACTTGGTTCTCTGGAATGTGAGGCAGTAAACCCCCTCCCAAACTCAGGAGTCTGTATCCTACCGAAATGTGGCCGATCTTTTCGCCCATGAGATTACGCAGAGCGTGCAGACCCTTGCTCCCATGCACGGAAGGTATTGCAGTGCTATGCTCCTCAACATCTCGCCTGACTTTCTCCACCCCATCTGCCAGCGAAATCAGGCAACTGCCCAGTAACTTGGGCACCCGAGGGAAGACGTCCAACAGCATGGCGTACAGGGGGGTGTTACTTAAATGGCTGTGCAGGGAGTCCAGGCTGATCTTGAACAGGCAGGACTTCCCTTTGCCGAACGGGATGTCAGAGTTGTCCGGCAGCTGTTCGGGGCCCCCGTTATTCTTACTGCAATCCCAGCTCCGACGCATGCACTCCGCTCGCTCCGGTTCAGTTTGATGGACCAGCAAAGTCGGAAAGTCCAGAAGCCTGAAAGCCACAGCCAGCAAGGGGCCTGGTCCGGGGCCAGTCCAAGGCCTAGGCTCAAGCTGCACGTAATCCACCAGCAACTCCAGTGAAAAGAGCGTCTCTACGGTCGGGGCGTTGGCTGCACTCATACTTAAGTCTTAAAGAAAGGTGAATGGCACGAGATTCAACCCGACTTTCTCTTCATTCCCCCCGGAGAACAATCACTGAAAACATAACAGCTAACTTCGTCTATACAAAAGCTTCGGTGCCGAAACCTTGGTAACGCCGCCTCAAAACCTATGGCGGCACAGCGGTCTGGCGCAGTGTTTGGGGGTTTAATTGTGCATTGCCCTCTGGGAGCTGTAGTCTGTTCCTGAGGCTGCCGACAGCCCAGGAGAAACTACAACTCCCAGCGTGCCTCTGGGCTTCTCCCCAAAGGAATTCATAGCGAGGAAGGGGGAGGGGCGGCGCTCCAGTGACGGTCCTGTCCTGTCTAACCAATTGAGAGCCGAGCAGCCCTGTCCCAGTGGCCCACGGCCAATGGAAGGAGCGTCAGACGGGCGGACAGGAGGCGGGACCTCGGCGTCAGGTTGGGTTGAGGTGCGGGAGAATGTGAAAACTTTCCCAGTCTACTGGCCGGAGGAGGTGGTGCTGAGATCGGAGGCTAAGAGCTGAGTGAAGCGGCAGCGGGAATCAGGGTCGGCTGGCGGTTACATACGATGGAATAGACTGGGACTAAATGAAAGATCTGCTTACATGTCCGGCTCCTGTCCCTAGCGCGGCACCTCCAGGTATATGATTTGGGGGGGACGGGAGGTTGAGGAAGGTGTTAAGCGCCGGCTTGTTGACAAATCATCAGTGTTCTCTTTAAGATGGAGAGTCGATGTTGGAGCCCAGGTTGTGCCTCGCTGGCTCGGTGTGTTGAGGCATGGGCACGGTCTGATACTGTTGGTGGGGTAGGGGGTTCGCACCAGTAGCTACATAGCCTCCTCCCTCGCCCGGTATTAACGCTTTTATCTGTTCACTCCCCTGGTGCCCCTTCTCTTCCCGCCATTCCCAAAGCAAGAGACCCCCCCCCCCCATTCAGAAATACCCCTAGGCGGAACACCCATCCCCCAGAAATGTCACTCCCCACCCCCGGCGTTCTCTCCTGATGTAGGACATTAATCCCTCTTCTTGGAGGCTGTTGTGTGTTCCTCATATAATCTGGCTCAAGAGACTGCAGGAATAACGGGACTTTTCCCTGTTTTTTGGGGACAGGTGCTGCTATCCGTACAGCTGACAGACCAGGGGGTCCAGTTTATTGATGTGTGTACTCCCTTTTGTTCAAACAAAAGGGTTTGTTCCAGAGTCGTTTACCCCCATCCCCCTCCCGCGTAGCAGCTCCTCACTCTCCAATCTGAAAGCCTGCAAAATCCACCGGACCTGGGATGCAAAATATCCAAGTATTTCGTTGTTGATTGTTCGATCGAAACTTGGAAGTAGAGACGTATGTTTCAAAGAGCGTGTGACCCGGTGACCCACTGAGATTCCAATTGCGCATACCCTTGTTTTTTTCTGGAAGTTGAAGGCATCGGTTGATATGTTTTGAAATTGGTTAGACTGCTGTATTTTTCCCTGCCACCTAGCTTTGTCCGCTAGATGGCTTTGAATTACAACACAGTCGTCGGATTTTTGAGTTGAATATGCACCAGAATACTTCCCGCATGGATATCATTTTCTTTAGTGATCAGCAGTGTTTACTGATTCTGCACCTTTTAACGCACTTTGACAAGTACAACGTAAAACAGGACACAACTATGATCAATCTTTCGAGTTGACTGTGGGCAGCAAGTGTTAATATAAACATATTTTCTTAAAAACTGTGAACTTGTCAAAAAGAAAAACGGACATTGCGGTGGATTTCATGTTGTTGATCAGTGCTCACTTTAACTATAGTAGATTTTGTGAAAATATTAATATCGTACATCATCTTTAGAAAGATGTTTTTTTATTAGGACCGACTAGGTAACTTATTGCATTATCTGCAACCAAAACATCCCTCCAAAGCTTGTAAAGATTACACTGTCGCTGACCATGAACAATGTAATCGATCACATTCCCTGCTTATTTAACTAATTGTGTCAGAGTGTATGTTTAATAAATATTTTCAATTCCGTTCAGCTGAGCAACCGCACGGGGTATGTCTGATATAATTACGATTTCTGCAAAATTTGGTCCTTGAATGCATTATAGTCCTCGCGGCAACGTTTGGCGGAGTAACCTTGTCGAGGCGTTTTTCTCTTTACGGAAGGGTATGGGTTAACGGCCTGGTTTCTTAACATGATATAATGGTAGTAAGTTGGACATAATATTTACAACGTTTTTATGTTAAAGGCAATACTTGAGTATTTAAAAAAAAAATTAAGCATCTGACACATTTTCAATGCTTTTTAGCATGTGACAAGGATGTAAAAAACGGATCCGATGCTTTAGGCTAAAACCATTTCATATAGTTCTGAGTACTCTGTACCTCTGGTAATGTAGTATATATATATATATATATATGATGCTGTTTGACATTATTTTTAAAAGTGAGTGGGCAGGAGTTAATGGTTTTATAACTCAGAATATTAAAATATAGCATTTGAAAGATAAATTTTGCTTACTTTGGGCAAGTACATTATTTAACAAGTTATTGGTCAGAGTGAGTGTACATACATACACTATAACCAAAACCAAAGAGTTTGGCAGAAATTATCCACGTTAACATTTCATTTATAATGTAATGGTAAATTGCTAATGCAGGGAAACTTATGTAGAATTACTAGAATACAGACGAGTTTTGAATGAACATCTAGATGTAACAAATCTTGCAGGGCACTAGAGTACTGAAATGAAAATATGCCTTTCAGAAAACTATTTCCAGTTATTTTTTCAACCATCATTGACCTTTTGATGTAGTGTCAAAAGTAAAGTAGGCTCTACCGTACAATTTTTTAAAATTTCAGTGCAACAGCTGTTGAAAAATTGGTCCGTGCTGAAGGGGAGGAGGTTATCCTTCATGTTCTACTGGCCTTGACTAAGCTCAGTCTTCAGACTTAAAAGTTGTCAGGGCAACAGTTGATTATTTCCAGTCTTCAGTGAATGGAATCATGCTTTGAAACTGTGTTGTTAATGATGGCAACTGTGCTATGGGCAGAATAAATGCATCTTGTCCTGTGACATTAATTCTTTAATTTGGCAGGATTAGATGTTTTTAAAAAAAAGTATCAGTAATCATATCGCAATGTCTAAAGACAGCTAAAATTGTGACAGTGTTAAATGAGATGTGTGGTGTTATGCAGCAGAAAGTTGCTTCAAGTGTGGATTGTGTCAGTCTGTTTTATCTTCTCCTGGGTAATAATAGCCGTAGACCTTGAAACTGGCAAAGCAAAAATGATCCAGTGGACTAATTGTGATGTACTATACATCAGGACAAGCTGCAATTTCAGTGGTAAAGCTGCACTGAATGGGCTTTGTAGTTTCTTTTGGCTGTTTAATCTGAACATTTGTACTACTTCCAAGCAGTAATAGAATCCCTACAGTGCAAAAGGAGTCTACACTGACCCTCTGAAAGAGCACCTTGCCTAGCCCCACTCCCATGCCTATCCCCATAATGCCACCTGGGACACAGAGAGTGGAGAAATGTTTGGAGGCGCAGATCCGAAAGATCTGATGTTGGTGATGTTGGTAGTATTGGAGGCAGAGGTGGGGCTCTCAGGAGATGTTTGCAAGACATTGAGAACAGAAGTGGATGAGCAGGAGTGAGTGCCATGAGGTACGTTTTGAGGATGCTGGTGGCGGAGGTTGGATAAGGGCCCCCTTGGAGTATTCTGAATGCACAGGTCTCTGAGGCAGAAGCCTAGAGCAGAGGAGCCGCCACGGGCGGTGATCATGAGGCTCCATAAGTTTGTGGAGAAAGAGAAGATCTGCAGTAAGCCAGGGAGAAGCACAACTGTGAAGGGGAGGGGGGGGGAAACAAGATCCGAATATACCAGAATATTGGAGCTGAGCTGGCAAAATGCCGTGTGGGGTTCAACAAAACCAAGGCGGTGTTATATCGACACAGATCAGGTTTGGGATGCTCTACCCAACAGAGCTTATGGTGATGTATGAAGGCCGGGAATACTATTTTGAGACCCCAAAAGCGGCCAATAACTATCGTGGAGCATAAACTGGGGGAAAGAACTGAACAATTCTGGGCTAGCACTTTGAAGTAATTGGGAGGGGGATGTTCTTTTCCACAAACACATTATCACCGCCCGTGGCGGCTCCTCTGCTCTAGGCTTCTGCCTTTTCCTCCAATGTGGAGGTGAGATTTGGGCAGGAAATGCTGGTGAATGGAAATGAGGTGGGGGAGAAGGCCGAGAGAGGGGGGGGGGGCGGTTGGTGACCGGTGACCAGTCAAAATATCTTGCGTCTTTGCTTACCTTAGGAGCTAGGAGTTGGAGGTGGTCTTTCTGCAGGAGACGCACCTCCGTGTGAAGGACGTTGCGCAAGAAAGTCAAGGAACGGTTGCCACCGCCCGGAGAACCCCTGCAAGGACCCTCTCAAGACAAACTTTATCTTCTCCAACCTAAGAAACCCGCCATTTCATTGATCCAAGCCTCCACAAGAGCAAGAGCCTTCTCTGGGCTACCAAGGAGGCAAAGGCCAGAACTCCGGCCTCTTTCGACTCCTGCACTCCCGGATCCTCCAATACCCCAAATAACGCTATTCCACAACTCGGTTTTACCCGAGTGTCCAAGACCTTGGACGTGACCTTCCGGGCACGCCCAGATCATATGGGCGTGATTTGCTGGGCTCCCCGAACACCTCGCACATCTGTCCTCCGCCCCAAAAAACTTACTCATCCTCACCCCTGTCAGCACCTGTGTAAGACTTTAAACTGGATCAGGCTGAGCCTGGCGCGAGATGAGGAGGAATTGAAACCCCCCCCCCCCCTCCTCCCGACTGCGCTCCAAGAGCAGTCTTTTAACCCTTGGGGTGTTATTGGCCCACACAAATCCCATGATACTCTTGCTCACACGCTTGAAAAAGGGATGAGGATAGGCAGGCACTGAAACATGAACAAAAACCGAGGGAGGACCGTCATCTTGACAGACTGCACCCTACCCGCTAGGGGGAGCGGAAGCATGTTCCATCTCTTAAAGTCCTCCTCCATCTGGTCCACCAGCCACGCCAGATTGAGCCTATGCAATTCCCCCAGCTCTTGGCCACCTGAATACCCAAATACGGAAAACTCCTCTCCACCATCTTGAGCGGCAGCTCCTCCAACCTCTTTTCCTTGGCCCACATATGCACCACAAAGAGCTCGCTCTTCCCAACATTAAGCTTCTGCCGCGAGAAGTCTCCAAACTCCCTGAGGGTCTGTATAACCTCCCCCATCCCCTCACCGTGTCTGTAATATATAAAAGCAAATCATCCGCATATAGTGAGACGCGGTGCCCCCCCCCCCCCCCCCCCCCCCCCAAACCAAGCCCCTCCAGCTTCTAGATTCCCTCAGCGCCATGGCCAATGGCTCAATCGCCAAAGCAAACAGCAGGGGGGACAGAGGGCACCCCTGCCTCGTTCGACGATATAGTCT
Source organism: Scyliorhinus canicula (assembly GCF_902713615.1). Classification (NCBI taxonomy): domain Eukaryota; kingdom Metazoa; phylum Chordata; class Chondrichthyes; order Carcharhiniformes; family Scyliorhinidae; genus Scyliorhinus; species Scyliorhinus canicula. The sequence goes on from NC_052151.1 coordinate 178,268,910, forward strand.
AAAGTACTCTGACCTCAACCGGTTCATTGATACGCTCGCCACCAGGGCCTGGTATAACAATTTAACCCACCCTATGAACCCCTCTCCAAACCTACCCTGCACCTCCCACAGGTACTCCCACTCCACCCGGTCAAAGGCCTTCTCCGCGTCCATAGCCGCCACCACCTCTGCATCCCTCCCCTCCGAGGGCATCATGATCACATTCAGAAGCTTCCGCACATTTTCATTCAACTGCCTTCCCTTCACAAATCTTTTCTGATCCTCATGTATCACTCCTGGGACATAATCCTCAATCCTAGTGGCCAGGACCTTCGCCAACAACTTGGCATCCGCATTAAGGAGTGAAATCGGCCTATACGAGCCACACTGCAGCGGCTCTTTGTCCCACTTGAGAATAAGCGAGATCAGAGCTCTCGACATCGTCGGGGGAAGACTTCCTTCTTCTCTCGCCTCGTTAACAGTGCTCAACAGCAACGGAGCCAACAGTTCCGAAAACTTCCTATAAAATTCAACCCCCCCACCTCCCCCCACCTCCGGAGGCTCTGATTTGTACAAGTTCTCATAAAAGTCCCTAAAGACCTCATTTATTCTGACTGGACTCTGCACCGTATTCCCTCCCTTGTCCCTGATTCCATCAATTTCCCTAGCCATCTCCTTCTTCTGCAGCTGATGCGCCAGCATCCGACTCGCCTTCTCCCCATATTCATACGCTGCTCCTTGTACCTTCCTCCACTGGGCCTCAGCTATCCCCATCGTCAACAAGTCAAACTCTGTTTGGAGGCTCCGGCGCTCCTTCAACAGCCCCTCCTCGGGGGATTCCACATGTCCTGTCCACCCTAAGTATCTCTCCTACCAATCTATCCCTCTCCCTGTTCTCTCTGTGAGCCCTGATGGAGATCAGCTCTCCTCTAACCACTGCCTTCAGCGCCTCCCAGACCATACTCACTGAGACCTCCTCATTGTCATTGGCCTCCATATACCTCTGAATACACCCCCGGATCCGCCCACAGACCTCATCATCCGCCAATAATCCCACGTCCAAGCGCCACAACGGGCACTGGCCCCTCTCTTCTCCCAACTCCAGCTCCACTCAATGCGCGGCGTGATCCGAAATCGTGATGACCGAGTACTCCATCCCCTCTACTCTTGGGATCAGTGCCCTGCTCACCACGAAAAAGTCTATCCGTGAATAGGCCTTATGCACGTGGGAAAAGAAGGAGAACTCCCTTGGCCTAGCAAACCTCCACGGATCCACTCCCCCCATCTGATCCATAAACCCCCTCAGGACCTTGGCCGCAGCTGGCCTCTTACCCAACCTAGACCTAGACCGGTCCATTGCTGGGTCCAGTACCATCGCATACCGGCCCCCTTTATCCGCCACAATGCCCACCGCCTTGAAAGTCACCCGCTTGCTCACCAAAATTGCTACACCCCCTGTTCTTTGCGTCCAACCCGGAGTGAAAGACCTGCCCTACCCATCCCTTCCTCAGCCTGGTCTGATCCGCAACTTTCAGGTGCATCTCCTGTAGCACAGCTACGTCTGCCTTCACTCCCTTTAAGTGCGCAAATACCTGGGCCCTCTTGACCGGCCCATTTAGGCCTCTCACATTCCACGTGATCAGCCGGATCGGGGGACTCCCACCCCCGCTGCCTACTAGCCATCTCCTTTTCTGGGCCAGCCACGTGCGCACGTCTCCCGCTCCTTCCAGCCCCCAGGGTGGCGGCTCCCCGCCCCGACTCTCCCTATTATCTCCAGCTCCCCCTTGGTCAATACAACAGCAACCCAGTACCACCCCCCCTTCCGCACCCCATTGCACTCCTGTAAGTCAGCTGACTCCTGCTGACCCTGGCCGCTCCACCCTCTGCCACCGATCCATGCAGAATTCCCTCCTAAAACCCCGCCTCCACACCCCTTGCAAACCAATGTGGACTCCAATCCAATACCGCCTCCCTGCGTCCGGCCCCGCCCCTCTCTTTCCGTGGGAAAAGAAAACCCGCGCTCCCACTCCGGGCTGACCCCGCCCTCTATGGCGCAGCTCCATTCTCCTTCAACCTCCCCCATCCCCAGAGGCCCAGGGTTCCCGACCCCTTCTCCCCCCACCGAATGCGAGGAACAACCCCTCCCAGATCAGTGCCCGCACAGAAAAAAAAAGAAACACAAATATCACCCTCTCCCACTCCACAACGTCCCCCAAAACATGCTACAGACCACTAATTTGAGTCCAGCTTCTCATTTTTGATAAAGGTCCACGCCTCGTCCAGCGTATCAAAATAGTGGTGACGGTCCTGATATGTGACCCACAGTCGCGTGGGCTGCAACAGCCCAAACTTCACCCCCTCGCCTTGGGCCGATTGAATCCTGCCGTCTTCTTGGCCAGCTCTGCGCTCCAGTCCTGGTAAATGCGAATTTCAGCATTCTCCCACCTGCTGCTCCGCTCCTTCTTCGCCCATCTCAAGACGCACTCCCTGTCGGTGTAACAATGAAACCTCACCACCACAGCTCTCGGCGGCTCATTCGCCCTCGGTTTCCTCGCCAGAACTCTGTATGCCCCATCCAGCTCCAAGGGCCTCCGGAATGCTCCCGCGCCAATCAGCATGCTCAGCATCGTGGCTACATAAGCCCCAGCATCCGACCCCTCCGCACCTTCTGAGAGACCCAGAATCTGCAAATTCTTCCTTCTCGACCTGTTCTCCAGATCCTCGAATTTCTCCTGCCACTTTTTATTGAGCGCCCTGTGCTCCTCCACTTTCACCGCCAGGCCCAGGATCTCGTCCTTGTTATCAGAGGCTTTCTGCTGCACCTCTTTAATCGCTGTCCCCTGCATCCTCTGGGTCTCTACCAGCCTTTCTATCGATGCCTTCATAGGGGCCAACATCTCTGCCTTCAATTGCGCAAAGCAGCTTCGTAGAAACTCTTGCTGCTCCCGCGACCATTGAGCCCACGCTGCCTGGTCTCCGCCCGCCGCCATCTTGCTTTTTCGCACCCGTTCTCCTCTCTTCTCTAATGCCCCTTTTTTGACCGCACCGCTCCTGTACCACTCCATACAGTGCCTTGCTGCCGTCTTCCCATACCGGGAATCGTCAACCAAGTGCCGCTGGGGCTCCTTAAAAGGGCCCAAAAGTCCGTTTTCGGCGGGAGCTGCCGAATGTGCGACCTACCCAGGCATAGCCGCAACCGGAAGTGAAAACAGGGTTTGTGAGTGCAAAGGAAGTGAGGGACCCGGGTGGGAGATATGCGATTGTGAGTGGGGTATTAGAAGGGACGCCGGTGGTGTTGGTGAATGTGTATGCAACGAATTGTCATGATGTAGTTTGTTGGCAGATAGAGGGGTTTCTGACTACCCGTAAGTGCAGGCTGTGATTAAAGATTATGTAGAATTGAACCAAAATGGGGAGGTGTCAGCGGCCACCTATTGGGAAGCGCTAAAAGGTCTCCTCCAGCGCCCTCATCTTTGCGAAGCTCCCTTCCAGGAACAAGTCGCCCATCCTTCCCAATGCTGCCCTCCACCACGCTCAACCCGCCATCCATCTTCCCCGGGACAAATCGGTGGTTGTCACATATTGGGGACCAGACCGACGCTCCCACTGCCCCCGCATGCTTCCTCCATTGGCCCCAAATCCGCAAAGGCTCCACCACTATAGGGCTGGTGGAGTACCTGGCCGGCGGGAGCAGCAGGGGAGCCGCGACCAGGGCTGCCAAGCTGGTGCCCCTGCATGAAGCAGCCTCCACCCACTCCCAAACCGACCCCGTACCCACCATCCATTTCCTTATCATGGCTATGTTAACCGCCCAGTAGTAGTTGCTGCGGTTCGGCAACGCCAGCCCCCCCTCCGGTTCCGTTCCATCATCCCCCTCTTTACCCGCGGGACTTTCCCGCCCAAACAAATCCCAGGATGATTTTATTGATTCTTTTAAAGAAGGACCGCGGAATGAAAATAGGGAGACACTGAAAAATAAACAGGAATCTCGGGAGGATCGTCATCTTCACTGTCTGGGGCAGCACGGTGGCGCAGTGGTTAGCATTGCTGCCTACGGCGCTGAGGACCTGGGTTCGAATCCCGGCCCTGGGTCACTGTCCGTGTGGAGTTTGCACATTCTCCCCGTGTCTGCGTGGGTTTCACCCCCACAACCCAAAGATGTGCAGGGTAGGTGGATTGGCCACTCTAAATTGCCCCTTAATTGGAAAAAAAAATAAATAATTGGGTACACTAAATTTATAAAAAAAAAAAAAATCCTGTCTGTACTCTCCCCACTAGTGACAGCGGGAGTGCATCCCACCTCCGAAACTGGCTCCTCATTTGCTCCACCAGCCTGGACAAGTTCAACTTATGCATCTTACTCCAGTCGCGCGCCACTTGTATCCCTAGATACCTAAAACTTTCCCCAACCAACCTAAATGGTAGCTCCCTCAGCCTATTCTCCTGACCCCTCGCCTGCACCAGAAACATCTCGCTTTTTGCCATGTTCAACTTGTAGCCTGAAAAACGGCCAAACTAGGATTTCCATAATCCCATCTATCTCTGCCGCTGGATCTGACGCATACAAAAGCAGGTCGTCCGCGTAGAGCGAGACCTTGTGTTCTATCCCCCCCCCCTGACCATTCCCTTCCATCCCCTTGCCGCTCTCGGAGCAATTGCCAGCGGTTCTATGGCCAACGCAAACAGCAGTGGAGAGAGGGAACATCCCTGTCTTGTCCCGTGGTGTAGTCTAATATACTCAGATGTTGTCCTGTTCGTCCTTACACTAGCCTCTGGGGCCTGATATAGCAGTTTAACCCAGTCCACAAAGCCCTCTCCAAACCCAAACCGTCCCAGCACCTCCCATAAAAAGTCCCACTCCACCCGGTCAAAAGCCTTTTCGGCATCCATTGCCATCACTAGCTTCACCTCTCTGCCCTCCGGGGGCATCATAATCACATTGAGTAGCCTTCTTGGATTGGCTACTAGCTGCCTGCCCTTAACAAACCCCATTTGGTCCTCCACAATCACGTCCGGTACGCAGTATTCGATTCTGGACACCAGGATCTTGGCCAGCAGTTTAGCGTCTACATTAATCAGAGGGATTGGCCTATATGACCCACAGACCTCCGGATCCTTACCCCGTTTTAATAGCAGCGAGATAGTGGCTTGCGATATCGTCGGGGGTAGCACCCCATTGTCCCTCGCCTCGTTAAACACCCTAACCAGCACCGGTTATACCCAGTATACCCGCAAACATTTTGTAGAATCCCACTGGATACCCATCCGGCCCCGGGGTTTACCCGACTGCATGGTCTTCAGGCCCCCCATTACTTCTTCAGCTCTAATCGGGGCCCCCAGCCCCTCTACTATCCCCCTGCCCACCTTTGGAAAGGTCAGCTCATCTAAGAAGCGCCTCATCCCCTCCGGCCCCGTGGGGGGTTCTGAAGTATACAGCTTACTGTAAAAGTCCCTGAAATCCCTGTTCAGTCCTGCCGGGTCTCCCACCCGGTTCCCTGCCCCGTCCACTACCGTCCCTATCTCCCTGACCACCTCCCTCTTCCTAAGTTGCTGTGATAATACTAAATTTTGCAGTCCAGAGGTAATCAGCAGTCGAACACCCGATAACTTCAAAGAGCCGTTTTTATTCACCGTGGGGCTGCAACACAGAGTTACAGCAAGTGAAAAAGCAAACTTCTCTTAGTTACAGTTGGCTATATATTCTTACAAAACCCATCAAGCTTTCAATTATTAGTGATACAATTAGCTCATTACGCCCCTCCTTTATGTAATTATTTTCTTCCCATCATTAGTAATACAGTTAGTTTCATAACATAGTAATTCTTTATCAAAAAGTCCTAAGGAGTGAATCTTCCCCCGGCTGTGTTTCGTTCCCACCACAGATTCTCACAGACAGTCAAGGTCGTGATAACGCCTTCTCACAGGAACAATTCATTTCACAAAGCTGGTATACAAACTTGACATTCCATTTCCCATCAAGCTCTGATTCTAACTTGAGCCAAACTCTCAGCTGTGCAAGCATTCTGATGACTTTCTCCCCATACTCAAACACTGCGCCCCTGGCCTTTCTGAGTTGCTCTACGGCCTTCCCAGTGGATAGCACTCCCAGCTCCGCTTGCAGTCTCCGTCGTTCCCTAAGTAGCTCTGCCCTCGGGGAGTCTGCATATTCCCTATCCGTCTGTGTCATCTCCTGCACCAGTCTGTCCATCTCTGCCCTATCCGTTCTGTCCCAATGGGCTCGGATTGAGATCAGTTCCCCTCTCACCACCGCCTTCAGCTCCTCCCAGAGCACCGCTGCTGAGACTTCCCCTGTATCGTTGACCTGCAGGTAGTCCTGCATGTATTTCCCCACTCTCTCACACACCCTCTCCTCTGCCAACAATCCCACCTCTAACCTCCATTGTGGGCACTGGTAACTTTCTTTGCAGACCAGCAGGTCGACCCAATGTGGAGCATGGTTCGAAATAGTGATCGCCGAGTATCCCTCACCCCCTCCAAAAAGTCCCTACTCACAATAAAGAAGCCAATACGAGAATAAACCTTGTGAATAGAACGAGAACTCCTTCCCCGTCGGCCGGCTGATTCTCCAGGGGTGTACCCCCCTCATTTGTTCCATGAACCCTCTCGGTTCTCTTGCCATTGCTGGGACCCTGCCCGTTCTGGAGCACGACCGGTCGAGGTCGAGGACTGTATTAAAGCCCCCACCCATAATCAACTTGTGCGAATCCAAGTCGGGGGTTTTCCCCAGCAGCCTTTTGATGAAATCTACATCATCCCAGTTTGGAGTTTAAACATTCGCTAGGACCACCTTCACCCCCTCAAGCTGTGCTGTCCGCCTCAAACTTAACCCGATTGTTAATCATGATCGCGACCCCTCTGGTCTTAGCGTCAAGCCCCGAATGGAAGACCTGGCTAACCCAGCCCTTCCGTAATCTAATCTGGTCCGCCACTTTCAAATGCGTCTCCTGCAGCAACATAACATCTGCCTTCAGAGCCTGTAAGTGCGCGAACATATGTGTCCTCTTGACTGGCCCGTTTAATCCTCTAACATTCCAGGTGGTCAGTCTGGTTGGAGCCCCCCCCCCCCCACAAAAACGTTACGCCGATCAGCCATCCCCCTTCTTGGGTCCACCCCTGCCCTTGTGCCGCACCTCCCTGATCTGCCTCTTGGCAGCTCCCACCTCCGACCCCTTCCCTGGTTCAGTTCCCTACCTCGTCAGCAGATCATCCCTCCCCCCCTCCAGCAACAACCCCTTGTAAAACCCCCCCCCAAATCCACCTCCCCAGAACAGCTCTGTTCGAGCTATCGCTCTGGGACCGAGACAGAGAGAAAACAAACAAAGAACAAAGCAACATTCCCAGAAGAAAAAAAAAGCAAAGAGAAACCGAACAGCCCCCCAGCATCCAACAACTTAAATTTTAACTATCACTTTGGCTTTAACTTTAAAACTTTCACACAGGAAAACAGAAATACAAGAACGCCCCCAGTTTTAAATAAAAGAGCATGCCGAAAGACATTGCTAACACGAAGGGCAATCTGTGAACAACTGCAGACATCCCTTAGTACACTCTAACTTGAGTCCATGGGTCCTCAGTTCGGCACCAGTCCATGCCCCTTAGCGAAGTCCAACACTTCCTCCGGGTCGTCAAAATAATGTTCCTGTTCCCGGTATGTAACCCAAAGCCGCGCTGGGAAAAGTAGCCTGAACTTGACTTTTTTTAAACAGAATCTCTTTAATTTATCTGTAGGCTGCCCTCCTCCTGGCTCAGATCCTGATAGATGCGCAGGACACTGTTGTTCCATGAGCAGCTCCTCGTGCTCTTGGCCCACTGTAGAACCCGCTCCTTGTCCACGAACCTATGGAACCTGACCACCATCGCCAGGGGGGGGCCTCGCCTGCACTCTGTGTGCCCTGTCCAGCTCCAACGGACGGGGGATGAAATCATCCCCCACCAGCGTCTGCAGCATGTCTGCCACATATGCCTTGGCATCCTCTCCCTCGGCCCCCTCCGGGAGCCCAATGATTCTCAGATTCTGCCAGCGAGACCTATTTTCCAGGACCTCCAGCTTGTCCATCAGCCTTGCTTGCTGCTCCTTCAGCTTACTAATTTCCACGTCCGCTACCGTTTGGAAATCCGCCTGCTCTTCCACTGTCTTCTCCAGTGCGTGGACCTTCTTATCCTGAGCATCCAGCCTCTGGCCAAGTCTCTCCACCGCTTTCTGGAGCGGTTCCAAATTATCCCGCTTCAGTGCTGCGAAGCTCTCTTTCATGACCTGCAGCATGTTGTCCAGTGCTGCCTGGACTGTCCTTTCTGTGGCCCGTTCCACACCACCTTTGTTCAGCCCCTTCTTCGCCTGTTTTCGCTCCCTTCTGCTCCTTAAGTCCATACAACTTTGTATGGATTCAGATCTAGAGTGCTATTGTTTTTCACTCCAGCGCTCAAAAGTTCAAAAAAGTCGGGGAAAAAGGTCTTAAAGTCAGACCGGAGCGAGAGCCACCAAATGTGCGACTTATTCCCTCATAGCCGCCACCGGAAGTCCCCTATGAAAAACCTTTTCAAGCAGTGAGTGTTTGAGATCTGGATTGCACTGCCTGACTGTAGTGGAGGAGGGATCAATTGAGACTTTCAGAAGGGAATTGGATCATTATTTGAAAAAGGAAAAATATTTGCAGGGTACAGGAAAATGCCCTTGTCCTTCTAGTTGGCTGTAGTTATGAATTTGGAAGATTCTGTCTGAGGAACATGTGGTGAATTCCTTCAGTACATCTTGTAGACGGTAATACTGTACTATTATTGTGTGTCAGTGGTGGAGAGCGCGAATATTTGTGAATGGGGTACCAATCAACCAGGCTGTTTTCTTCTGGTGTCAAATGTCTTGAGTGCTGTTGAATCATCGCCATGAACCTCCTGAAAGAGAAGTTTATATAGGTAACCATAACCAAAGTCACAAAAGTTTCAATTGCCTACAGCCCCCAATATATTCTCCTGGTACTTATAAGGTAACTGCAAAGCTTGGCCCATTTCTATGACAAAGGCCTACAATTGATTCTACTCCCAAAATAGTTGTTAGGAACCACAATAGTTACATAACCCAGATTGGTATTAAATAGTCAAATATTAAATAGTTGCTTGATATCATGCTAATGTCTGTTGTCCGGGCAACACCTTAACTACCAGTTTTGATTTGGTCCTGACTAGATCCACCAGAAATTGCTGATTAAAGTGTTTGCCTTGTGGTGCATTAAACTATGGGTGTAATTGAGCAGAAAAGTTTCTCTGTAATTTGTGGTGGGTTTTGCTAGGAGTTTCCCACTGGCTGAGCCGGTGAGTTCCCCACTGCTATCTAATGACACTTAGTCACATTTCGGGGCTCTGGCGAGTTTATCACTGGTTTAACCTATACTTAGGGCATGATTTTGAGTCTGCATTGCGCTTGAGCAAGAGCACAACGCGGCTGGTAGATCCCGCAAGAGGCCTGTCGTGGGCTTGTCGGCAGCCTTCATGTCTCATGGGATCTATCCAAGTGCCTTGGAGTGTTAGAATCTGAAGCACACTCAAATAGGGTGTGACCTAAGTAGGTTTTAAACTGAATGGCCCAGTAAAATGTTTGAGGGCATTTGCCCATCTTAAGAACCTAAACTCTGATGTTGCCTTCTTGCAGGAAGCCCACTTGCAGGTCAAGGGCCAGACCAGTTTATGTAAGAATTAGGATTGGCAAGTTTTTCACTCCAGTTTTAATGACGGGGCCAGTGGTAATTAATAAGAGAATTCAATTCTCCTCCTCTCTAATTATAGTCAACGCTAATTGTCATTATATTATTGTGCGTGGCTCTCTAATGAAAGCTCCATCAGGCATGGTTAATGTCCATGCCCCTAACTGAGATGACACAAACTTTGTCAATTCTCTTTTGAGCTCACTCTCCCCAGCCTTGACTCCCACCAGATGATTCTAGGAGATGACCTGAACTGTGTTTTGAACCCTAAATTGGATTGTTCCAAACCTAAATCTCTTTTTCCATCTAGGACGGCCAGAGCTTTGTCCTCTTTTATGGTACAGTTTATGGGGTGGATCCCTGGCACTTTCTACATCCGAAAGATAAGGATTTTTCTTTTTTTTTGTCACGTATCCATTGTGCGTATTCCCTCATTGAGTTTAAAATTATTGATAGGACTCTCCTCCTTTCGGAGGTTGCAGCTAAGTACTCAGAGATTATTATCACCGATCATGCTCTACGTTTTGTCGATCTACTGTTAGAATCTGGCCCTACTCAACGACTAGTTACCACTCTGTTTTCAGACAATCACTTTTGTGAGTTTGTCTGCCTCCATAGAGGATTTTATTAAAATAAACAATGCAGACTCAATTTCTCCCTCCATGCTTTGGGAGGCTTTTAATGCTGTCATTAGGGGGAACATTATTTCTTATAGGGTGTGTATGCTGAAAACGGAGCAGTTGGAGACTGCTGTCGCTTTCTACACCTGAATATAATAATGATTATTATTGTCACAGGTAGGCTTACATTAACACTGCAATGAAGTTACTGTGAAAATCCCCTAGTCGCCACACTCCGGTGCCTGTTCTGGTACACTGAGGGAGAATTCAGAATGTCCAAATTACCTAACAGCACATCTTTCGGAAGGAAACCGGAGCACCTGGAGGAACTCCATGCAGACACGAGGAAAATGTGCAGACTTTACACAGACAGTGACCCAAGCCGGGAATCGAACCTGGGACCCTGGCGCTGTGAAGCCACAGTGCTAACCACTGTACCACTGTGCTGCCCACAAAAGGATTCCAGTGCTAACCATAATATTGGATATGTTTAATGACTCACTGTGTTGGGGTTCTTTGCCCCACAACCCTCACTCAAGCCTTAATCTCTTAAGGGGGACAAGGACCCTGTTGTGTGTGCTTCATACCAACCCATCTCACTTTTAAATACAAAAGCTAAGGTGCTGGTGCTCCGGCTGGAGGTTTACCTCCCAGGTATAATTTTTGAGGATCAAACCGGCTTTGTGAAGGGCTGACCATTGTTGGCTAATTTTAGTCGCCTGTTAAACATTATCCTTTTTCCCCTTCCCCAGCACCCGAGCTGAGATTTTAGTTTCTCTCAATGCTGAAAATGCATTTGATGTTTGTGGAATCGAGATTCTTGGGAGATTTGGATTCGACTCCTGGAGTTGTCTGTTGTATTATGCCCATATTGCTAGCTTTATGCAGATTACTTACTTCTGTACATTAAGGGCGTGACTCTCTCCATAGATAACACAATCAAGGCGCTTAATACATTTGGTTCCTTCTCTGGTTATAAACTGAACTTTGGTAAGGGCGAGTGTTTTCTGTGAAACCACCGCCCAATTTAGCCCATTGCCTTTTTGCTAGTTTCCATTATTTGGAGGTCCGGGTGGCCCATGATTGGGCCTCACTTCATAAATTAAACTCGGGTCTAATCAATATTGTCAGAGCGGATCTACAAAGGTGGAATAACTTCCCTCTGTCTCTGGCGGGTAGGATCCAAATGATCAAAATGAATTTACTTCCTAGGTTTTTCTTTTTTTTTTACAAAGTATGCCTATTTTCTTTGCCCAAACCCTTTTTTTGTTAAGGTTAATGTTCTTGATATCTATTTTTATTTGGGTGGGTAAGTGTCCCAGAAGCCACGGTGTTCTGCTCCAGAGAGAAAGATGGGTGGGAAGCTTCGCTCTCGTAAATTCCTTGTATTACTATTGGACTGCCAACATCCAAAAAGTTTTGCAGGGAATTAGTGACCCCGAATTGATTTGGGGAAAACAAAGGCTGGCTCATGCACTACCTCTAATTTATTTCATAGAATTTACAGTGCAGAAGGAGGCCATTCAGCCCATCGTGTCTGCACAGGCTCTTGGAAAGAGCACCCTACCCAAGCCCACACTTCCACCCTGTCCCTATAACCCAGTAACCCCACCCAACATGAAAGGCAATTTTGGACACTAAGGGTATTTTGCATGGCCAATCCACCTAACCTGCACATCTTTGGACTGTGGGAGGAAACCGGAGCACCCTGAGGAAATGCACACACACACTGGGAGAACGTGCAGACTCCGCACAGACAGTGACCCAAGCCTGGAATCGAACCTGGGATCCTGGAGCTCTGAAGCAGTTGTGCTAACCACTATGCTGCAATGCTGCCCTAGGGACCTATTTGTAGAGGGGAGATTTTTCAGAGTGGCTGACTAATTTCAGTTGCCCAATTTTAGCCTCTTTCATTATTTTCAGATTTGTGACTTTTCTCGGAAAGCTTTTCCTTCTTTCCTTTGGCCCCACTCCTCTCCTTATTAAAGAAGGTTTTATTCTTGGCTCAACCTGACGAGGGGGCTGTTTCAGACCTGTATGGCTATATTATAGCCATTGGATGGTGTGAGGGAGCTAGGTCCTTGCTTGCAGATGAGGTTTGGCCATCTTTTGTTACCTCACTGTAGTGTGTTTGGTAGCACTACTGTATGTAACATGGGTTACTCAATTCAATTGCTGCAGAGGCCTTCTGCACCTTGATGAAGAAGGCTCGAAGTCGTCCAGAGAAATTGAAAGGTTTATTGATGACAGTATTTAACAACTGCGGGAGTTCTTACTTTAAGATCAATACCAGGAGAAAGGTTACAACGTTTATATTCAGTCGCTATGTCTGACTACACTGGTAACCCTGAGCTAGATCTATGCTCCTGCTCTTGTCACAGTCTAATCACAAAGAGAGGCAGGGTGAACTCCACACACCCTCTTGTGCTCAGATAAGTTTAATCCAATTCAAAGTATTACACAGGACGCACTTGACCATAGTGAGGGTGAGTGAGTTTTCCCCAAACGTGGAGGACAGATGTGATCATTGTTCACTTGTCCCAGCATTAGACACATATGCTTTGGTCTTGTCCCAAACTTGCCAGCTTCTGGGTTACCTTTTTCCATACTATATTGGAGATTCTCCAGGTGGTTCTAGAATCATGTCCATTGGTAGCCATATTAGACTTATCCGTTTTACCCAGGGGTATGGGAAGATGTTGTCGCCTTTGCCTCACTGGTAGCCTCCCGGAGGTGAATATTGTTTAGCTGGGGGTCTCCCATCCCGCCCAGTGCATCTGCCTGGCTGGGTGATTTAATGACATTCCTACACTGAGAAAAAAATTAACTACACAATCCGGAGGTGGGTGGGGAAGTTCTACCTTAAATGGAAACCATTTATTTCCTTTTTTAAGGATCTAGATAGTGTCAGTTGTTAGGGGGTTTAGTTATAGTGTTTAGGTTTTAGCTTGTGCTTTTGATGAGGAATTTGTTTCACTTCTTGACATTGTCCCTTTCTTTTCACCTTTGTTGGTTGATTGACTGTAATATTATGAGTGTTATATAAAATTTCAATCTATATGTAAAAAGAGTTATCCTCCAAACGTTTCCAAAAATGTTAGATTGGGTATTCATCTTATTGCTATTGGCCGGTCTTTGTTAAATACAAATTTTCAACTGTGGTTGCACGTATTGCAAAAGTGACATTTGAAAAGTTAATTATATAGCATTTACAACATTGAAAGAAGGTCGTTCAATCCAGCCAGTACACTTTGACGTTTGTCCTAGGCTGCAGCAGTAGTCCATCCTATAACTATGTCTTTTCAAATTCCATTATTTCCCCCTGAACCATCTAACTATTTTTGAATAGTCTGTGCTTCCACTGTTGACTCTGGTAGTGGATTCCATAGCTTCACAATCCTCTCTGTAATAAAACCAGTTTTTATTCGCTATATTTGTCCCCTTCCCAAACAACTCTGAGGTTTGTCAAGGAATATCTCCTTTTAAATTCAATGTTGGCTGCTTCTAATTATCTCGGCACCAAGCTATTTAGTAATTTCATCTTTAATTAAAATCTTTCCCTATCACAGATGGTAAACTAACTGGCCTGCAATTATCTGGCTTAGCTGTGCCTACTTTTTCAAAAGGGAGTATTACATTGGCCACTCACTAATCCTCTGGCACAAATCCACTCCTCATTGATCCTTGAAATATAATTTCTGGTGCATGTGCTATTTCTTCTCCCAGTTCCCTCTGGATCCTTGGATGTATTCCATCACTTTGTGTTTCTTTACCTTAATTAACTTTTCAAACACTTACAATTTTATTATATCCCTCATCTTACTTTCATCAATTTAGAGTGTATCTCTTTGACAATTAATTTTTCCTTTGTAAACTAAAACAATGGGATGGATTTTTGCTCCTGTGGCAGATAGCTCAAGTTGGGAAATATCTGGACTTGGCACACACACCTCGGAGAGGGTGGGGTCATGCCCAATTGTTTTGTGAAATTTTCGGCCAATGTCCTTGCCCCGCCTACTCTACGCCCCTTCCATGCCAACTCATGCCCTTCATCTACCCCATGGTAGAAGCACGGTAGCATGGTGGTTAGCATAAATGCTTCACAGCTCCAGGGTCCCAGGTTCGATTCCGGCTTGGGTCACTGTCTGTGTGGAGTCTGCACGTCCTCCCCATGTGTGCGTGGGTTTCCTCCGGGTGCTCCGGTTTCCTCCCACAGTCCAAAGATGTGCGGGTTAGGTGGATTGGCCATGCTAAATTGCCCGTAGTGTAAGGTTAATGGGGGGATTGTTGGGTTACGGGTATAGGGTGGATACGTGGGTTTGAGTAGGGTGATCAGTGCTCGGCACAACATCGAGGGCCGAAGGGCCTGTTCTGTGCTGTACTGTTCTATGTTCTATGGTATCATCCCTATCAACAGTAATACACTTTTAAATTTATTTCTTCAGACTTCTGAAATTTAAAGCAGAACCTTTTACTTAATGGCATTTATTTACCCTATTTTGGGATTTAAAACATAGTTCCTATTGTTGACCTACTTTGTTTGCAATGCCATTGCATTTCTACTAACCTTATCCCTTTCTATTCAAACAGTTATATTTTACTTTATCATGGCCATTGCTCCCAAGGTGCTCACCCACATTTAGTTAGTTAACTTCTTCTGTCAGCATTTTCCCATGTTACATGGGGTCGCCATTGTGCTGGTTGATGACCACTCTCTATCTCCATTCATATACACCATCATTTTTGGATTTTGTGAGTGAGTTTGCAGCCGGATGCCCTTTTTTAAAAAAAAAAAATCTTTTTATTGGCTTTTCTCATATTTATAAACAGTTGTTGCATATATACATTACATTTTTATTGCCCGCGCTAATTTGCTTTATTTTATAGAGAGGTTTATTTTGTCCTTCATTGACTAACTGTATGTACATCTCGCTGCCCCCCCCCCTTTTTTATCCCTGGCTTACTCCTCGTTGCTGGCCTCGAACAGGCCGACGAACTGCCCCCAAGTATCCAGGAAGCCTTCCACTGCCCCTCGGATGGCGTATGTAATCTTCTCCAGGTGGAGAAATTCCGAGAGGTCAGCGAGCCAGTCTGCAGCTATGGGTGGTGCTGCCGAACGTCAGCCGAGCAGGATTCTCCAGCGTGCGATTAGGGAAGCGAAAGCAAGGGCGTTAGCCCCCTTCCCCACGGGTAGCTCTGGCTGCTCCGATACCCAGAAGATTGCCACTATTGGGCATGGCTTCACCCTCACTCCCACAACCTTGGACATTGCCTTGAAGAAGGCTGTCCAGAATCCAGCAAGCTTGGGGAAAGCCCAAAACATGTGGGTGTGGCTGGCCGGGCACCTCTCACATTTGTCCTCCACCTCCAGGAAGAACCTGCGCATTCGGGTTCTGGTCAGGTGTGCTCTGTGCACCACTTTGAGCTGCATTAGGCTTAGCCACTTTGAGCTGCATTAGGCTTAGCCTTGCGCAGGAGGAGGTGGATGGATTCCCTTCTGCCGCTAACCGTTTCCATTTTTCCAGGCTATGGGCCTGCACTGATGCACACTGGCTTGCCTGCAGCAGTGGCTAGATTCTCACCCACATTTAAAATTTACCAGATCTATATCCCTTGACTGTAAACCACAGTGAGACATCCAGACATCGTATGTATTAAAAAAGCAGCAATGCACAATTTGCTACTTTATTAGCTGATTTATAATGTTCCTCTTCCTGCAACAGTTTCTTTGTTGTCCTGTGCTTTATATTTTGTGTCCTCTGTCCTATTTGTACCAGCTCTTAGCATTTTGTCTATATGACTCGACACGTTTTTCTCGTTGTGACGCGTCTTATCTTTTTTTACTGTTCTTTTTAAATGTAGCACACTGGGCTAAATAGCTGGCTTTTAAAGCAGACCCAGGCAGGCCAGCAGCACGGTTCCCTTCTGTCGCTAACCTTTTCCATTTTTCCAGGCTAGGTGAACAGGTGCTGGAATGTGGTGAATAGGGGCTTTTCCCAGTAACCTCATTGAAGCCTACTTGTGACAAGCGATTTTCATTTCATTTCTTCCTGTTTGCATCCCAATACATTGGTTTATTTTCTTCCTGAAAAATAGTAATGAGCACACTCTGGGTCATGGATGAAGGTATGCATAGGATGGATCCTGACTGCCTGGAATATCTGAGAAAAATGTGGGAGGAGAGGCATCTGAGGCTGGGAAGGAAGGTGGGACTTGATTTGTGGAATGGAATAGATGGGTGGGGGAGGGTGTATTACATCAAAGTGGTTTCAAGAGATAATTATCCCATTTCTGGCTAGTAGTCTCTAGGCATTTTAAGGTAAGCCTTTTGTGTCTGATTCTAGGAGTCTAGAGTCTGTGAATCATCTCCTGGTATTTCATGCTATTAAGTCCTGTTTCAGTAGACTGCCAGTCTGTTTCTAAATATTACAAATCTGTCCATTATAAGGAAACTTCAACAAGAGAACAAATGTTGGGAGTTGGGTCGTAATTCAACTTGATAGACCAATATATCAGTCCTTTAGTTCTTGCAAGTTCTTGCAATGCCCGTGGCAGTTAGAAGCTTGTATCTTGTACATGCAACATCTTGCTGTAAAAGATACATATTAAGACTGTAGACGTGCGCTATGGAATGATAGTATTGCATTTATAGCATGGTACTTTGCAAGATCTGATGCTGGAGCAGAATTTGGGGGAATTGAATAGATAGATTGTTGTATGAATTAGCAGAATGTGTCACAGGAGCGAAAGGAAGATAAATGATTTGGACTGTGTGGGCAGAAGAGAATGCAGATGGGGAGTGTGACAAAAGTGAGATTATTTTAGTCCTGTTTTGGTTTAATGATTGTTCCAGAATGTAGTCAGTACACATGTGGTTTGTTTTTAAAAGCCATTTCAGCTTCAAGGATGAAGCAAGAGCGATAATTCAAACCTAATGTGGGACTAGTTCAGTATATCGGTGGTCGTTTAAAAAAAAATAGATAGTCAAAATTCGCAAAGCTTCAATGACGCTTCCTGGACACAGAGATATTCTGCTTAATATGAATATTCTAATGGAAAAGCTCAAAACTGATTATTTAAAACTCCTGAAGGAGAAAGATTAATTTGAAATTTCAAGAAGTGTTTTAAATGTTAGAGAGTAGTATAGCACAGAAAAATGTCATTCTTGGATCTGTGCTTTCTATTTGAAGAGTAACCCTGTTACTCCCAAGCTCTTGTTCTTTCTCATTATTCCTGAATTTTTGCTCCTTAATTAGCTCCCTCGGTGGCATAAGATTCTTTGAAAAAAATCTCATTATTTAAAAGTATTTGCAGAAGAACTCTAAAAGTTGCACTTGTATTATTTTTGTCTATTTAGGGAGGTGGTGGCAGTATTGACTACTGTATTATATTATGTGCTTATTCATCTTTGCATTTACCTGATATTTTAAATGTAAAATGAGGTGTGATGACATGCTCTGCTGCTTTCCAATGTTGGACTGATGCTTCATAAAAATACCAAACAAGTAGTGGTTAGCACTGCTGCCTACGGCATCGAGGACCCGCCATCTCTACGTGCATCGCAGGCGTCTCACGAGCTCCAACTGACTGATTCCCTCTTTTTCGACCGGTTCTGGCCCTCCCCTCGCTCTCCTGCACCTATATTCTGCTTCATATCCACCTGTTAACTGGGGAAAAGGTAAAAACAAAAGCCATGAGCGGGAGCCACCAAATGTGCAGCCACTCACTCCATGGTGGCCACTGGAAGTCTGTTTTCATATTTGACTGCTGTGGACTCTGGGAGATAGAAGTGTTTTGTCCCTGCCTTTCTATTTTAATTTTAAATATCCGTTCCAGTAAAAGAAAACATTGATTATAACTACCGGCTTTAGTAACTTAAAAGATAAAGCTTGCTTTTCGGAATGGTTTAAACCCGCTGGTGAGACGGTGTGGAGACTTTGTGGGTAAAGGATGGAGGTGGGTTTGTGTAGGGGGTTGGGGTTGCAGGCTCTGGCGACTGCCCCGCTTCTGTTGGCTCCCGGGAAGTATTCGGGAAATCTGGTGGTGGTGGCCACCCTGAAGATCTGGAGGCAAATCATGCAACACTTTTTGGTTGGGAGCGGAGTCGAGGGTAATGCCAATCGGGGGGGGAGATCACGGACTCGAGCTGGGGAGGATAGAGGCGAGGTTCCAGGGATGGTAGGAGGGGATCAGTGATCTGTTTCTGGGAGAGCAGCTTGGCGGAGTTGGATGAGAAGTTTGGACTGGCGTGGGAGGAGAGTTTTCAATCCATGCAGGTGTGGGACTTTGCAAAGAATGTTTTTACGACCTTTCCGATGGCACTTGCCTCCTCGTTGTTGGAGGAGGTGCTGTCAGTGGGGTGGGGGCTGGAGAAGGGGTTAGTCTCGGTGATTTGAGGGAGGATTCTGGATGAGGATAAGGTGTCCATGGAGGGGATTAGGGTTATGTGGGAAGATGAGTTGGGGCAGCATTAGAGGAGGGATTGTGTTGCGAGGTGCCGCGGAGGGTGAATATCTCAACCTTGTGTACGAGGCTAGGACTGATGCATCTGAAGATACCTGATGAAGGCATGGATTAGCTGGCTGTTTGAGAGGGCAGAGGACATATGTAAGCAGAATGTAAGGGGCCTTGCTAATCATGTACATATGTTCTGTCCTTTCCCTAGGTTTTTAGCACCATTTTGGCAGTTCTGAATGTAGATTTGGAGTCCGGACCCCTGGAAGCCATATTTGGGGTGTCGGACCTGCTTATTTATAAGTAAACACATTGTTTTATCTGAAGTCAGCTCTTGTTTGGAAAAGATGCCCATGTTCCCAGGGCAGCACGGTAGCACAAGGATAGCACGGTAGCACAAGTGGCCAGCACTGTGGCTTCATAATGCCAGGGTCCCCGCTGGGTGTCTCTGTGTGCGGAGTCTTGCACGTTCTCCCCATGTCTGCATGGGTTTCCTCCGGGTGCTCCGGTTTCCTCCCACAGTCCAAAGACGTGCAGGTTAGGTGGATTGGCCATGCTAAATTGCCCTTAGTGACCAAAAATGTTAGGAAGGGTTATTGGGTTACGGGGATAAGGTGGAAGTGAGGGCTTAAGTGGGTTGGTGCAGACTCGATGGGCCTAATGGCCTCCTTCTGCACTGTATGTTCTATGTTCCATGAACTCCACTGAGCCCCCCCCCCCTTTCTCAAACAGCAACCAATTTTAGAAAGTCTATAGGTTAAATCCAATTAATCGTTACCACACAATACTGCTTTGGTGGCCAAGTTTGATAAAATGTCTCTTCCCGGTTCAGCGAAGGTACAAAACTTTGTTCTTTAGGGGAGAATCTCTGCAATCTGCTGTGGGTCTAAATGTTAGCTGTAACAGGCCTCAGTGGCTTGAATCACAGATGGGATTAGCTTGTCGGGCTGTTGGATGGAAACTAGCCTCCCTCCTCAATGAGTGGCCTATCAGTTATATTGTTCAATCTCTTTGATAATCCCCTTTGTGGATTCTGCTGTCGACCTCGTTCAGATTCATTTCCTTTTATTTCCTTGCATAGCTTCGCTGGTAAACAATGTTTCTGATATTGCCATTCACACCTCAATGTCGCTAGCCTCATACTAATCTTGTTACTGGGCAAATTGCATCTCATTATTCCTATCTGCCTGTGAGTCTTGTTACTTGTTTGTTATTTTTATCTGCAGTTTACTGTTAATCTTGTTAACTTCCCACATTCTTGACACATTGTGTTAGATGAAATGTCTATAGTTTGTAATATAAAATAATTTTTTGCAGAGTTAATATGAATTTTTAACTAGGACCATAAATCATAGGAGCAGAATTAGGCCACTCGGCCAATCGAGTCTTCTCCGGCATTCAATCTGGCTGAGATTTTTCTCATATCCATTCTCCTGCCTTCTCCCCATAACCCCTTATCCTCTTATTAATAAAGAACCTATCTATCTTTGTCTTAAAGACACTCTGTGATTTACCCTCCACAGCCTCCTGCAGCAGAGTTCCACAGATTCACTACCCTCTGGCTGAAGAAATTCTCCTCATCTCTGTTTTAAAGGATAGTCCTTTCAGTCTGAGACTATGCCCTCAACTTCTAAATTTTCCTACTCGTGGAAACATCCTCTTCATGTCCACTCTATCCAGGCCTCACAATATCCTGTAATTTCAATAAGATCTCCCCCCCCCCCCCCCCCCCCCCCATTCTTCTAAACTCCCAATGAGTGCAGACCCAGAGTCCTCCTCCGCTCCTCAAATGACAACTGTTCATTCCAGGGATATTCTTGTGAACCTCCTCCGGACCCTTTCCAAGGCCAGCACATCCTTTAGATACGGGGCCTAAAACTGCTGACAATACTCCAAATGGGACCTGACCAGATCCTTGCACAGCTTCAGAATACATCCCTGCACTTGTATTCTAGCCCTCTTGACGTGAATGTATTTGCCTTCCTAACTGCCGACTGAACTTGCATATTAACCATAAGAGAATCTTGAACTAGGACTTCTAAGTCCCTTTGCGTTTCTGTTTTCCGAAGGCTTTTCCCATTGAGAAAATAGCCTATGTCTCCATTCTTCCTACGCAAGTGCATAACCTCACACCTTCCCATATTGCATTCCATCTGCCACCTCTTTGCCCACTCTCCAAGCCTGTCCAAGTTCTTCTGCAGCCCCCCTGCTTCCTCAATACTGCTTGTCCCTCTGCATATTTTTGTATCATCTGCAAACTTAGCAACAGTGTCCTCAGTTCCTTCTTCCAGATCGTTGAAGTATATTGTGAAAAGTCCTAACACCAACCCCTGAGGCACGCCACTCGTCACCGGCTGCCATCTTGAAAAAGACCCCTTTATCCCCACTCTCTGCCTTCTGCCAGTCAGCCAATCCTCTATCCGTGTCAGTATCTTATCTGGACCACCATGGGCTCTTAACTTATTCAACAGCATCCTAAAAAGTATTGGTTTTTACTTAATTCCATTGTAACTGTCTTTTGGCCCAAATCAAGCATGCATGTCAATTTCTCAAAACATCAACTCTGTAAAAGTCAATACCCTGACTTTTGGCCTAAACAATTAGTCTCAAAAATTAAATTCAACCATTTGGTAACTTATGTTTGAAAAACCTATATTTTCAGTAAAATTTTCAACCTTTAACATTTTTACAAAATATAAGCACTACCCCAGCACAACCCGCACCCCTTGAAGGCAACTAGAATCCCGAAGTGTAAGATAAACAAACCCCATCTCACCCCTCATCCGCCCCTCCCCGAGCAAATTTCACCATCTCCAAATGCAGGAACTCCATTAGATCCCTCAGCCATACCGAGGCACAGAGGGGAGAAGCTGAACAGGACCCGCCTGCGACGATCAACAAGGCGAAGGCTAAGAATTCTGCCCCCGCAGCAGTCTAACTCCAGCCGATCTAACACCCCAAACATGGCCTCCAGGAGACCAAGCTCCAGACCAACATGTAGAACCTCGGGCATGGTGCTGAAAAACAACCCCCAAAACTTCTCCCAACTTCAGGTAGGGCCAGAACATGATTAGCTGGATCTGTTCCGCACCACTCGCAGCTGTCCTCCACCACCTCAAACAACCGGCTCATCCTTGCCACTTTTAATTGAGTCAACCCCAGCCTCCACAGCACCTCGCACCATAATCCACCCCCTCTCTCCAATGCCATCCCAGTTCCTCCTCCCATTTGCCATCCATGAACACCTTATCTTCCTCCATTGTCCTCCTGTAAATCGTCGAAACAACCCCACCCTCCAGCCCCATCACCAACAGTACCTCCTCGAACAACAAAGAAGATGGCGCCATTGGAAAGCTTGGGAAGGCGGCCCCCCCCCCCCCCCCCCCCCCTCCCAACCACCACCACCACCACCCCCCAACTCCTTCAAGCTTGCACACCGCCCTTCCAAAAACAAATATTTCATCCCTCTCTCCTCCCATCCCTGGAACTTCACATCCATCCTCCCCAGCTCACACCCATGGATCCTTCTTCTCAGCATCACCCTCGAGCCTGCCCTCAACTTAAAGTGCTGCCGGAATTGCCTCCAAATCTTCAGCGTAGCTACCACCACAGGACTACACGAGTATTTCCTTGGGACGAACGGCAGTGGTGCCGCTGCCAGTGCTCACTGCCCTGACCCGTTACTGGAACCTGCCTCCAACTGCACCCATAAAGCCTCTGTCTTCTTACTCCAGCCCCTCACCTTTTCCACATTTGCCGCCCAGTAATAGTGTAACAAGTTCAGAAGGACCAACCACCGACTGCCGCCCTCTTTGCAGCACCGCTTTCCTTATCTTAGCCACCTTCCCGGCCCACACAAATGACAAGGCTAGCCTATCCATCCCCTTAAAAAATGACTTCAATAAAAAGACCGGCAGACACTGAAACAGAAATAATAACTGGCAGAATGTTCATCTTCTTCACTGCCTGCACCCGTCCTGACAACAAGGGGAGACTATCCCATCGTAGCAAGACCTCCTTTACCTACCCCACCAAACTTGAGCTCACAAAGCCATGCCCAGTCCTGCGCAACTTGCACTCCCAAATACCTAAAATGAGTTGTTGCCACAACTATTAATGATAACATACATGTTTTAAAGCACATTTAGCATGATGATCTGTTTCAGATTATTACATAGAAAGCACTTAAAGGAGTAGTTAAAGTTTCCAGGAATTCTCCAGAACACACCCTCTAGGCCTTAAAGGATCTAAGTCTTGCTGAATTCCTGGATCACCTGTATTCTCCTTCTTGGGCAGCTTCTCAGTGACTAATCTGAGTCTCTTGCCGTATGGGGAAATTGTACATATAACACAATAAAAATAAGTAATAAATATATATTTTGAAACTCAATAATGGGGGACAGAGTTATTTTAAATCGTGTTTTCTCATTAATGATAGATGAGCTGTTACTGAAGAATAAAAACCAACATTATTCTGAGCAATGGCCCATCTGGTAGGGGAGTTGCCCAAAATGTATACTTTTAACATTTCTGTCAGGCTTCAAAGTAACAAGCCGAAAAGAAAAATATAGTTATTTTTCCTTTGACCTGAATGTTCAAGCACCTTCCAAACAGTTTGCATTTAGTCATAGAAACTAGTTTTTTGCTTTAACTATTAATTAGTTTATGGCCTTAAGAGGAGCAAGCAGGTTGGTATAAAACTTGCATCACCTAAGTGTTCATAACTAGCATAAACTTGCTGGCTATAGAAGGGAAACAATGCTGTTAAAGGAAATATAGCTTGAATCCTGTGGATTTCAAGGTCCAGGGTTTATATTCTCTTTTCCATTTAAAAGTTTAAAAAAGTATTTAAAAAAAATAGAATCTTGAGTGTTTACGCTGAAGTAACTGACCTGGCCACAAAAAATAATTGGAAATCTGACTTTGCAATTATTTCTTGCTATCATGTCATTGAGTCTGTGCAGCAACAGAAACCAGAAGCCTCAGAATTTTATTACATTTGGGTGGTATTTTCTCATTGCTCATTCCTCCTTGCCCAAGAACATTGAAAGTTAACCATGTAAAGTAGGCCGGGGCAGGTAGGGCTTTCCTGAAAGGACCTGAATAAATCAGTGCTACCATATTTATCGAACTCGGGTTTACAATTTGCACTGGAGATATCAAATTATGACCTTTTGGATTGGCAGGTGGCTAACGTTTTTTAAAAATTAAGGGGCAATTTACCGTGGCCAATCCACCTACCCTCCACATCTTTAGATGCAGAGGTGAGTCCCACGCACACGGGGAGAATGTGCAAACTCCACACGGACGGTGACCCAGGCCGGGATTGAACCCGGGTCCTCGGCACTGTGAGGCAGCTGCGTGCCGCTCTCAGATGGCTAACATAATATATATTATAGAATATTATTCTTGAAACAGTTCTGTAAAGGTGGTATAATAATGCAATTTCTTCTGAGATTTTTTTGTGGCTTGTGTGTTTGACTTTGATTTTGCTGGCTGACTGATTCAATTAATAAAATATACCAGTTGACAACAAAGAAAATCCCAAGTGTGTAACAACTGAAGCAGAACTAAATACTCGCTTGTTACAAATTCAATTGTAGCCACTGCAGTGAGTGCGAGTAAGTGTTTATATTTTTTTAACATGCTAATAAAAATAATGAGAGTTCCACATGATATTTTTGGTCAGCTGTAACTGGTGTGTGCACTTTTGTTTCATTAGCTTAAATGTCTTAAAGTCTTGGCCCTGGGGAATCACGTGATATGTGTGTGGGAGCAGTTGCGTTTTTGCAAGCTCCAGCTCTGCTCATCTTTCAATCTTTGTTTTTATCCTCATGCGCATATCTTTTGTGTCACTTTTTGTTACAGATGGCTTTTACCGTGTGCTGAGATTTGTTGGTCAATGTTTCAGTTCTTTTTAAGCCAAGACAATATGCTTTGATCCTTGTTGGTGAGTGGCGGCTGGAGGGAGTTGGTGTGGGGCCTGGTCCATGGCAGCACAGCTGCCTTCGAGAGGTTTCCCGTCCTGATGATATGGTGCACTCTGACGGATGATGGCTGCTAGCAGTGAAGGTGATCTATCTGATAGTTTTGCTCTGCGGTGCAGGACATTAAGGCCAATTTTAGAGTTGTGAAGTGTCTTTATGGAGGTGGGGTGGCAGGTTCTTGCAGTAGTCAGAGCACTGTCTCTGGTGAAAGCCTGCCTCTATATGGTTGAGTTCCTGTTGCTAGGCCTGTTGACCATCCTAAGGAGAATGAAGGGGAACCAATGAAGAGCCCAGTCATGCCAGGTGTCTCCTGTGAGGTCGCAGAGAGGTCACCAGCTGAGTTTGAGGCCTGGCTGCCTTGTTGTGGGAATCTCGATTTGGAGGCTGGGCAGCCCTAATTTGATGGAGCATATTTAATTCTCTCACTGCGGTTGTGCTGGTCTTCTGACCTCCGGGTCTGAGTGGCTTTGTTCCAGTTGTTGGACGAGAGGGTTAGGGTTGCCTGAACCGGCTGGGTTGTCCTGCCCTGTTGGAGCCTAAGTAGTTGACCACCTGCACTCAGTTTAGCTGGTGTGTTGGAAGTAATGAGGTTCGTGCTCTGACCGTTGGAATCCTAGGACGATCCTGAAGTGTGCTCGGATCCTGCTTTCTCCTTGATGACTACTTTCTTTGTGCTTCTAGTGGAGCAGTCTTTATCCCAATGACCGGCTCGTTCCTCAGTTGTTACCCTGGACTTTACTCCCTGATAGTCATGTTGTTCTCGATTAATATTATCAATTTATCTGTTTGCAGGGAAGTAAATATTTCAGGTGTGATGTCCTGCACTTTTAAGATCACCCATTTAAAAAAATATATCTGGCGGTGCCTTTTCTTCTTCAGGCCCAGGTGGACTGCACAGAAGCACAGTGGTTAGCACTGCTGCTTCACAGTGCCAGGGTCCAATGTTTGATTCCCGGCTTCGGTCACTGTCTGTGTGAAGTCTGCACGTTCTCCCCGTGTCTGTGTGGATTTCCTCCGGGTGCTCCGGTTTCCTCCCATAAGTCCTGAAAGACGTGCTGTTAGTTAATTTGGACATTCTGAATTCTGTCTCGGTGTACCCGAACAGGCAGCGGAATGTGGTGACATGAGGATTTTCACAGTAACCTCATTGCAGTGTTAATGTAAGCCTACTTGTGACACTAATAAAGATTATTATTACTGTGCATTATCCTGTTGAGGTCTGGAGTTTGTCAGCCTGCCTTTAGGGATGAGCTGGTCGTTTATCCTGATGTGGATGTGAGTCTCCCTCTTTGGCTGTTATTGCCGTCTGAGGGCTGGTTGTGGTAGTTTTGGATGGTGAGCTTTTGTGTCATGGACGCTCAGATACGTTAGGTCGTCTAATCCTTCCTTCCTTCCTTTGAATGGTCCTGGTTTTGGGGGTGGGTTTCTCCCTGTTTTACGATTGGAACCAGTTTGTATTCCTTTTGGTTCTCGGCTCACAATACCCTGTTGTCCTCTGAGGGGGTGCTGGCTGTCTGATGATCTGTTTTGTCCTTTGATCTGGGGCTTGGAGATGGGTTTTTGGAAGTTTGGACTCTTGCCGTTGGCTCTTGTTCTTGCTCTCTTTTTACTTTTATGGGTTTGGTTGTGCCCAGTTCTCTCATTGTTTTTGTTCTTGTTATTTTGCCACCTCTGAGGTGGCTGCCTGTTCCGATCTCTATCTGGAGAAGAGTTTAAATTGAGCTTTAAAAGTTAGTCGATTTCTGCTTTGCACTGGAGTTTGCGGGTATTGTTTTCTTCTTCTGTCAGTTTGTTTTGTAGCCACAGTTGAGATGTTGGTCTATGATGTTGCCTGTATCCTGTTTTTTTTATCATTTATCTGTGGAAGGAACTTGTTGGGAATTTTGACCCTGATTCATCCGGTCTTATTTGTTGCCAGTTATGTAATGACTATTGTTTTGTACTGTACCTGCTGTACATTGATATCTATAGATAACTTTCTGTAATTTCTGCTTTTGTTAGTTTGAAACGATTGTTTTTTTTGTAAAACTGTAAAATCCAAATGAATAGACATTTAAGTGTTGGTTCCTCGTGATGACCAGCAAAATTAAGCATGTTTTTTATGATCTGAGATCAGTAACCAGATTTGCACAGAATTTGATTCCCATAAAACTCAAAATTAGTTCCTAAGCAGATGTTCATCCATCTCTTTTTAAATTCTCTTCCTTGCAAAGTTTTCCAATTCCCTCCTTTAGGGGATTTGGCTCCAAGTGCCGAAATTGCCCGATGTACTTTGTCCAAGCCTTTATTGTGATGAATACACAATGGGGCTGGTTTACACAGTGGGCTAAACAGCTGGCTTGTAATGCAGAACAAGGCCAGCAGCACGGGTTCAATTCCCGTACCAACCTCCCCAAACGGGTACCGGAATGTGGCGACTAGGGGCTTTTCACAGTAACTTCATGGAAGCCTATTTGTGACAATAAGCTATTATTATTATTATTATTATTATTATTATTACTATTATTAGGAATTGGGTTATATATTGTGTTTTTTGGATTTGGTACAATAATAGTTTTAAAAGCAAGGATTAAGGTGTGTATTTAACTGCTGCAGTAATTGGCAAAATTCTCCGTCCCGGGCGCCCTGATCATGTTCCCTGATGGGACAGAGAATTGGGCATCGGGGCAAAATCAGAAGCCGACCCAATCGTGATGCTCCAACCCCAAGTTGGAAGTGGGAAGGAGCTTCTCGCTGCACGCCTGCAGGAGCATGTAAATAAATGCAAATGGGTCTTAATGGCCCAATGCACTGGCCTTCCGTGATTCTCCGGTCCTCGTGGCTGGGAATTGTGTGGGTGCAGATCAGTTGTGTTCTCTACCGGTGTGGTGGACCGTTGCCCACTTGGCACTCAGCGAGGGCCCCCTGGTACCATCCGAGGGCCGCACTGTACTAACACGTTTGAGTGATTGGAATGCACTTGGTGCTTGGAATGAACTTACTCCTCTTTGATGTGTCAATGTTTACAAACATTGGGGTTTTACTACATACGCCACTGAATTGGGAACCGTGATTAGGCAGAGAATCGTTTCCGATGCCGAATTGCGGCGGGTGCCGATTTCACGCCAAATTGCAATTCTCCATAGCGGCATCAATGCTTTGCAGAACGCATGTACAGTAAATGCAGTAATATGATTAGCGGGCCCACCTAGTATTCTCCGGGTCCTCCGTGATTCTCTGTCTCCAATGGCTCAATTTTCCAACACCGAGGTTCACATGTGTTTTTAAAAATCGGGAAACCGGCTCCCCACTGTGAACTTAAGGCTACAGACCGTATAGATGTCCCCCAGGTCAGGCCACCCCCCACTAGGTGCCCTCTGGCCCCAGCCGACCCCTCAGCACTATGGGCGTGCTCCAGCGCAACCAGTGCCATCTTGTTGGCTGGGGTGGTGTGTGTGTGGGGGGAGTGAAGTGTGTAAATGCGGCTGCAGCTTGTCGGCCTCCTGAGTGTCAATTGCAAATCTGGCGCCCTTTCTTATTGGAATTATTGTGTTTTACGTGGCGCTGGTACTAGCCCCTTAACAGTTGTTGAATTGGTCCAGGTGCGACGCCCGTTTTGCTGTCGTGGAAGTCCATGAATCCTGCCCTGGTGTCAGCACTTAGTTTCAGGAACAGAGAATCCAGCCGAGTTTTTAAAAATCATTCCTTCATTCGTTCACTCTTTATACGATCTTGCTGTGAGAAAATTGACTGCAATGTTTTCTATAACAAGAGTTATTACACTTCAGAAATAATCTGTAGTCAAGCACTTTGGGACATCTTGAGAATACAATTTAATGTTATATAAAGGCAAATTTTCTCTTGAATTGATCATCTGGCAACGTAGCGTGGTGCCATTTAAAAGATGACATTTAAGCTAAATTGTAAGTTATTTATGTTCACTTCTGCGCAAGACCAGATGGAGGAAAGTAACCATGGCTACATTTATATAATAACTGCATTGTTGGTCTGAAGTAATTTTATGTAAATTTACATAAATTTATTGTTCGTGCAACATAAATAGAAGTTCAGGCTGCACCTGACTGTCTCAAGGTAGTCTTCCTCCTTTCTGGTGTTGGGTTAGGTTGTGATTCTGAATTTGGAGTGAGTTTGCATACTAACTGTGTAACATTGATGCAATGTGAGATGCATTCTAAAATTTTACATTGGCAAAGAATTATTGAAGGATGGTGTAACTAGCATTGAATAAGCAGTTATCGGTATGACATTCATCTTCTCCATGAAAAATGATCAAAAGAGAAAATAATGAAAGGAACTTGGTGCCATTTAAAAATTCTGATCTAAAACTGGGTCACTTGAATTGTCTTTATATGGGCTTGCTGTATGGACTTGCTGTTTGCTTTGAGAAGTATTTAAAATAAAAGTTAAATTGGAAAAAAAGCTTATGAGAATTGACAACATAAAGAAACTACTGAATGAGTGACTTGGAGTAGAGAAGCGACCAAGATCTTGAATGAAATGAGAGACTTTTTAAAATTGCTTATGTATAAGAAACAAAAGTGCGGCAAGTACTCATCAGCGATTTGCACT
Source organism: Scyliorhinus canicula (assembly GCF_902713615.1). Lineage (NCBI taxonomy): Eukaryota > Metazoa > Chordata > Chondrichthyes > Carcharhiniformes > Scyliorhinidae > Scyliorhinus > Scyliorhinus canicula. Next base: position 178,298,235 of record NC_052151.1, read on the forward strand.
GTGCTAATGATACACACCCATGTCTACGAATAGTTTGATTTGACCATCGGTATAAGGAAGAAAAATGTCATGGTCCAATAGGTTGCTGTACCACCATCAATCAGCACTGGCAATATGATTCCGGAGGTTCTTGACAGCTTCACGTATCTAGGCTCCACAATCACTAGCAATCTCCGTTTATGCTGTAATCAACACAAAGTGCAAATGCTGCAGCTATTGGCCCACAACATCCTCCAAGTGGCAACCAGTGTTGGATTGTCACTCTGGACCCAATTACCTGTGTCAAATTTTATCCGTGCCTGTCTTGTCTAACATTCTGGATTTAGGCCGGACAAAATCCAGGCAACACAGCGGGTTCCCGGGTCTAGCGTCAGAGTCTAAAGTAATCTGAGCGAAGGAGGACACCCCCATTTCTTTAAAGCACCAGCTGCCGTAAAGCAGGTGAGTTTAAAGGTTCCATTGAAAGTAGCATGCCAGGGAGAAGGCAAGTATCTAAGGTAGGTAGATGGGATTTGGGGATTGATATCTATGGGGTAAATCCCAAACCTGATGCTGGGGAGCCAGGAAGCTACGGCCCGTTTTGTCCAAGCTGAGTAAGCGATTGTGGAGCAAACTGACTGAGAACATCAAACTGCGAGTCTATCTAGCCTATGTCATCAGTGCATTTTTCTATAGCAGTGAGACTTGAACAACATAGGCTGGGCAGGAGAAAAGGCTGAACAGTTTCTAGCTTGACAGTCAATGGCATTACCATTGCTGAATTCCCCACCGTCAACATCCTGGGGGTTACTATTGATGAGAAACTGAACTGGACCAGCCATGCATATACTGTGGTTACAAGAGTAGGTCAGAGGCTGGAAATGTCCGAGTTCCCCAAATTTTGCCCTCTGCAGAGCAATGGGATATTTTCTACTTGCTTGAACATAACTGACTAAAATGAGATCATTATAATATGCTAGCAATATACAATACATAATAGTAGATTGCAAATAAATGGTATTTAACAGGATAGTTTAATTTTACTTTGTTGGGGATCCATAGAATTTCACAATATATTATATTTTCTTAACCAAGAAAAGATAGAAAACCACCGCTGCAGTGTCTTAAATTACCTCCGGACATCCCAAAGTTCTTTATGGCAAATGAGCTATTTTTAAAGTAGTCGTTGTGATGTGGGGGAAACATTGTATATTCATATACACGCTTGAAAACCAGCCAGAAACCCAGTGAACTAGCAATGACTAGCTGATTTTTTTTTCATGTTTATGGATTTTGTTTCCTGAATAAATTATCAAATTATGGCCAGGTCAATGATTCTAATGATCGGGGTGTCATTGTCTATAGTTCCAAAGGATGTGAGGGCTGGATATAATAGAATGAGAGAGTCTTGAATTTTGATGGTTTCTCACGCAATATTAAATGCTCCATTCTCTCCTCTGACAGTTTCTGAAGGTCAAATTCATGTCCTGTAAGAGACCATTTTTATGATGGTTCTTTTTGTTCAACTTGAATGGGTCACTAAGGAAAAGTGAAGTCAAAGGAACAGCACTGAACAAGCACAATACTTACATTCATGTTTTTTTGGAATGAAAATGTGGTTCAGGAATGAGTCAATGTAATTCTGTGAAAAGAAAAAAAGAGTTAAGCATTTTACACCCAATGAAGTACTTTTGAAGTGTATTCACTATTGTAATGCCGGAATTGTGGTAGCCAATTTGTGTACAGCAGTTCATTCATTCATTCATTCTCTCTCTCTCTCTCTCTCTCTCTCTCTCTCTCTTGTCTTAATTCATTACCGATGTATGATCATCATCTATGTCATACATTAGGATATCCATTCTGTTATTCTTTACACTATACTAAGTACCTCCAATGCCTGGACTCGGAAAAAGATTTGATACAAGGTAGGCCATGAGAGAGGACAGCCCTGCCTGACTCAACATTTGATCAGTAAACTTTCCAATTTGCATCAAATGCCTAACTGATGTTTGTGTAGAGCAATCTGCAGATTTCACCAAACCCCATTTTGAAGAGTACATCTACCATGCGATATTCTGTCAAATACCTTCAGCTAGTCCAAGCTGATGAAGCTGGCATCCGCCCACCTGCCCTGCACATAGGTGATTGTATCCCTGAGTAGCATGAGACTATACAAGATCTCCGTGTTGGTACACAATAGGTTTGATCAAGGTGGATCACCAGCTTCAGAGCAGACTTGACCTGATTGGCAATGAGCTCAGACAAAAATTTGTAGTCTATTGAGGTTGCAAATCTGAAACTGTAGAGAGTCTGTTGTGTGATATTATAAAGTACATCTGTCTGCCTCTTCCTGAAAAGCATGGTTTTGTGCACTTTATTTTTACTTCCAACAAAAAGATCTTTTTGACAGATTTTTTGACCGATTTTAAGAGTAGCAATGACTTGAACACAAAATCCAGACTGACTGTCCAGTGCAGTACTGAGAGAGTATATACTGTTGGAGATGATGTTTATGGATGAGGCATGAAACCAAAGGCTGCGCCTGCCCTCACTGTTGAGTGTTAAGACCATAGGGGTGGGACGGCAGCACAGTGGTTAGCATTGCTGCCTCACAACGCCAGGGACCCGGATTCAATTCCGACAATGGGTGACTGCTGGTGGAGTTTGTACTTTCACCCTGTGTCTGCGTGGATTTCCTCCGGGTGCTCCGGTTTCCTCCCACAGTCCAAAAACATGCATTAGGTAGATTGGCCATGTTAAATTGCCCTTGGTGATCAAAAAGATTAGGAGGGGTTATTAAGTTACGGGGACAGGGTGGAAGCGAGGGCTTAAGTGGGTCAATGCAGACTCGATGGCCGAATGGCCTCCTGCACTGTAGAGATTCTATGATTCTGTGATATGACATAAGAATGAAAGTAGGTCATTTGGCCCATTGAGTCTGCTCTGCCATTCAATGAGATCATGACTGATATGATAACCCTCAGCTCAACTTTTCCACCTATTCCTGATAACCCTTGATTTCCGTACAGATTATAAATCTATCTACCTCCGCCTTGAACAGTCTTAACGACCTCTTACAGCTCTGTCGTAGAGACTTCCACAGATTCACTACCTTCTGAGGGAAGAAATTCCTCCTCATCGCTGTCTTAAATGGGTGACTCCTGACTCTGAGATTATGCCCTCTGGTCCTAGATTTTCCCACAAGGGGAAACAATCTTTCAACACCTACCCTGTCGAGCCCTTGAGAATCCTATATGCCTTAGTAAGGACACACTCATTCTTCTAAACTCCAATTTAGAGTACAGACCCAAACTACTTAATTTCTCCTCATAAGAAAATTCCTCCATACCAGGGATCAACCTTGTGAACCGTCCCTGGACTGCCTTCATTGCCATCTTTCCTCCGAGAAGGAGATCTCCATGACACTATTTGAACAAGAAGACTGATGTCCTCCCAAATATTTATACCTGCATCATTAGAACAAAAAAGGCTTATTTGGTCATATCATTATCTAAAAGGATTATCTAGTCACGGGTCAAACCCTTGGAACTTCCTCCTTAACAGCACTGTGGGTGCACTATAGACTGCAGCAATTCAAGAAGGTGGCCAGCCAACAATGCCCACACAGAAAATTCGGCCCATCAAGTCTGCATTGACCCTCTGAAGGAGCACCTTACCTAGGCCCAAACCCCACCTGATCCCCATAACCTAGGGGCAAATCTCCCCCCCCCCCCCCCCCCCCCCCCCCCCCCCCCCCCCCTCTATTTTGGTGGCTCCAAGTCCCTTCACCCAAGCAAAATCCGTCTCTGGGCTATCAGGCAGGCAGAGGTCAGAACATTGGCCTCTCTTGCTCTTTGTACTCCCGGGTCTTCTGACACTCCAAATATCGCCACTTCAGGACTCAGGCCCACAGTCACCCTCAACACCTCGGACATTACGTCTGTGAACCCTTGCTGGAACCTCTTCAGTTTCGGACATGCCCAGAACATGTGGATACGGTTTGCAGGCCTCCCTGCGCACCACCCACACCTATCCTCTATTTCCTCAAAAAAGCTACTCGTGTGCTTCCTGTGTACTACTTTGAACTGGATAAGGCTAAGCCTGGCACACGACGCATTCACCCTCCTCAGGGCCTTTCCCACATCCCGGCCTCCATTTCCCCTCCCTGTTCCTCCTACCATTTCCGTTTGACTTCTCCTATTGGGGTTTCCACCCCAGTCCATTAGCTCCTTATAAATCTCAGACACCTTGCCCTCACCCACTCCCTCCCTCGATAGCACCAAGGACAGCAAACCGGGAAAGGATGGCACCTGCTTCCTCACAAAGTCCCGAACCTGTAAGTATCTAAACGCATTCCCGCTGGGCAGCTCATATTCCTTCTCCAGGTCTTCTAAACTTGCAAAGATGCCTCCCATAAACAGGTGCCCAAACCACGATCCCTGCCCGTTGCCACCCCCGAAACCTCATGTCCAACCCCCCCCCCCTCCTCTGTGCCCACACAGAGGCACCGTCCAACATCAGATGCTGCTGCCACTGCCCCAATACTCTGAAGGCGACCACCACTGGGCTCGTGGAGTACCTGTCCGACGAAAACGGCAGAGGCGCCGTCAACAATGCCCCAAGAGTAGTTCCCCTACAAGAGGCTGCCTCCATCCGCCTCCACGCTGACCCCTCCCCCACCAGCCACTTCTTAACCATAGCGATATTAGCTGCCCAATAATAGTTCATTATATTTGGTAAGGCCACCCCCCTTGTCCCCGCTCCAACTTTACCTTCTTCACCTGCGGGGTTTTCCCCGCCCACACAAACCCTGAAATCAAAGTGATGATCTTCTTAACAAATGACTTTAGGACGAAGATTGGGAGACACTGTCATTTTCACTGTCTGCACCCGCCCGCCAGCGACAGTGGCAACACCTTCTACCTCTTAAAATTCCCCTTCAACTGCCCCATCAACCGAGCCAGATTCCACTAATGAAGCTGTGCCCACCCCCAACAGGTCCAGTACCAATCTTTCCATCGCGTCCTTCACCGTTCCAATCCCCTTCGCCGCTTCCTGCTTCCTAAGTTGGTGGGCCAGCATCCTACTCGCCTTCTCTCCATACTCATATACTGCACCTCTGACCCTCCGCAGCTGCCCTCTCTCTCTCTCTCATCTCTCTCTCTCTCTCTCTCTCTCTCTCTCTCTCCTCTCTCTCTCTCATCTCTCTCTCTCTCTCTCTCTCTCTCTCTCTCTCTCTCTCTATTCCCCCCCCCTCTTTTTTTCACCCAACTCCGGCCACTCCAGTTCCCCGCGTGGCCTGAGACCACGATCGCCAAGAACCCTGAGTCGATGACCCTCGCTAGTAGCATCTTGTCCACCACAAATAAATCAATCTGGAGTACAGCCTGTGCATATGGGAGAAGTATGAGAACTCCTTCGCCCTCGGCCTCTCAAACCTCCACGTCCACCTTGAAGATCAAGTGCATGAACACACGCGACCGTTTGACTGGCCCATTCAACCCTCTCACATTCCACGTGACCAGCCTGGTCGGGGAGGGAGGGCGGGGGGGAAAGAGAGGAACCTCGCCTCCCCTACCCTTCCCCGGTCATCACTCCTTTTCTTGCTGCCACACCATTTGTCAGCAGCCTCCCTCCCCCAAACAAAACAACAGCCCCATCCCTCTCTTCTGTGCTAACCGCCTGGCAGCCCCCACCCAAGGTCTCTGAGCCTCCTACGCTCATTGATTCCAATGCCACCCCCGGTTGCACACTTCCATGAAACAAACAGCTAAGAAAAGAAAAAAGGTGCACTCACCCTTGATGCTCCCCAAGCATCCCGCCACCAAACTCAACAAAACATCCCACAGGAGAAAGGTCTCTAACAACCGTCAAAAGAAAAGACAGAAAAAACAAACATCTCCTCACAGCTCCTCCTTCAATGCCCTCCTTCTCCTGCCAGCTCATTGTCTCTCAAAAATTCCATCACCTTCTCTGGTGTTGCAAAATAATGTTCTGGGCTGTTAAAGGTAACCCAGAGGCAGGCCGGGTACAGCATCCCAAACTTCATCCCCTTCTTAAAGAAGGCGGCCGTCACCCATATAAACCTGGCCTCCACTTCGCCAGGTCTGCGCCCAGGTCCCATTACACCAGAAGTTTGTTCGCTTCCCAGGTGTACCTCCTCGTCTGCCTCGCCCATCTCAATATTTTTTCCTTATCCAGGAACCTGTGGAGACGCACCTCCATTGCCCTCGGCGGCTCGTTCACCTGCGGCTTCCTCATCAGCACCCTGTGCGCTCAGTCGACCTCCCAAGTCCCTCTTTCCCCCATCAACTTCTCTAGCATCTTGGCTGCATACGTGCTGCTGTCCACTCCCTCGATGCCTTCAGGCATCCCCACGATTTGTAAATTCTGTTTCCTGGAGCGATTCTCCAGGTCCTCCACCTTCTCCTTCAACCACTTCTGGGTCTCCCACCTATCTCGGCCGCCATCGAGGTAAGCTGCTCCTCGTGCTCCCCCAATGCCTCCTCCACTTTCCAAATAGCCTAGCCCTGGGACTCCAGCCTCTGTTCCACGCTGTCAATTCCTGCTTTTAGTGGTTCCTCCTGGGCTTCCCTCGTCTGCCGGCTGAACTTTTCATTCAGAAGTACACCAGTTGCTCCATCGACCACTGGGTAGGCAGGACAGGCCCTTTACCCTCTGCCATCCTGACCTGTAACACACAATTCTCTTGCTCCAACTGCTCCTTCTTTTCACCCCACTTCTGGTTTGTGGATCCAAACACCAGCCACATCAGTGAAGTTTCGCGTTCTCCAGTCATTCCTGCACCTTTTTTTCACCCTACGAGCTGGGAAAAGGTCTGAAAAAATCTCCTCGAGTGGGTGCTACCAGATATGCGACCATTCACTAAATGGCCATCACCGGAAGTCCTGCCATTGTAATTTACAATGTGAACTTTGCAGTGGCACAGTGGTTAGCGCTGCTGCATCAGTGTCTGGGAACCGGGTTCGATTCCGACCTTGATTGACTGTGGAGTTTGTACATTCTCCCCATGTCTGCATGGGTTTCCTCTGGGTGCTTCTGCTCCCTTCCCCCACAGTCCAAAGATGTGCCGGTTAGGTGGATTGGCCATGCTAAATTGCCCCTTGGTGTTCAAAAGATTAACTGGGGTTACAGAGATAATGCAGAGGCCTAGGTGGGGTGTTCTTTCTGAGGATCGATGCAGATGCGATGGGCCGAATGGCCTCCTGCACTGTAGGGATTCTATGATGATACAATTTGAACTGTCACAATGTAGTTCCAGACCATGACCACTGGATGGATATGTAAATCAAGTTTCAAAAACTTTTCTCCCATTTCCGTTGCCATGTTGTAGTAATGTATGATAGATTGAAGTTGACAGAACCATTTTTATATTTATAGTTAAAAATATTTAGAACCCTTCCTGGAGGGAAGGCTCTTAAAAAGCTGGAACGTGCACTCATGTTAAAAATCTGCATTTGTGTGAATGATCCAAGATTTTATCCAAATCAAATCTCCCCCTAAGCTAACACATGCCCCTTCAATAGTTTCTAAATTAATTACTGCAAACTACATACAATCCAAATTGTAACTCATTATACAGTTTTACTAACTAAACTGGGAAACCTAGGATCGCTTTGTAAAATCTGACTGCACAGTTTGAAAACCTACACTATACAGTAGAGGGATTCTTAGTACTTATAGGTTAAAAAGTGATAGCACCAGTGCAGAAGGACTCCAGATGTCAGAAACTGTTGTTCCTGCTTGAACGTTAAATGACCATGCAAAATCAGATAATGCGTTTAATAGTGTCTTTGGGAGTGATGTTACGTACACTTTCTATCATGCCCCTCGCCTGAGGTGTGGTGATCCTCAGGTTAAATCACCACCAGTCAACTCTCCCCTCAAGGGGGAAAGCAGCCGAGGGATATGGCGACTTTACTTCCACCTATCGTATTCAAAGTGACAGCTGAAAGGGATTTATCAGTTGTATGATTGACCTGATGGATCAACATTTAAAAAACAGGTTTGAGTAAATACCATTCCTGTACCTTACTGTAGTCACAACCTTTCCAATTAATTAACAGCTGTTGGAACTTCTCAAAGGGCAGCACGGTAGCATAGTGGTTCGCACTGTTGCCTCACAGCTCCAGCGTCCCTGGTTCGATTCCCGGCTTGGGTCACTGGAGTCTGCACATTCTCCCCGTGTGTGCGTGGGTTTCTTCCGGATGCTCCGGTTTCCTCCCTCAGTCCAAAGACGTGCAGGTTAGGTGGATTGGCCATTCTAAATTGCCCTTAGTGTCCAAAAAAAGGTTAATTGGGGTTACAGGGTTAAGGAGATGGGGTGGAGGAGGTGTGTGCTTGAGTGAGGTTCTTTCCAAGGGCTGGTGCAGAGTCGATGGGCCAAATGGCGGCCTCCTGCATTGTAGATTCTATGAAAGAAACATATTGAGGAATGTAATGGACATTTCAGTTGAACGTTGTCTTTAATTATGTTGGTGAACATATTGTGTCCTGTAAGACGATGGTTTGCGCCATGGTATGGCATCTGTGTTACAGCAGGGTGGCTAACTGTCCCTTATTTTACGGGATCATCCTGTATCTGAGTCTACTGTGCCTAGTCCTGAACTGTATGGTGCCAGAATTTTGACCGTTACATTTCACGCACGTGCAATACCGGCTTTCCTCATGTTTGCATACCCCTGTGGTAGCAGTGTTTTTTGTTTTGGTGTCAGATGGTTTCAGGTCAGCTACCACTCCAGACCTCTGACTTTTGTTATCTCTGGAAAGCACTTGCGCCCAGGTGATGTCAAAGTGCTTCACAACCAATTAAGTACTATTGAGGTGCAATGTAGGAAATTATTGTAATGTAGGAAAATCAAGCCAAATTATGCACAGCAAGCTCCCATGACAGTGTGTTAATGGCCAATCGATCTGTTTTTATTTTTTTTTATAAATGTTTTTTTATTGAGTTTTCATATTTTATATATGACAAATTACAAGTTATTAGAGAGAGAGAGAAAAAAAAAAGGAAAACACAAAAATTTAACATGATATTTACAGGTAAGCATCTTCATAACAATAATTGTGGCCGCCCCCTTTAGCCAGCATACATATTTTACATTCCCCAATATGGCCGAGGCACATGTTTATAGGCATCTATTTATAGTTTGGTTTTGGGCCTTGGCCTGCCATCAAACCCCCATACCGAGCCCGTATGCCCCCCCCCCCCCCCCCCGGCTACCTTCCCCCGATTCCCGTCCATTTTCCCCTGGTTCTTGGCCACCCGACTATTCTTCCTCATGTACGTTGGCCACAAACAGGTCCCGGAACAGTTGCATGAATGGCTCCCACGTTCTGTGGAAGCCGTCGTCCGACCCTCGGATGGCGAATTTGATTTTCTCCATTTGGAGAGATTCCGAGAGGTCGGACAGCCAGTCTGCAGCTCTGGGTGGTGCTGCTGACCGCCAGCCAAACAGGATTCTACGGCGGGCAATCAGGGAGGCAAAGGCAAGGGCGTCCGCCCTCCTCCCCAGGTATAGATCTGGCTGGTCTGAAACCCCAAAGACCGCCACTATCGGGCATGGCTCCACCCTCACCCCCACCACTTTGGACATAGCCTCGAAGAAGGCTGTCCAGTACTCCACAAGTCTGGGGCAAGACCAGAACATGTGGGCGTGGTTGGCCGGGCCTCTCTGGCACCGCTCACATTTGTCCTCCACCTCCGGGAAGAACCTACTCATACGGTTTCTCGTTAAGTGGGCTCTATGTACCACTTTTAGTTGCGTCAGGCTGAGCCTTGCGCACGTGGAGGTGGAGTTGACCCTATGCAGTGCTTCGCTCCAGAGTCACCACCCTATCTCCATACCCAGGTCGTCCTCCCATTTCCTCCTTGTTGCGTCCAGTACGGTGTCGTCCCTATCTACCAGTCGGTCATACATGCCACTACAGTTCCCTTTCTCTAGGATACTTGCGTCCAGTAGGTCTTCCAATAGTGTCTGTCGTGACGGTTGTGGGTACGTCCTTGTCTCCTTTCGTAGGACGTTTTTGAGCTGCAGGTACCGTAGCTCGTTTCCCCCAGCTAGCTGAAATTTCTCTGTCAGTTCGTCCAGTGTTGCGATCCTGTCGTCCGTGTATAGGTCCCTGACTGTCAGTGTCCCCCCGTCCTGCCTCCACCTTTTGAAGGTGGCGTCGGTCAGTGCTGGTTTGAACCTATGGTTGTTGCAGATGGGAGCCTTGTCCGACATTTTGTACAGGCCAAATTGCTGCCGCAGTTGGTTCCAGGATTGGAGGGTGGCTGTCACCACTGGGCTGGTGGAGTGTTTTTTGGGTGGGGATGGGAGTGCTGCCGTGGCGAGGGCCCGGAGGGAGGTTCCCATGCAGGAGGCCTCCTCCGCACGCACCCACTCGGCTTCTGGCTCCTGGATCCATCCCCTTACTCGCTCGGCTGTTGCCGCCCAGTGGTAGAATTGTAGATTCGGGAGGGCTAGCCCCCCCCTGGATTTTGTTTTTTGTATGACCTTCTTTGGGATCCTAGCATTTTTACCCCCCCATACGAACGCCATGATATGTTTGTCCAGCGCTTTGAAAAAGGCCTTGGGGATGTAGATCGGAATGGATCTAAACAGGAAAAGGAACCTGGGCAGTACGTTCATTTTGATCGTCTGGACTCTCCCCGCGAGGGAGAGCGGGAGTGTGTTCCATCTTTGCAGGTCCTTTTTAACTTCCTCCGTCAGGCTGGTGAGGTTCCATTTGTGGATCCCTTTCCAGTCATGGGCTATTTGGATCCCCAGGTAGCGGAATTTATTTCGGGCTTGTTTGAACGGCAGCCCCTTTAGTGCTGCCCCCCCCCCCCCCTTGCGGGTGTACTGGGAAGATCTCACTTTTGCTCATGTTGAGTTTGTAGCCCGAGAAGGCTCCAAACTCTTTCAGGAGCGCTATGATTCCGTCCATGCTGCTTTGTGGGTCCGAGATATAGAGGAGCAGATCATCCGCATAGAGTGAGACTCTGTGCTCTCTACCTCCCCTTCGGATCCCCCTCCAATTTTTTGCTGCCCTGAGCGCGATTGCTAGCGGTTCGATTGCTAGTGCGAACAGCAGTGGGGACAGTGTTTTTATGATAATTGAAGGGGGCCTCACGGTAGCATGGTGGTTAGCATCAATGCTTCACAGCTCCAGGGTCCCAGGTTCGATTCCCGGCTGGGTCACTGTCTGTGTGGAGTCTGCACGTCCTCCCCGTGTGTGCGTGGGTTTCCTCCGGGTGCTCCGGTTTCCTCCCACAGTCCAAAGATGTGCGGGTTAGGTGGATTGGCCATGCTAAATTGCCCGTAGTGTAAGGTTAATGGGGGGATTGTTGGGTTACGGGTATACGGGTTATGTGGGTTTAAGTAGGGTGATCATTGCTCGGCACAACATCGAGGGCCGAAGGGCCTGTTCTGTGCTGTACTGTTCTATGTTATATGAAGGCTGACTACTGGCCAGGATACCAGGAGAACTCCCCTGCAAAATGAGATGGGTTCTTTTAGTCCAGTGTTCTTCAAACTCGGGGGCGCGACCCGCGGGCGGGTGTCGGGAGGGTCGCGGAGAACGCATGCGCAGTGCGGCTGCTATTTTTTTAAACAGTCGCAGCATTTTGTTTTACAAGTTCGGGGTTTTTTTATTCATTTATTTTATTCAATTTTTATATTTTTCATTTATTTTACTCATTTTATTTGTTTTTTTTACAAGTTCGGGGGGGGTTATTCATTTTATTTATTTATTTCATTCATTTAATTTTTATTTTTTTCATTTTTTTTTCATTTTTTTTATTTTTACAAGTTTGGGAGAGTTTTATTTGATAAAATTTTACAGGAAAAAAAAATGCAGAACTTTGGACAAGATGGAGACTCCAGATGAAGGCGTCACCTTCATCCAACAGGTTCCATTGGAGGAGTGTGTACGAGGGCCAAAGGGACCTAAAACCATTTCCTCCATTTTTGTCAGCAGCTAACAAGGTAAGAGAAAATAGTGGGTCGCGCAGGTCGGCCGGCGTGGGTCGCGCAGGTCGGCCGGGTTGGTTCCCGAAGGTTGGCCGGTTGGCAAAAATGGGTCCCCGGAAAAAAAGTTTGAAGAACACTGTTTTAGCCCATCTGAGACAGATATTTTAATGTTTAGTATCTCATCTAATACTTGTGGCCCTCCAACAATGCAGTACTGCCTCAGTACTGTCCTGGAGTGCTAGCCAGATTTTGTGTTCATGTCTTTGGAGTGGGACTTGAACTCATGAAACTCTAATTCACTGAACCAAAGCTGACACCTTCAGAAAACTGTCTCATACCTCTTGGGCTTGGTTGTGGAATATAACTCCAGTGCTGTTGGATACCACTGAAACTTGTTGACATGCTATAAACTTACCGTAGAGAATTTTTAATACTGTGGGAAAAAAAGCAGACACTCCTGTTAAGGAATGAGGAGTTGTGTAGAGCCAAGGAGTATAATTATAGCCGTTGTGCTGTTAATTTGGCTGGCATTGTGCAGATGTTGTTCAGAATTAAAATTGTGGTTGAATTATAGTGCTGTGCGCAACTCAGCATTAAATGTAGGTTTTATTGTCTTATCATAAATTCGTCATCCAATGCATAAGTATCAGATCTAGGTGTCCTGATTTTCTTATTTGTGCATATTTTAGTCCCAATGTAAATTAACAATTTGAACAATCTAGTGACAGTTGTAGTTATCCTGCAGACACTGACAGTTTGTAGTTATCTAGCAACTTTTATTATAAAATGTCCCAAGACAATTTGCAGGAGCATAATCAAACAATTAAACGGGGGACGGCACAGTGACTCTGTGGTTAGCGCTGCTACCTCACAGTGCCAGGGACCTGGGTTTGATTACAACCTTGGGTGACTGTGTGGAATTTGTACGTTCCCCCGGTGTCTGCGTGGGTTTCCTTCCACAGTCCAAAGATTTACAGGTTAGGTAAATTGGCCATGCTAAATTGCCCCATAGTGTTCATTGGCTAGGTGGGGTTATGGGGGTAGGGCAGGGTAGTGGGCTTAGGTAGGGCGCTCTTTTAGAGACTCAATGGGCTGAACGGCCTCCTTCTGCAATAGGGATTTTATGATTCTTCTACGCGAAGGATATTGGACACCGAGGCTAAGGAAGAGATATTAGGACAAGCCCAAAAGTTTAGTCAAGGCGGCAGATTTTTTTAATTTTTTTTTTAAAATAATTTTTATTGAGAAATTTTGATTTTATACAACAATAACGCACCTTAGTAAAATACTGAAAATAACAATAATATTAACAATCATATACATTCGCCCCATCCCCATGAACAACCCAGCATTTTAACAACAACGCAAATTAACACACTATAAAGTTACAGAATAAACACTACAATAATGCACCCCCCCCCCCCCCCCCCCCCCCCCCCCCCCCCCCGGGTTGCTGCTGCTATTGACCCAGTTACCTATCTCTGAGCCAGGAAGTCCAGAAAAGGCTGCCATCGTTTATAGAACCCTTGTATTGATCCTCTCAGGGCAAATTTGACCGTTTCCAATTTTATAAATCCCGCCATGTCACTGATCCAGGTCTCCACGCTTGGGGGCCTTGCATCCTTCCATTGTAACAGAATCCTTCGACGGGCTACTAGGGACGCAAAGGCCAGGACACCGGCCTCTTTCGCCTCCTGCACTCCCGGCTCCACCCCAACCCCAAAAATCGCGAGTCCCCACCCTGGTTTGACCCTGGATCCAACCACCCTCGACACCGTCCCCGCCACCCCCTTCCAGAATTCTTCCAGTGCTGGGCATGCCCAGAACATATGGGCGTGGTTCGCAGGACTCCCCGAACATCTGGTGCACCTGTCCTCACCCCCGAAGAACCTACTCATCCTAGTCCCGGACATATGGGCCCGGTGCAGCACCTTAAATTGGATGAGACTAAGCCTCGCACATGAGGAGGAGGAGTTGACTCTCTCCAAGGCCTCCGCCCAAGTCCCATCCTCTATCTGCTCCCCGAGTTCCTCCTCCCATTTAGCCTTCAGCTCCTCCACTGACGACTCCTCCACCTCCTGCATTACCTTTATAGATGTCAGACACCTTCCCCTCTCCTACCCACACCCCCGAAAGCACTCTGTCCATCGTCCCCTGCGAGGGCAGCAAAGGGAATCCCTCTACCTGTCGCCTAGCAAACGCCTTTACCTGCAGGTATCTGAACATGTTCCCCTGGGGAAGGCCAAATTTATCTTCCAGTTCCCCCAGGCCCGCAAACCTCCCGCCAATAAACAGGTCCCTCAATTTGCTGATGCCCGCCCTTTGCCATCCCCTGAATCCCCCATCCGTATTCCCCGGGATGAACCGATGGTTGCCACCCAGTGGAGCCTCCATCGAGCCCCCTGTTTCCCCCCCGATGCCGTCTCCACTGTCCCCAGATTCTTAGGGTCGCCGCCACCACCGGGCTCGTGGTAACCCTCTTGGGGGAGAGTGGCAACGGTGCCGTTACCATGGCACCCAGGCTTGTACCTCTACATGACGCCATCTCCATTCTTTTCCACGCCGCCCCTCCTCCCTCCATCACCCATTTACGCACCATTGACACATTGGCTGCCCAATAGTACAGGTGGCAGATTTTTAAGGAGGCTCTTAAAGGAGGAAAGCGAGGTGGCGAGGTTTAAGAAGGGAATTCCAGAACTTGACCGTGGCAGAGGCACAGCTGCCAATGGTGGAATGCTTGAAACTTGGGAAGTACAAGATGCTAGAATTGGAGGTGTGCAGTTGTCTGACGATTATTGGACTGGAGGGATTTGCAGAGATGGGAAGGGGAGAGGCCATGGAGGGACTTGAAAACAAGGTTGATGATTTTCAAGTCAAGTTAATTAATCAATGAAAGTCTGTGATTCTCAAGCTGCCATGGTGGTATTTGAACTTGCATTCTCTTTATTATTAGTTCAGTAAAATACTGCTTAGACTCAAACCCTCAGTGGAAATGAGGATTGTACATAGACATATTTAATTTTTTCCTCATTTTTGGGTGAGCTGGTCAGCAGAAATAACTTAATGTTAAAAATATTAGAGGTGGGTCTGAGCAAGCAAGATGTCTAGTAGAAACTCTATAAGACTGTTTGGGACTAAAAAATATATGTATCTCCAGTGACCATATATATCTTTGAAATGATTTTAAAGCTAATGTGTTTTGAATAAAACAGTAGCATAAAAGAGTAGCAGAAATATATTGTAATATTCATTCATGTAAAAGTGCAGGATGCTAAAACCATGGCAATTCACGAAAAACCATAGGAAAGGAGTAGTGGAGTGACCAACTCCTGCATCAGGAGCCTGGAAAATAATGTTATTTGGATTACAGTTAAAGAAGTTAAATATTGAGACCTTCATTAAGGAATATGCCATACCGACATTAGAGAGAGAATATATATATACACTTATTGTCACGAGTAGGCTTCAATGAAGTTACTGTGAAAAGCCCCTAGTCGCCACATTCCAGTGCCTGTTGGGGGAGGCCGGTACGGGAATTGAACCTGCGCTGCTGGCCTGGTTCTGCATTACAAGTCAGCTGTTTAGCCCACTGTACTAAACCAGCCCCAATTTCTCACAAAAAGAGGAAGCCTGAAACTAAAAAAGATAGATACCATTGAGAAAGTGTACATTGGTGATGAAGAGCCATAAAGAACAGGAAAATATAATTGATTTTTTTTTTGGAAAACAAAACTACCAACGATTATATGTTGTGCCTTATGGTGGAACAGACCTGTTATTTTAAAGTGGCATTATTGACTCACTGAGGTTCACCAAAAAACCTGCGTGTTTTTGGTTGTAGACTAGTGGAAAAAGGCAGTTGGCTTTTTCTCTTCCAAAATAAATGCCTAATATAATTTACGCAAAAGTGGCTGGTGCCACATGTTCTGCAGTCAGGAAATGTGTTTACTGTCAGCGGTGTGACTATTGAAACCTTGTTCTGTGATACATTGTAGCCACCTGCAAATCAGGATATGGAGTCCAGCCTTTGGCCACTAAAAACGTGGAGGCAAATATTTTCATTGCTGAGCTCTTCCTGTTTGTAACATGGAATGATTTGTAAGAGAGAGTGGGAATTGGGTTTGTTTACAGGATATTTACTGTATCACAGGAAGGAAAATGAGTTTTATAAAGTCGTTCATTGTTTTAGGATGTTTACCTTTACCATTTTTTAATGTTAGAATTCAGAGGTGGGACTGATTGTTCTGGAATTGTGCAGGACAAGGTTCTCCAAGCTATTATGTGTAGCCCATGGACCCTGGCTTGTGTGTCCAGGAGAATATGGCGGCACTGAGTGCTTCAGTTCTGCTGAATACCAAACTTGCCTCCAATTAGATAGCACTGTTTTCACCTGCTTGATTTCGAAAGACTCTACAGGTTTATTTTCAGAGGGAGCAGAATTCAGATCAGACTTAAACCGGGGAACCCAGTGAAACAAAGTGATTGAATTTGACACTTCTGATGAATTATTAAGAATATGGTTTGAATAGGAGGCGGGTAGAAATGAGTGCCGAGTTCAGAATCCCTCAAAGCATTAAGCTTAAGACTCCTTTTATGGGTTAATTACACAATTCGTGAGGATGGTCAGTTGATAATGATGGGTCTACAACAGGGGTGGGCAAACTACGGCCCGCGGGCCGCATGCGGCCCGCCAAAGGTATTTCTGCGGCCCACCAAGTCATTAAAAAAAAAAAAAAAAAAATTTTTTTTAAAAAAAATTTTTTTTTTTTTTTTTAAAATTTTTTTTTAAGGTTAATGCGGGGGGGCTGTTGGGTTACTTACTGGTATAGGGTGGATACGTTGACTTGAGTAGGGTGATCATTGCTCGGCACAACGTCGAGGGCCGAAGGGCCTGTTCTGTGCTGTTCTATGTTCTATATGAGGCGCCCAGAATCATAACCGGGTGAAGTAATTATTTTACTTAATATACTATGCGGCCCTTTGTGAATTGTGAATTTCTGAATGTGGCCCTTGCACGGAAAAGTTTGCCCACCCCTGGTCTACAACAACAAAACTATTACCGAATTTTCCACTAATCTTGTATTTGTCAGTGGCCTGCAGTGTAGTATAGTTAGACTAAGTCCCTTCAAGGGGTAATTGTCACATTCTGTGATGTCATGACAGGGCGTCACATACACTTAAGTAATCTGAGACCCAGGAGAGTACAATAATCTTTATTAGTGTCACAAGTAGGCTTACATTAACACTGCGATGAAGTTACTGTGAAAATTCCCTAGTCGCCACATTCCAGCACCTGGAGAATTCAGAGTGTCCAAATTACTGAACAGCACAACTTCCTTTTTGAAGCCAGGAGCAAAGTATGAATTTAGCTCCTCAGCCTTGTTCCCTTTAAGTTTGATAGCAAGGATCTTGGAGGGATCGGAATTTTTTTATGGGAACAAACTGTAGCTGTAAAAGTTGCGAACGATCTCAGCTATTTTGTGAAGATTGAAAGAGGAGGCAGACAGTGGTGTGTTTTCTCCCCAGAGTTATTCAATGTTGTATTGTGAAAATATTGTTAGACAGATTGAAGACCTTCCTGGATTATTAATTGCAAATTGCTACTTTAATAATATGTCAATGATGACATTTTTATTGTTGATTCTGAAAAGAACTGCAAAGGATTTTGGATAGTAGTGAGTGAAAGTGAGAAGAAAGGGCTGGACATAAATTGTAAGAAACCAAATAATGGTATAGTAGTGTCCAAAAAGCGAGTCATACCAGAATACAAGATCACAGTGAAAAATGAAAAAGTCACACAGGTAGGCAAACTTTATTACCTATGAAGTATTTTAACTTAATTTTAAGACTATAAGACATGGAAGCAGAAGTAGCCATTCGGCCCATCAAGTCTGCTCCTTCATTCATTGAGATCTGACTTGAGAATCCTCAACTCCACTTTCCCACTTTATCCCCATAACCCTTTATTTCTTTGCTGACTAAAAATCTAACTCAGTCTTTTTAAAAAAAAAAGTATTTCTATTAAGGTTTTGCAGAATTTTTCATAATAAAACAGTAATAACAATAATAAAACAAACTAGAGTGAATATTAACATAGTGTAAAAAGAGAATATACAATAACAATTAAATAGACATTACTCCACGCGACCCAGTCGTCCCACACCATCCCAATGAAGCACCGCACCCCCCCTCCCCCCAACGGATTGCTGCTGACATTTTAATTTTCTCCGAAAAAGCTGACGAACGGCTGCCACCTCAGAGAGAACCCTAGCGTAGACCCTCTTAAGGCAAATTTTATTTTCTTGAGGCTGAGAAGCCCAGCCATGTCGTTAACCCAAGTCTCTACACTCAGGGGCTTCGAGTCCCTCCACATTAATAAAATCAGTCTCCGGGCTACTAGGGAGGCAAAGGCCAAGACGTCGGCCTCTTTCGCCCCCGGGTCTTCTGACACTCCAAAGATGGCTATCTCTGGACTCGGCACCACCCGTATGTTAAGCACCTTGGACATTGCCCTCGCGAACCCTTGCCAGAACTCTCTAAGCTCCAGGCATGCCCAAAACATGTGGACATGTTTTGTAGGGCTGTCCTTGCACCTCATACAACTGTCTTCAACCCCAAAAAACTTGCTCATTCTCGCTGCCGTCATGTGGGCCCGGTGGACCACCTTAAATTGAATTAGACTGAGCCTGGCACATGATGAGGAGGAATTAACCCTTCCCAGGACTTCTGCCCACAGACCCACTTCCAACCCCTCACCTAGCTCCTCCTCCCACTTGCCCTTGAGCTCCTCCACCAGGGTTTCCTCCGCCTCCTCTAGTTCCTGGTAGATATCCGACACCTTCCCCTCCCCCACTCAGGTGCCAGAGACCACCCTGTCCTGTATCCTCAGTGGCGGCAGCGCCGGAAAGGCCACTACCTGTTTTTTCAGGAAGGCTCATACTTGCAGATATTTAAAGGCATTTCCTGGCGGCAGATTAAATTTGCCCTCTAGCGCCTTCAAACTGGGAAAGCTTCCGTCTATGAACTGATAGAACAAAGAACAAAGAAAAGTACAGCACAGGAACAGGCCCTTCGGCCCTCCAAGCCCGTGCCGACCATGCTGCCCGACTAAACTACAATCTTCTACACTTCCTGGGTCCGTATCTCTCTATTCCCATCCTGTTCATGTATTTGTCAAGATGCCCCTTAAATGTCACTATCGTCCCTGCTTCCACCACCTCCTCCGGCAGCGAGTTCCAGGCACCCACTACCCTCTGTGTAAAAAAAAAACCAAACAAAAAAACTTGCCTCGTATATCCAACTAAACCTTGCCCCTCGCACCTTAAACCTATGCCCCCTAGTAATTGACCCCTCTACCCTGGGGAAAAGCCTCTTACTATCCACTCTGTCTATGCCCCTCATAATTTTGTAGACCTCTATCAGGTCGCCTCTCAACCTCCGTCGTTCCAGTGAGAACAAACCAAGTTTATTCAACCGCTCCTCATAACTATTGCCCTCCATACCAGGCAACATCCTGGTAAATCACTTCTGCACCCTCTCTAAAGCCTCCACATCCTTCTGGTAGTGTGGCGACCAGAATTGAACACTATACTCCAAGTGTGGCCTAGCTAAGGTTCTACTGTATACAGCTGCAACATGACTTGCCAATTCTTATACTCAATGCCCTGGCCAATGAAGGCAAGCATGCCAAATGCCTTCTTGACTACCTTCTCCACCTGTGTTGCCCGATTGCATGCCCTCTATACCCGTGACAATCTCCTCAATTCAATCGGGACCCCCAGCCCCTCCACCAGGTCCTCTTCCACCTTTGGAAACCTCAACTGGTCCAAAAATTGCCTCATCCCTTCCGCTCCTGTCGGGGGCGGACTCAGACTGCCCCCCCCTGCCTTCCCCAGCTGTGCTACTGCTTTCCCTGTGGTCAGCAGTTCAAACTCCGCCTGCAGACTCCGCCGCTCCCTCAGTAGCCCCACCTCGGGGGGCCTCCGCATATCTCCTGTCCACTCGGAGTATCTCCTCCACTAGTTTCTCCCTCTGTGCTCTTTCTCTCTTTGCCCTATGGAATCAAATTGAGATGAGTTCCCCTCTGACAACTGCCTTCAGAGCCTCCCAGACCATTGCCGCTGCTACCTCACCCGTATTGTTTGTTTCCAGGTAATCCTGGATGTTTCTGCTAATCCGCCCGCAAACCTCTCTCTGCCAGCAGCTCCACATCCAGTCTACAGAATGGGCGCTGCCCTCTCTCCTCACTAAGCCGCAGGTCCACCCAGTGCGGGGAATGGTCCGACACTGTGATTGCTGAGTATTCTGTCCCCGCCACCTTTGGGATTACCGCCCTACTCAAGACAAAGAAGTCTATGCGGGAATAAACTTTATGAACGTAGGAGAAAAAAGAGAACTCCTTCGCTCTTGGCCGCGCAAACCTCCAGGGATCCCCCCCACCCCCCCCATCTGCTCCATAAAACCCTTCAGTTCCTGAGCCACTGCTGGTCGCTTCCCTGTCCTGGACTTCGACCGGTCCAGCTCAGGGTCAATGACTGTGTTAAAGTCTCCCCCCATGATCAGGCTGTGTGACTCTAAGTCCGGGATGTTGCCTAGCATGCATCTCATAAATTCCACATCATCCCAATTCGGAGCATAGACGTTCACAAACACCACCCGGACCCCCTCCCACTTTCCACTCACCATTATATACCTGCCCCCCTTATCTGCCACAATTCTCCCAGCCTTGAATGCCACACCCTTACTCATCAGAATTGTTACCCCCCGGTCTTTGAATCCAGCCCTGAATGGAACACTTGGCCCACCCACCCCTTTCTCAATCTCGTGTGATCTGCCAGCTTTAAATGTGTCTCCTGAAGCATTGCTACGTCTGCCGTTAACCCCTTTAGAAGCGCGAACACGCGCGCTCTTTTAACCGGCCCATTCACACCCCTCACACACACACCCACCCCCCCCCCCAAATCCGACTAGCCATCACCCTTTTTTGGCCAACCTCGAGAGCCCCCACAGGGAGCCACTGCCCCGACCCTCAATTGGTACCCTGAAATTGATGCCTCCTCTGTCAGCAAAGCAGCATCCCCCCCCCCCCCCCCCACAGCACCACGACCCAAAACCCCCCGCCAAGCACCAGCTGAGCACTTGCTCTCCCCCACTACGCTCCCAAGAGTCAGCTGACCCTGGCAGCTCCTGCCCCTGGCGCCGATCAGACTGTCGCCTCATTGTCCGGACCCCTCTCCCCACATGAATAAACCAATTACACTGCCTCTCCTGCCCCTGTGAGTAAATAGTAATATGAAACGAAAAATAAACAGAAGACACTAACATTGCCCCGTGAGCAGACACTTGTTGAGCCAAGACTCCAACTTCCTGAAAAATCGCACAAAGTACAGGGCCCCCTCCCCCCTCCGTATCTCAACTTTACCGAAAACACTGCAGCTTCCAGCCACCACCACAGCCCTTACACGTACCCAACATTGTATACAATCTCATATTAGAAACAGTACCGTGTTGCCCAACCCCACCGCCGCATTCCACCAAAGCTTAACTGTCCTTTAATTCGAGTCCAGCTTTTCTTGTTTGACCAATGACCACGCCTCGTCTGGCGTCTCAAAATAGTGATGCTGTTCCTTGTACGTGACCCATAGCCTCGCTGGGTGTAGCATCCCAAATTTCACCCCCTTTGTTGAAGAGGGTCACCGTCACCTGGTTGAATCCAGCACACCGCTTGGCCAGCTCCGAGATGCGTATCACGCTGTTCTCCCACCTGCCGCTCCGTTTTTTTGCCCACCGCAAGACAAGTCCCTTGTCCGAGAAGTGATGAAATCTCACCACCATGGCGGTTCATTCGCCTTGGGCTTCCTTGCGAGGGTTCTGTGCACCCCATCCAGCACGAGGGGTTGAGGGAATACCCCCGTCCCTATCAGCGTGTCCAGCATCTTGGACACAAATGCTCCTGCATCCAGCCCCTCCACACCTTCAGGGAAGCCCATGATTCTCAAGTTCTGTCTCCTGGACCTGTTTTCTAGGTCCTCCAGCCTCCCCTGCCACTTCTTGTGGAGGTCATCCTGCGCCTCCACCTTAAGGGGCAATACGACCAACCCGTCCTCGTGGTCGGACAGCTTTTTCTCCATGTCCTTGATCGCTTTCCCTTGTGTCCTGAGTTGTGATCATTTAGTCTATTGTTGCCTTCATCGCAACAGCATGTCCTTTTTAAGATCAGCAAAGCAGCCCCTCAGGAACTCCTGTGGCCTCTGCGCCCATGCACCCTGATCTATACCGGCCGCCATGCCGTGCTCGGCGCCTGCTCCGCACGCTTCTGTCTGCTGGCATTTAAACGCTTCACCCGACCACTCCTGGCCCAGCTATCTATAACAACAGAGAGGGAATCCTTTTGGCAGTGTTCGCTTCACCAATCTGCCCCAAAAAGTCCGTGAAAACTCCTCAAAAAGTTCCAAGAGTCCGTTCCAGACGGGAGCTGCCGAATGCGCGACCTACTCCTCCATGGCCGCCACAGGAAGTCTCGTCACCGCTTCTGCAATGGCCTTGGCGAAATCTTTTCACAGTTGTTCCCTCTGCTGCTGGAATTCAGCTTTAATAAAGGCCCTCAAGTCAGCTTGAATCCTTTAAGCTTGCCCTTCCCCCGCCTGCATGCTGGAAGAGGCTTTTGTCTTTGCTGCAGCTCCAGCCAAATCTTTCACTGTTTCTGCCTGGTCTGGTAACCAAGAGACATACCATTCCTGGGGGAAAGTACTCCTCCAACATTCACCTACATCTTTTCATCAAAATTCCATCCCGTATTGATTAAAAAAGAGCTCTTTTCTGTAACCGTGGGCAGGAGCTGCCTTGTGTATGACCTCTTACTCCATGGTCGACACCGGAAGTGCTTGAACATACTTAATGACCTAACCTCCTATAGCCCTCTGAAATTAATTCCACAGATTCATTGCCCTCAGAAGAAATTCTTCCTCAACTCTTGTCTTAAAATGGCGACCTCTTATTCTGAGATTATGCCCCCTGGTTCTAGACTCCCCCACAAGGGGAAACCAGACGGAAAGCCAAGTGAGCAATAACACAAAGGATTGGAATGGCCTAAGATGCATTTCAAAAAATCGAAACGATGATCATCAACTCAAAATTAGCCATTAAAGTAAAGTTGAGAATCCATGAATGCGACATACTAATTTGACATTCAGAGGCAAGTGTTGAACAATCAGTGAAGTATTGAGACTGCAGAGTTGTGGTTTTTGAGGCGAATATTGAAGAAATCTTGAACAAGCCACACAAGCAATGAAGAGGTGCTAGTAAAATTTGAGACCAAAAGAGTGCTGCTGATCAAGATCAGGAAGAGACGGTTATAATTTCCTGTGCATTTAATAAGAAATAGATTCAGAAAGTCTGATGGGAAAAATCAATGTTAAAAGAGATCGAGGTAAACAAAGAATGATCTTTCTTAAGAGTCACGCAAACTGGATGAATATACCATCAACGAAGATGATGCATGCCTCCAGAGCAAAATTAAAATTGGGTCCATGGCTGGCAACACCTTCTTGGGGCATTTGTACCTAAGAGAGAGAGATACTCGCATTGGAAGAAGTTCAGAGAATGTTTGATTCCGAGGATGAAGGGATCATCTGATGAGGAAACCTTGAACATTTTGGGAAAAAAAGAGAGCTGATTTTAACGAAGCAAACAAGATTCTGAATGGGTTTAGGAATGTAGATGCTGAGAAGATGTTTCCATCTGGGGGAATCTAGAACTTGGGGGATATAATTTTAGAATAAGGAATCTGAGTGAAACTGGAGTCTATGGGAATCAGGGGGGAAAACCCTCGCTGGTTGGAGTCATACCTGGCACAAAGAAAAATGGTTGTTATTGATGGTTGGAGGCCAATCATCTCAGCTGCAGGACATCACTGCAGGGGTTCCTCAGGGTAGTTTCCTAAGCCCAACCATCATCAGCTGTTTGGGGATCTGATAAAAGAGATTGATAAAGTAAACATAGACCAAATGTTCCCACTTGTAATCTAGAATGAGAGGTCACAGATATAGGTTGAGAGGCAGTAGATTTAGAACTGAGATGAGAAGGAACTACTTCTCACAGAGGGTGGTGAATTTGTGGAACTTGCTGCCCCATAGTGCGGTGGCATCTGAGTCATTAAATGGTTTCAGAAGGAGATAGATGTCTTTCTGATAAAGAAAGGGTTAAAGGGATATAGGGAACAGGTAGGGAGGTGGATTTGAGACCAGGAAGAGATCAACCATGATCTGATTGAATGATGGAACAGGTTCGAAGGGCTGAATTGCCTACTTTTGCTCCTAATTCCTACATTCTTATGTTCCTTCATCATAAGATCAGAAGTTTGGATGTTCGCTGATGATTGCACAACATTCATTAACATTTGCCACTCCTCAGATACTGAAGCAGTCCGTGTCCAAATGTAGCAAGACCTGGACAATATCCAGACTTGGGCTGACAAGTGGCAAGCAACATTTGTGCCATACAAGTGCCAGGCAATGACCATCTCCAACAAGAGAGGATCTAACCATCGCCCTTGACATTCAGTGGCATTACCATTGCTGAATTCCACATTGCCAACAACATAGGGCTACCATTGACCATAAACTGAACTGGACTAGCTACGTAAATACTGTGGCTACCAGAGCAGGTAGGAATCCTGTGAGTAACTCACTTCTTGACTCTCCAAAGCCTGTCCACTATATACCAGGCACAGGTTAGGAATTTAATGGAATACTGTGCCCTTGCCTGGATGAGAGCAGCTCCAGCAACACTCAAGAAGTTTGACACCGTCCAAGACAGAGCAGCCGGCTTGCATGCTATCACTTCCACAAACATTTAATGACTCCACCACCGATGCGTATTAGCAGCAGTGTGTACCAATTACAAAGTGCACTGCAGGAATTCAGGAACCAAGGTTCCTTTGTCTTCCAAACCCACAACCACTACCATCTAGTAGGACATGTGAAGCAGATACCAGGCTGGGAATGCCACCACCTGGAGGTTCTCCTCCAAGTCACGCACCATCCTGACTTGAAAATATATTGCCGTTCATTCACTGTCGCTGGGTAAAAGTTCTGAAATTCTCTCCCTAACAGCACTTTGGGAGTGCCTGTGCCTTGGGGACTGCAGAGGTTCAAGAAGTTGGCTCACCACCACCTTCTCAAGGGAAACTAGGGATGGACAATAAATTCTGGTCTAGCCAATCATGCCCACATCCCGTAAATGAATAAATTAAAAGAGGGGCCTCCCGTTTAAAATGGAGATGAGGAGAAATTCTTCTCGAGGGTTGGTAATTTCGGGAAGTCTCCACCCCAGAGAGCAGTGGAGGCTGGATCATTAAATATATTCAAAGCTGTGCTGGATATCTTTTCTACAAGGGAGTTGAGAAATTTAGGGGGCAGTCAGGAAAGTTGAGTTGAGGCCACAGTGAGATCAGCCATGATCTTATTGAATGATGCAGCAGGCCCAAAGGGCAGCACGGCCGACTCCAGCTCCTATTTCTTTTGGATTCATAAATAGAGAATCCCTTTATTGAAGGTTTTCAATCCCTAAAATAACGTGTGCTTTGAAAATATTCACTGCAAAGTTCACAGAATATATAAACCTATATAATACTTTGACAAATAGTATTTTAATTGAATTTCTAGCCACTACTTTGAATCAGTACACCATGAGCATGGATTAATCTGGTTTTGATCTAATGTGGATGTATTTGTTCAGCATTCCACTGAATGCACTAATGCCATAATTGCTGGTATGTGCCAGAGACTGGTGAAAGTGGATTCAGCTGAGCAGAGATTAATTTCCTGATTCATGAATTTAAATGACCACAATAGCAGCAAGGGTATAACTAACTTACCTTTAGTAGACAATCCAGTGTTCATGAATAGATAGAAATAGCAGCTATAATTTATTATTCCGGCTGCTAATGAATTGTTAAATAGTTGTCATATGGACCTTATCAGAGAAGCTTCTGAATTCACAATGGAAATATGGATTGAACAGTGAGCTGCACAGGTTTGCTGCCTCATCTGATGCATGCAGAAATTGTGCAATGTCTGTTATACAATGACCACTGATCCCATTTGAATTATTTGGCTTCAGTCCATGCGTCTGCCTCTTTTTTTAAGTTGTGAAACAAGTGCAACATTTTTAAACCATTATCTCAATAGATAACTTCATAATGTATGGTCTGAAGGTGACTGGGCTGTCCTGCAATTATCTAGTTTGTTAGGTTCCTTTGTCTAGTTTTTAAAATTAATTTGCTTTATTTCATCCAATCCATCTAATGTGCTTATTTTTTGGTTGATGCTTTTCTTAAAGGAAACTTAACTTCAAAGTATATTGTTAGTGGATTGTGTGCTTGGTGATATTAAGGTTAATGAACACAAATTACAGCAATCAAAATAGCTCTCAGCACTTCCTGTGAATGGTGAATGTAATGCAATGGACTGACACAACACAGGATGACCAGCGTGAGTGTATAGCATAGGCAAAGGAATGAAGTTTTACGTACCTATGTGTTGGTATAAGATAGTTTGATCAGGCTGGAGCTCTTGTCTCTGGGAAATGGAAGACTCTGGGCAGATCTCCAAGGTCTTCTAGATTATGAAATGGTTTGATAAGGGAGGCATAGAGAACATAATTTACATTTGCAGATAGAAGCCATAAAAGATCACCATTAATTAATCTAATGGTGAATTCAGGAGAAACCTCTTTTCCCAGGGAGAGGTTAGAATGTGGAACTAGCTACCGCAGGCAGTGGTCTAGATGAATTGCATAAATTCATTGGAGAGGAAATTAAATAAGAATATAAGGGAGCAAGTAATAAAAGAAGGTGTTGATAGGATGAGATGAAAAAGTGTTGGAGAAGGTTTCTGCAGGTCATAAATGCAGCTGGGCTGCGTTTCTGTGCTTCGTACGGAGCTTGAAAGGATAGCATTGATACTTTCTCTTTTTTTGCAATTTGAAAAAAGTTGTTATAAAAGCTGGCTGCGGCGCTGAGGACCCGGGTTCGAATCCCGGCCCTGGGTCACTGCCGTGTGGAGTTTGCACATTCTCCCCATGTCTGCGTGGGTTTCACCCCCACAACCCAAAGATGTGCAGGTTAGGTGGATTGGCCACGCTAAATTGCCACTTAATTGGAAAAAAATATTTGGCTACTCTAAATTTAAAAAAAAAGAAAAGAAAAGCTGGCGAGATGTTTGTGTCATTGCTGCTGAAATTTGTATTTTCTGATGTAGGACTCAGAAACCTAGTACTCTGCCATTGGGCTCATAGAATTTGGGCTATGTCTGAAAACAAACTGCAGTGCTCAGCAGTAACACAAAAGGCTGGTACATTTTAGATCCCCCCGAGAGACACTGTCATAGGAAATCTAATGAGGGATGAGCTGACCTTGTTTCCTAATTGGAATAACAGCTAGAGCTGTAAACCCCCATAATAACACAATTGAAAATATAATGCTGATTAATGTAAGGACAATGCTTTAACAGTGCAAGAGGTTGCAGAATTTTTGTTATTTTTGGCACGTTGACCTGATCTCATTTATATAGTATGAGAAATGCCATATTTATTTTGTAATATTGAGCTTCAGCGGTGATACTGTAGGTCAGGGCAAGGCAATTGAGGTTTACAGGTTAGTTCTGCATATCTGAATGCCAGCAATGTTTTTACAGTTTATTGCACTGGATAGTTAACATTTAAGTGAAAACAAGTGTTTAAGCCATGGGAGGACAAGAAATTGTGGCCATATTTTAATTTTTTTTCATTTAGCTGCAAGCTATGAAAGAAATACAAACAAATTCTATTCAGAGTTGCTGATGGCTTTCAGTATCTTCTTTGATCGCCACCAGATCGTTCTTGCCTGCTCTCCTTATTTATTATCTACTCACTAAGTGCATGGAATAAAAGTACAAAATTTTTTATTCTTTGTTGATTGTACTTTTTCTCCCCCTCAAACTTCGGGCTGGATTCTCCATTATTGGGACTATGTCCCCACGTCGGCGTCAGAACAGTAGAGTTTCACGCTGGCATCAAAGGGACACAAATTCTTAGCCCTGCAGTGGGTTAGCAGGGACCTGGAGTAGATCTTGCAGCTTTTGCTGCAGATACGGGCCCCCCACTTCCGGGTCGGAGGCCGCGCATGCGCACAGCGGCGACCTCCAGCGGCCGCGCCATGCTCCATGGTGGACTCGGACCGCGGAGCTGGACCCAAAAATGAAACCCCCACCTCCAACGGCCGCGTGCCCGACCCTCCATGCCCACAGAAGCATTTACCGCCGCCTATAAGGCCCTCCACCCCACCCTCCAATTGGCCAAAGGGTAGCTGGGGGCAACTGAGCACGTCCTCCCTTACTAATGTTGCTGGCAGAGATCTAGGATCTAGGGGCTCCTAATGCGGCCAGGGGTGAGTGTGCAATGTTTGCTCATGGATGGCACTCTAAGAGAAAGCACGACGGTCATGGTAAGAGTTGGGGAGGCTTGGGGTAGAATCCCGGGATGGAAGCCCGAACTGATTGTTGGTTTCTCATCTTCTCTAATTCCTTCCAGAAAAATAATGCTTGCTGGTGTAGATCCCGCGGTGGATGCCGTCTGTGCTTGAGGCAGCCGAGGTAGGCAGACACCATAGAAGGCAGTAATGCCAACGCAGGCTAAAGGCAGCACCACATTTGCATGGGACCGCTGCACACCCTGGAGACCTGGCTGCCCATCACTTGAGGAGGGAACCAGAAGGGGAGTCCAGCGGCATTGTACAGGCATCGTTGGTCCTTTCATGAGCTGATGGGCAGCATATTTTGCAAAGACTCATTCTCAACAGGGAGACAGTGTGGCACCTGTGCCACATCCTTGTGGACGTGGCATCCTGTGGAGGAAGAGAACTCTCGTTCCGGTGCCCATGAAGGTCACTGCAGCCTGAAACCTCTATGTCGCTGGGTCATTCCAGAGCTCGACGGGGACCTGTGTGGCGTATTGCAGTCATCATCCCACAGAAGCATCCAGGAGGTGATGGATGCTCTGTATGCTGAAGCATCAGAGTACATCAACCGTGACCTGGACCAAGCCCAAGATTCCCAGGCTGCAGTATTTGCCGGGATGCCCCAGGTACAGGGGGATGATCGATGTCACACACGTCACCCTGAGAGTACCAGGCCATCAGGGAGTGCCTCATGCTAATAGGAGGGGCTGTCTCCCTGAATGTTCACATAGTGTGCGACCACCACCTCAGAATCATGCACATGTGTGCATGACAGCTATGTCCTGGGGCACCCGGGAGATACCGGGGGGGGGGGGGGGTGTGTGTGCGTGCGTGCGTGCGTGCGCGCGTGCGTGCGTGTGTGTGTTGGGATTCAGAAGAACTGGAGAGATTCGTAGTCTCCTTGGTAGCAGGTCCCGGATTGACTTGCAGCGCGTCCTCCTCCCTGATGGTACCTGTAGGATCATGGGACTCTCCATTGGATGGAGAGGCAGCTGCAGCTCTGCCAGACCTGGAGACTCTCCATTGTCTGCACCATGGTGTCAAGGCCTTCAGCCATGGTCCTCCGTGACTGGGCCACTGCCAGTGACATGTCCCTCTCCCTGGAACGCGGGCACCATGGCACTGCCACCCTCACACTGCCAAGGTGCCCAAATGGCACTGCCAAGCCAGCAGGAGCAATAACCGAGTACCAGGGTGGCAGTGCAAGGGTGCTGAGTGTCAGGTTGGCATTGCCAAGGGTCGGGGCGAAGGGAGCCATGCCCATGAAATGAGGGTGGAGCGGGGGAGAGGTGTTCAGGGCTAGTAAGTAGGGGCCTCTGGGAGGTTGGGGAGTGATGGGTAAGGGTCCAAGAAGGGAGGGAGTGCTGTAAGGGGGCCTGGTGGGGGGGATCCCCAGGTAAACGACTTTGCAAGGTGGATCCCCATAGCGGGGTATCCTCACTTGTGGTGTGTGGACTGGTGTCCATGTGTATGGGGGTGGGGGGGGGGCAAGCTCACTTACAGATCGGAGCACCCTTTCAAAAGGGTGGCCCGATCTCTTGAGTTCAGCTTCCCAGTGCTTAAAAAAAATTCCAAGTGTGGCCTAAACCGGTGAGACACTCTCCCGGGCCCAAAGAAGTGACTAAGTGTCATTGAATAGTGGTGCGAAACTCCCTGAAAAACCTGCCACAAATTAACAGAAATATTTGGGAAAATCGCACCCTATATCAGTTGAACTGTTCTGAGGCTGTGATTTGGAGTTATTTTGTTCGTTGAGTGCATCAATGGATATAGAGAGAAGATGGGGAAATGGAGTTGGAGGTCAGCCCTGTGCAAGAGAAACTGAGAGTCATAGCATTCTGAACGAGTTGTAATTTGTGAAAATGAGGAGATGGTTTAGAGTAGTCGAGGCTGCCTGATCAGTTTGGGAATATTTTACAGAAGGAACCATACTGTTTGGTTTTGTGGACTTTCTGCTGGTAACATGAGAGCTGCTTGAAATCTTAGATCTTTTGGGCAGGTTGGGAATGAAGTAGGGTGGAGTCGAGATATGGTTAGTTAGATAAAGTGGGAGATCAGTGAAATATGGGGATAGTTGTGCTTGGTTCCTTTTGTGAATGTAGAAGCTCTACCAGGTACTTTATGGCAGAGCCCCCCTTTGGAGTGGAAGTGCAAGGAAGCTGAGGCCATTACTGCACTCTGAAACTAGGGTTGGAGAGCAGAACTTCAATTGAAATAACCATGCGCAAACTCTTTCTTAACTTTGTCCCTCTGCAACTTTGTCCAACCTCCCAAGATTTGTGCGCTGCTCCAATTTTGGCCTTTTGCGCATCTCTGATATTAATTGCTCCAGCATTGTGCCTTCAGCTGCTTGGACCTCAAGATCTGGAATTCAAAGAACAAAGAAAATTACAGCACAGGAACAGGCCCTTCGGCCCTCCCAGCCTGCGCCAATCCAGATTCTTTATCTAAACCTGTCTCCTATTTTCCAAGGTCAACTTCCCTCTGTTGCCGCCCGTTCATATACCTGTCTAGATGCCTCTTAAATGATGCTATCGTGCCCGCCTCTACCACCTCCGCTGGTAAAGCGTTCCAGGCACCCACCACCCTCTGCGTAAAAAAACTTTCCACGCACATCTCCCTTAAACTTTCCCCTTCTCACCTTGAAATCGTGACCCCTTGTAACTGACACCCGCACTCTTGGAAAAAGCTTGTTGCTATCCACCCTGTCCAAACCTCTCAATTTTGTATACCTCAATCAGGTCCCCCCTCAACCTCCGTCTTTCCAACGAAAACAATCCTAATCTACTCAACCTTTCTTCATAGCTAGCACCCTCCATACCAGGTAACATCCTGGTGAACCTCCTCTGCACCCTCTCTAAAGCATCAACATCCTTCTGGTAATGTGGCGACCAGAACTGCACGCAGTATTCCAAATGTGGCCTAACCAAAGTCCGATACAACTGTAACATGACCTGCTGACTCTTGTACTCAATACCCCGTCCGATGAAGGCAAGCATGCTGTATGCCTTCTTGACCACTCTATCAACCTGCGTTGCCACCTTCAGGGTACAATGGACCTGAACTCCCAGATCTCTCTGGACATCAATTTTCCCCAGGACTCTTCCATTGACCATATAGTCTGCTCTTGAGTTAGATCTTCCAAAATGCATCACCTCGCATTTGCCTGGATTGAACTCGATCTGCCATTTCTCTGCCTAACTCTCCAATCTATCTATATTTTGTTGTATTCTCTGACAGTCCTCCTCGCTATCTGCAACTCCACCAATCTTAGTATCATCTGCAAACTTGCTAATCAGACCACCTATACCTTCCTCCAGGTCATTTATATAGATCACAAACAACAGTGGTCCGAGCACGGATCCCTGTGGAACACCACTAGTCACCCTTCTCCATTTTGAGACACTCCCTTCCACCACTACTCTCTGTCTCCTGTTGCCCAGCCAGTTCTTTATCCATCTAGCTAGTACACCCTGAACCCCATACGACTTCACTTTTGCCATCAACCTGCCATGGGAAACCTTATCAAATGCCTTACTAAAGTCCATGTATATGACATCTACAGCCCTTCCCTCATCAATTAACTTTGTCACTTTCTCAAAGAATTCTATTAGGTTTGTAAGACATGACCTTCCTTGCACAAAACCATGCTGCCTATCACTGATAAGTCTATTTTCTTCCAGATGTGAATAGATCCTATCCCTCCGTATCTTCTCCAGCAGTTTGCCTACCACTGACGTCAAGCTCACAGGTCTGTAATTCCCTGGATTTCCCCTGCTACCCTTCTTAAACAAAGGGACAACATTAGCAATTCTCCAGTCCTCCGGGACCTCGCACGTGCTCAAGGATGCTGCAAAGATATCTGTTAAGGCCCCAGCTATTTCGACCCTCGCTTCCCTCAGTAACCTGGGATAGATCCCATCCGGTCCTGGGGACTTGCCACCTTAATGTCTTTTAGAATACCCAAAATTTCCCCTTTCCGTATGACAACTTGACCTAGAGTATTTAAACATACATCCCTAACCTCAACATCCGTCTTGTACCTCTCCTTTGTGAATACCGATGCAAAGTACTCATTAAGAATCTCACCCATTTCCTCCGAGTCCACGCATAAATTCCCTCTCTTGTCTTTGAGTGGGCCAATCCTTTCCCTAGTTACCCTCTTGCTCCTTACATACGAATAAAAGGCTTTCGGATTTTCCTTAACCCTGTTAGCCAAAGATATTTCATGACCCCTTTTAGCCCTTTTTATTGCACGTTTGAGATTCGTCCTACTTTCCCGATATTCCTCCAAAGCTTCATCAATTTTGAGTCGCCTCGATCTTACATATGCTTCCTTTTTCATCTTAGCTAGTCTCACAATTTCACCCGTCATCCATGGTTCCCTAATCTTGCCATTTCTATCTCTCATTTTCACAGGAACATGTCTGCCCTGCACTCTAATCAACCTTTCCTTAAAAGACTCCCACATTTCAAATGTGGATTTACCCTTAAACAACTGCTCCCAATCCACATTCCCTAGCTCCTGCCGAATTTTGTTATACTCTGCCTTTCCCCAATTTAGCACTCTTCCTTTCGGACCACTCTTGTCCTTGTCCATGAGTATTCTAAAACTTACAGAATTGTGATCGCTATTCCCAAAGTAATCACCGACTGAAACATCAACCACCTGGCCGGGATCATTCCCCAATACAAGGTCCAGTATGGCCCCTTCCCGAGTTGGACTATTTACATACTGCCCTAAAAAACTCTCCTGGATGCTCCTTACAAACTCTGCTCCATCTACGCCTCCAACACTACACGAATCCCATTCGATGTTGGGGAAGTTAAAATCTCCCATCACAACCACCCTATTGCTCCTACATTTTTCTATAATCTATCTGCATATTTGTACCTCTACTTCATGCTCACTTTTGAGAGGCCTGTAGTAAAGTCCCAACAATGTTACTGCACCCTTCCTATTTCTTAGCTCCACCCATATTGCCTCAGTGCTTGAATCCTGTATCGTGCCCTCCTTAATCACAGCTGTGATATCATCTCTGACGAGTAATGCAACTCCTCCACCCCTTCTACCTCCCTCTCTATCCCTCCTGAAGCATCTATACCCTGGGATATTCAGTTGCCAGTCCTGCCCTTCCCTCAACCAAGTCTCAGTAATACCAATAACATCATATTCCCAGGTACTGATCCAAGCCCTAAGTTCATCTGCCTTACCTGCTACACTTCCTGCATTAAAACAAATGCACGACAGACCACCTGTCCCTTTGCGTTCATCATCTCTTCCCTGTCGACTCTGCCCCTTAGTCACATGGAGTTTATTATCTCGTACCTTACCGGCTTTAGTTGCTGCTTCTTTACTGACCTCTAACTTCCTAATCTGGTTCCCATCCCCCTGCCACATTAGCTTAAAACCTCCCCAACAGTGTTAGCAAAAACACCCCCTAGGACATTGGTTCCAGACCTGCCCCGGTGTAGACCATCCGGTTTGTAATGGTCCCACCCCCCCCCCCCCCCCAGAACCGGTTCCAATGTCCAAAAAATCTGAACCCCCTCCCTCCTGCACCATCTCTCAAGCCACGTATTCATACTGACTATTCTTGAATTTCTACTCTGACTGTCCCGTGGCACTGGTAGCAATCCTGAGATTACTACCTTTGAGGTCCTACTTTTTAACTTATCTCCTAACTCCCTAAATTCTGATTGTAGGACCTCATTCTTTTTTTTACCTATATCGTTGGTGCCTATATGCACCACGACAACTGGCTGTTCACCCTCCCCCTTTAGTATGTCTGCAGCCGATCGGAGACATCCCTGACCCGAGCATCCGGGAGGCAACATACCATTCGGGAATCTCGTTTTTGACCACAGAAACGCCTGTCTACTCCCCTTACAATTGAATCCCCTATGACTATAGACCTGCCAGTCTTTTTCCTGCCCTTCTGTGCAGCAGAGCCAGCCACTGTGCCATGAGCCTGGTTACTACTGCCTTCCGCTGGTGAGTCATCTCCCCCAACAGTATCCAAAACGGTATACCTGTTTTGGAGGGAGATGACCGCAGGGGACACCTGCACTGCCTTCCTGCTCTTTCTCTGCCTTTTGGTCACCCATTCCCTGTCTCCCTCACCAATCATAATCTGCGGTGTGACCAACTCACTGAACATGCTATCCACGACCTCCTCAGCATCGCGGATGCTCCAATGTGAGTCCACCCGCAGCTCCAGAGCCGTCATGCGGTCTAACAGGCGCTGCAGCTGGACACACTTTGCGCACATGAAGGAGTCAGGGACATCGGCCTCGTCCCTAAACTCCCACATTGAGCACGAGGAGTATAACACGGGTCCAGGATCTCCTGCCATTTTTACCCTTTACCTTAACTGACTACAAACTATACTATCAAATAATTAATAAGGGAAAGGAACAAAGATTTTACTTACCAATCACAATACTTACCAACACACGAAGAGTTAAATTTCTCCCAGCTGCTGCTAATTGGAGCACTTTCCTTACCAGCCAATCAGATCTCTGCTTTGCTGTGATGTCGCTCTTCCAGGTAAGTTTTTAAAGAGGTAAACTTACCTTCGAAGTCTCGCCCCTGTCTCTCCGCGCTCTTTAATGAAGTCTCGCCCCTGTCTCTCCGCTCTTTAATGAAGCCTCGCCCCTGTCTCTCCGCTCTTTAATCTCCTCCATAAATTCCTCCATAAACGTTTCTTCCCTCCTATCTCTCTCTTTCCCCCTTTAATTCACTCCTTAACGCTACCTCTTTGACCCAGCTCTTGGTCACCTGTACTAATATCTCCTGAATTGGTTTGGTATGAAACTTAGATAATGCGCTGATGAAGTGCTTCAGGACGTTTTGCTCTTCAAAAGGTGAAATAAATGCAAGTTGTTCATGGCTTTTCATAGTCATAGCTCTGTTTTTAAAAAAACATTGGCATTGATGAATATGCATTCATTTTCCCCTGGTTTCCTCATCAGGTTGCCTTTTGACATGTTTTTAAACTTGATCTCTAAGTCTTGACATCTGTTCATCAAATTATTTGAACTTTGAATGTGCCTGTGAAATTAATTAGTTGAAATTTCAATAGGTAACAGTTAAAAGGGGAAGCATCTGTTTTGGCAGTAGAATTGCTGGAGCATTACATACCCATTGTAGATTTTAAAAAATATATATTTTCAATAACGACTATGCAAGGTGGTTTAGTACATCAAATAGAAAAATACAACATCTTGATGTAATCTTACAGGTTTCCTTTCCTTGCAGGTATTTTGCAATTGGTACTGCCACACATCTTGTGGTCACGAGGACGTAATGATTTGTGCCACCAATTTCGCTATGACTGAGACCAACTGTTTTGGCATCGGGCAGTAGGAGGTGAAATTTGAGCAGCGCAAGTGTGATTTTGGATCTTCAGCAAGTGGGTAAGACCCTGTAAGTTGAAATGATGGGAAATGCCATCTGGAATAGTTGATCCAATTCACCAACATTGCTTTTGCTTATGCATGTAGTTTGGAGAGAAAAGTTTCCAGAAATATAATTTGAAATATCTTACTTCACCTTTTACATAAGAAATATGCATTAATTTTTTATTTTATTTAAAAAATAAAAATAAATTTAGAGTACCCAATTAATTTTTTCCAATTAAGGGGCAATTTAGTGTGGCCAATTCACCTACCCTGCACATCTTTGGGTTGTGGGGGCAAAACCCACGCAGACACGGGGAGAACGTGCAAACTCCACACGGACAGTGACCCAGAGCCGGGATCGAACCTGGGACCTCGGCGCCGTGAGGCTGCAGTGCGAAATATGCATTCTCATTTCCCCATACAGCTTTCATTATAATCCGACAATGAATACCCATTTCTATTAGTCACATTTTGTACTTTTTCCTTATACATTTGTAAGTGTCCGAAGGGCAAAGAAATCCAGATTTTATCTGATAAGACTACAGGAAATTCGCCGGGTTGATGTGGGCCTCACACCTCGGACTGTTGGACTGCATATTAGCAGTAAAGAAAGAAGGGTGCAGGCTGCAGTGCGAAATATGATCATTGACCTTTAATTCCCCTCTGTCAAATTAATTCAGCAATATCTCAGGAGTCAAACTGCCTTGCATCACCTGAATTCAGTTTGTTCAGGTTTTCCTCTACTGAACCAAGAATAGGAAATTGTTAACATTTGCACTCACTGGAACAAATCAGTTGAACCATTTACTATAATAGTAAGCCATTGTAATTGTTTCACAATAATCACCAGGAATAAATTCAAACGGTGCAATGCAACTCCTTTTTACTTGATGAATAGGTTGAAATGGTGCGACGTGGATAATTGAGGTCTTGCTCTGTCTGCAAATATCACATTCAATATCCTTCACAAAAGTATCTATTGTAGGCTTTTGATAGACATCAATAATAATGAATAGTGTATATATACGCCACCTTTTAATATGATAAAACGTCCCAAATCACTTCACTGATGTGAAAATAGGACCCCTCTATCAACTTTACTTGGGAATCAATCCAATTCCTGGTGTACATAGCACAAACCTACCCCCAATTTATGGCGGGAAAGTGTGATAAAATTATTCAGGATAAAATTAATGTTCAGTTAGAAACTCGTGACTGTAGGACTTCCGGTGGCAGCCATGGAGTGAGTGGTCGCATATCTGGCAGTTCCCGCTCATGGTGGTCTTTTTGTGGCCTTTGTGCCGGTCTGTCACAGGAATTTTGTAAGAAAAAGGTACAGAAGTGAGAGCAGAAAAGAGTGACCCCTAGTTTATGGAGTTGCGGTCCAGAAGTGCCCGGGAAAAAGCAAACAAGGTGGCTGTGGCAGGTGAGGAGTGGACAACACATGCGGAGATGGCAGTCGGACAGGGTCTGTCCCCATCGGCTCAGTGGTCGATGGACCAGTTGGTTAGCTTCCTAAATGAAAAGTTCACCCAACAGCGGAAGGAAAGTGCAGAGGACCTGGCCTGGGCAGTGAACTAGATCAAGGCGGTGGTTGACAGCATGGAAACTAGACTGGCAGCCCATTGACAGGCAATTCAGAGGTTGGAGGAGCAGGCGAGGGACTGGGAGGACAAGTCTTGGCACCAGAGATTGGGCTGATGCGTGACCAGCAGAAGTGACTGCTGGGGAAAGTGGAGGAGCTGGAGAAGCGTTCTCGGAGGCACAACATTCGGATCGTGGGACTGCCGGAGAGAATCGAAGGATCGGATGCGGGTGTGTGTGTTAGGAAGATACTGGAGAAGCTGCTGGGGGAAGGTGCGTTTGACCGGCCTTTGGATGTGGATCGGGCTCATAGGCACTGATGCGCAAGCCCCAGGGGGGTGAGCCACTGAGGGCGATGGTGGGACGATTGCATTGGTTCCTGGACATAGAATGCATCATGAGGTGGACCAGGCAGACAAGGCGATGCACTTGGGAAGACGCGAGATTCGGGTGTGCCAAAACCTGGGAGCAGAGCTCGCGAAGAGAAGGGCGAGTTTTAATAGGGTCAAGTCGACCCTGTAGAAGAAGGGTGTAAAGTTCGGACTACTATACCTGGCTCGCCTATGAGGGCCGGGAGTTGTACTTTGGCTCGGCGGAGGAGGCAGCGGACTTCATGAAAGAGAATGTACTGGCAGGAGAAGGATTGAACTTTGATTGAGGAGAACTAAACTATGTTGTTAAAAACTTTGGGTTTATGTTGTTTGGATTTCTTTTGTTTTTTTCCCGTTCTTCGGTTCTGTTTGGGGTTAGGTCGATATACAGTGCTTTGGTAAGGGGTGAGTGGTGGATCTCTGTGTTCAGTCCTTGGGAGGGATTGTTTTTACATCTTGCCTTTGTTTTGACTGTTTGCACTAAAAGCGGGGGGGATCAGTGGTGAGTAGGATGCTAGGCACCAAGGGCGGGACTGCCAGGCTAGCTGGGCGGGCTGGTTAACGGGGGGGGTGAGCTGAAGATCGATGTGGGGAGGGGGGGAGGGTAAGGGGGGGGAGGGAAAGGGGGGGGGGAAAGGGGGGAGGAAAGAGAGGGGGAGGAATTATACTGCTGACGGGGAGGGGATTTTCAAAGTGGAGGTGGAGGGTTGATAACGGTAGCTGCCCGAGGGCAGGCCAGGGGAGGTGCATGACATGGGCCGCAGACTGGCCTAGGAGAGTTTATGGTTGATCGTCAGAGGAGGGGGGGCAGGGTGCTCCCCAATCAGGTTGGTCATGTGGAACGTTCGGGGACTGAATGGGCCAGTCAAAAGGGCCTGTGTTTCCGCGCACTTGAGGCAACTGAAGGCTGACGTTGTTATGTTGCAGGAGATGCATCTGAAGGTGGGGGACCAGATTAGGTTAAGGAAGGGATGGGTTGGGCAGACTTTAAAACGAGGGGGTGGCAATCTTGGTTAATAAGCGGGTGATATTCGAGATGGGGAATATAGAAGCGGACCCGGGCGATAGATATGTTATGGTGAGTGGGAAGCTGGAGGGGATGGCTGTGGTATTGGTAAATATATATGCCCCAAACTGGGATGATGTTGAGTTTGTTAGACAGGTATTGGGGAAGATCCCAGACCTAGATTCACATTGACTGATTATGGGGGGAGATTTCAAAATGGTCCTGGAGTCAAGGCCGGACCGGTTGAGTTCTAATTCTGGGAAGGTATCAGCCATGGCAAAGGAGCTTTGGGGGTTCATGGAGCACATGGGGGGGTGGTAGATCCATGGAGATTTGGGAGGCCGAGGAGTAAGGCGTTTTCATTCTACTTCCACGTGCATAAGATGTATTCCCGGATAGACTTCTTTGTGGTGGACAAATGCTGCTGGCTGAGGTGGTAGATGCTGAATATTCAGCAATAGTGGTGTCAGACCACGCCCCGCACTGGGTGGACTTGCAAGTTAGCAAGGGAAAGGCCCAGCGTCCGCAATGGAGCTTGGATGTGGGGCTGTTAGTGGAGGAGAAGGTATGTGAGCGGGTGAGGGAGGCCATTCGGGGATATTTAGGGATCAATGACACTGGTGAGATTTCGGCAGGGGTGGTTTGGGAGGTACTGAAGGCGGTTATTAAGGGGGAATTCATCTCAATTTGGGCCCATAATGGGATGGCAGTGCGGGCAGAGTTGGACAGACTGGTAGGTTAAATCTTACAGGTGGACAGGAGGTAAGCGGAGTCTCTAGATGACGGGCTTTTGAAGGAGCATCAAAGACTGCAGCTGGAATTTGGGCTCCTGTCCACAGGTATGGCGGACGGACAGCTGAGAAGGGTAAAAGGGGCCGTGTATGAATATGGGGAAAAAGCCAGCAGGATGCTGGCGCACCAGCTGAGGAAACAAGAGGCATGAGAGAGATTGGGAAAGTGAGAGATACAGGAGGAAAGTGGTTTTGGATCTGGCAGGGGTGAATGATGTGTTTTGGGAGTTTTACTGTAAATTGTATAAATCGTAACCCCCAGCCGGGGAGAAGCAATTTCTGGGAGGGCTGGAGTTCCTGAGGATAGATGAGGAGTTGGTGAAAGATTTGGGAGCCCCAATTGGGCTTGGGGAGGTTATCGACAGGTGGAGGCGATGCAATCTGGTAAAGCCCTGGGACCAGACGGATACCCGGTTGAGTTTTATAAAATGTTTTCCAGGCTGTTGTGGCCGCTCCTGGTAAAGGCTTTTAATGCGTCAAAGGAGCTAGGAGTGCTCCCCCCCCCCCAAAAGCAGGCATCGATTTCTCTTATTTTGAAGCGGGTAAGGATCCGGAGAGCTGTGGCTCGTATAGGCCAATCTCCCTGTTAAATGTAGATGCAAAGTTACTGGCAAAGATCTTGACCACACGCATAGAGGATTATGTTCTGGGGGTAATAGGGGAAGACCAGAGGGGATTTGTTAAGGGACGACACCTGACGTTCAACATTAGACGATTAGGCAGCTCATAAATATAATAATGATGCCTGCGGAGGGGCGCGAGGTCGGCGTGGTGGTGGCCATGGATGCAGAAAAGGCCTTTGATCGAGTGGAGTGGAAGTACTTGTAGGAAGTTCTGGGAAGGCTTGGGTTTGGGCAGGGATTTATGGATTGGGTCCGGTTGGTATATCAGGCACCAGTGGCGAATGTCAGGTCAAACCGGGTTCGATCAGAATATTTTAGTTTATGCTGGGGGGTGAGACGGGGGTGTCCACTCTACTACTGTTTGCCCTGGCCATAGAGCCTTTGGCAATGGCACTGAGAGCATCGAACATTTGGTGGGGGATAGTGAGAGGGGGGATGGAACATAGGGTCTCGCTCTATGCGGATCATTTGCTCCTTTATTTAACAGACCCGTTGGGGGGAATTGCAGGAATTATGGGGATACTGGAGGAATTTGGTCGGTTCTCAGGTTACAAACTGAATATGGGCAAGAGTGAGGTTTTTGCGATCCAGGCAAGGGGGCCGGAGAGGAGACTGAGGGAGATGCCATTCAAAGTGGTGGGAAGGAGTTTTAGGTACCTGGAGATTTAAGTGGCAAAGGACTGGGATCAGCTTCATAAACTAAATTTGGGCAGGTTAATTGAGCAAATTAAAGGGGACTGATGTAGGTTGGATGTGTTTCCACTGTCACTGGCAGGGAAGGTGTGTGAAAATGACAGTCCTCCCAAGATTGCTGTTCGTGTTTGTGTCTTCCAATCATCTTCCCCAAAGCATTTTTTTAGGAAGATGTAATGCAGCGATGTAATGTATGGGCTGGGGGAGCCCCGAGGGTGAAGGACTTTCTTCTTGAATGGGGGCGCGGGGAGGGGGGCTTGGCCTTCCGAACTTTATTAATTACTACTGGGCAGCTAATATATTGATGGTTAGGAAATGGGCAATGGGGGAAAGGACGGTGTGGGAGCGAGTGGAGGCAGCATCTTCCAAGGGCACGAGTCTGAAGGCTTTGTTAACGGCATCTCTGCCCTTCTTGCCGGCTCGGTACCCCACAAGCCCAGTGACAGTGGCAGCCCTAAGAGTGTGGGGGCAATGGAGGCAGCACATGTGACTGGAGAGGGGGTCGGTGTGGTCACTAATTTATGATAACCACCGGTTTGCTCTGTGGGGGGGCTAGACAGGGGCTTCAGGAGGTGGCAGCGGGCAGAGACTGAGAGATTTGGGGACCTCTTCATTGAGGAGAGTTTCCCTAGCCTGGAAGATCTAGAGGAGGAGTTTGAGTTACTGGGTGGGAATGGGCTCCAGTACCTGCAGGTAAGGGATTTTGTCCAGGGGCAGGTCCCGAGCTTTCCTCGCTTCCCACTAAGGGGGACTACAGGATAAAGTGTTGTCTCTGGGGTTGGGGAGGGGAGGGTCTCCGAAATATACAAGGAACTGATTGGGTGGGTAGGGGTCCCAATTGGGGATGCGAAGAGGGAGGAAGAGCTGGGAGGGGAGTTGGAAGTTGGGTTATGGGAGAAGGTTCTGAGGAGAGCTAATGCATCCTCGCCTTGTGTCAGGCTAACCTGATCCAGTTCAAGGTGGTCCACAGGGCTCATATGACTGTGGCCCGGATGAGTAGGTTTTTTGAGGAGCTGGAGGACAGGTGTGGGGAAGTCATGCGAACCATGTACAAATGTTTTCGGCATGTCTGAAGCTGAGTGGATTCTGGCAGGGATTTTCAGATGTCATGTCAGAGGTCCTGGAAGGGAGGGTGACTCCGAATCCAGAGATGGCAATGTTTGGAGTGTTGGAAGATCCGGGAGCCAAGGGGGAGAGAGGCCGACTTTTTGGCCTTTGTCTCCCTGGTGGCCCAGAGACGGATTTTGCTGTGTTGGAGAGACTCGGAGCCTCCAAAGTCGGGGGTTTGGGTCAGTGACAGGGCAGGGTGGCAGGGTTTCTTAGGCTAGTGAAAATTAAGTTCGCCTTCAGGAGTTCCGTACAACCCGCTCATCGACTTCTTCGAGGAAAATGGGGGGGGGGGGGTTTGGCGTGTGTTGAATCTCTCTGTGGTTTGAAACGTCAAAATTATAAATGCCTCAATAAAATATTTCTCTGGGGGAAAAAAAAAGAAAATCATGACTGTACCAACTCTAGATCACTTGTCATTTATTAAGGCAAATAATATCTGACAAACTTTAGTTGTCAGTGAAACAATGAAGATAGTTGCGAAAAATAGTGCCATATATAGATGTTTTCCCTTTTTTTATTCTTTCATGGGATGTTGGTGTCGCTGGCTAGGCCAGCATTTATTTCCCATTTCTTTTTTCTTTTTAAAAAAAAAAAATAAATAAATTTAGAGTACCCAATCTTTTTTTTTCCCAATTAAGAGGCAATTTAGCATGGTCAATCTACCTAGCCTACACATCTTTGAGTTTGTAGGGGTGAGACCCAAGCAGACA
Organism: Scyliorhinus canicula; assembly: GCF_902713615.1. Classification (NCBI taxonomy): domain Eukaryota; kingdom Metazoa; phylum Chordata; class Chondrichthyes; order Carcharhiniformes; family Scyliorhinidae; genus Scyliorhinus; species Scyliorhinus canicula. The sequence continues at coordinate 178,340,979 of NC_052151.1, forward strand.
CGGGGAGAATATGCAAACCCCACATGGACAGTGACCTGGGGTGGGGATCGAACTCAAGCCCTCGACGCCTTGAGGCAGCAGTGCTAACCACCGCCCGTCTGCACCGCCCATTCGGCCAGCCCGTTTGACGACATTAGAAAGTGCTGTTCTGATGTGTCTGTTGCCATTGAATAACATGCGGTTTTGGAACTCACTGCAGCTGAAGACAGGGTCCTTGTTGGAAATTAGGGCTTCTGGATATTCCTGCAGTGCAGAAACTCTCTTGCAATTTCACAATTGTGGCGGTAGGTCCTGGAGCTCTTGCCAGGCCAGTCCCATGGATGTAGGGAGGGTAAGGGAGGGAGTTTTGATTCTCCTGGCATAGATCGCACTGTCTGACCAAATCCATTATAATGAGTCAAGGCCGGGCTACCCAATGTAACTCCTGGCGAACGTTTTTATTTACGATACTCCAGGGTGACCATTATTTGGTTCCCTAAGTATCGGACGTGCCCTGGGCAAGGGACAACTAATCGGGACCCCCAGAGAATTATACCGTCCTCAACACTGAGTTTGCCTTCCTTAGTCAGATAGGGTTTAATTTCTTCTGGGGTTGCCCTCAGAATCCATCATTCAGAATCATGTATTTTAGTTTAGACAGAATTGGATTTTTTTGCGTTGTGCGGGCCAGTAGTGACCGTGGCTTCTTCCCTGAACAGCACGCGTTTTTGCCTGTTCCTATAACTTAACCTTGACTGTGGCCTTTGGCAGTGCTTGCAAGATTTAGATTCATTGTCATGTGCAGCGAGGTACAGTGAAAATTGTTGTTCTGCGTACAGTCCAGACAGATCGTTCCATACACAAATACATAGAGCATACTATAAATACACAATGTAAATACATAAGCATATCTGGTGCAGCATATGGAATATAGTGCAGCATATGGAATATAGTGCTACAACTGTAGAGAAGGTGTAGGAAGAATAATTCAGTCCATAATTCAGGAGCCTGGTAATAGCGGGAAAGAAGTTGTTTTTGAATCTATTGGTTCGTGTTCTCAAACTTTTGTACCTTTTACCTGATGGATTATGGGTGAGGTTGGAAGAGAAAATAACCGGGTGGGAGGAGTCTTTGATAATGCTGCCCGCTTTCCTGAGGCAGCGGGAGGTATAGACAGAGTCAGTGGATGGGAGGCAGGTTCACATGTTGGAGCAGCAGCATGGTAGCACAAGTGGCTAGCACTGTGGCTTCACAGCGCCAGGGTCCCAGGTTCGATTTCCCCGCTGGGTCACTGTGTGGAGTCTGCATGTTCTCCCCATGTCTGAGTGGGTTTCCTCTGGGTGCTCCAGTTTTGTCCCACAGTCCAAAGTTGTGCAGGGTAGGTGGATGAATTGCCCTTAGTGACCGAAAGGTTTAGGAGGGGTTATCGGGTTACGGGGATAGGGTGGGCTTAAGTGGGTCGCTGCAGACTCAATGGGCCGAATGGCCTCCTTCTGCACTCTATGTTCTAGGTGTAGGCTGTGTTCATGACTCTCTGTAGTTTCTTAAGGTCTTGAGACGAGCAGTTGTCATACCAGGCTGTGATGCAGCCAGAGAGAATGCTTTCTATGGTACATCTATAAAAATTGGTCAGAGTCATTGTGGACATGCTGAATTTCCTTGATTCCCTGAGAAAGTAGAGGCACTTGTCATGTGAGAGTACCTTTAAGAAATGGGTGTTTATAAATGGCAGTGTATATACATATCTGTAGTGAGTGTATCTTTAAGAAATGGGTGTTCATTACTGCAGTGATGTCAGAGTGGGTGGAGCTGGGCTGTCTGTCAGCTTTTTACTTTTGCTTTAGGATTTTTGCTGCAGGGTGGGTTTGGTTTCATTTTAGTTTTGGAGAAGCGGCAATCACAGCAGGATGTGTGAGAATCTCTGCAAGCTTATGAGTGCCCATTTGCTGATTTCAACATGGTAACTGTTCTCAGTAGTGAAGTTAAGCCTGATATCTTTCTGTAAAAAGGTGTTTTTAAGTCTTATTGGATGTTAAAAGGAAAGCTTAGTGTTGTAGTCCTTGGGGGTTGTATTTGAATTAATGGTCGCTAAGATGTTCACTATGTTTTAAAAAGGTTAACTTGAGTTCATAGAATAAACATTGTTTTGCTTTAAAAACAGTTCTGCTGTACCACACCTGCAGAGTGGGCCATATGCTCCCCATACCACAATCTATTAAAAGTTGCGGGTCAGGTGAACTCCATGATGCACTTTGGGGTTCTCTAAACCCTGGCCCATAACACTGTTGTGCTTTCTTGGTCGTAGCATCATTGTTTGAGATCCAACCCACGACAGTCGTGTCAGCAAACTGGTCGATGGGAGTTGAAGCTCAATTTTGCCCTACAGTCGTTATGTATAAGGAGTATAGTAGGGGGCTAGGTACGCAGACTTGCGCGCCGTGGTATTAAGGACTATCATGGAGGAGGTAGCGTTATTTATCCTTACTGATTGCGGTCTGTGGGTCAGAAAGTCGAGGATCCAGTTGAAGAGGGAAGAGCCGAGTCCTAGGTTTTGGAGTTTGGATATGAACTGGGATTATGGTTTTGAAGTCAGAGCTGTAGTCAATGAACAGGAGTTTGACATGGGTGTCCTTGTTGTCATTGAGGCATGTTGCCTGGTTCTTTGACACCGGAATGTTAGTGGTCTTCTTGAAGTAGGTTGGAACCTCGGAATGGAGTAGGGAGAGGTTAAAGATGTCTGTGAGCACAACTGCCACTTGGTCCGCGCCAGATCTGAGTGCACGGCCAGGGATTCCGTCAGGAGTTTGATGTATCCTTGTTGTCGAAATGCTCCAGGGAGGAGTGTAGGGCCAGGGAGATGGCATCTGTTGTGGACCGGTTTTGACAATAGGTGAATTGCAGTGGATCAAGGCAATCTTGAAGGTCGGGTGATCATGTAATCATGGTAATCATGTTGATGTGTCACATGACTAACCTCTTGAAGCAATTAATAATAATAATAATAATAATAATAATAATAGATGCCTGGGCCACCGGTCGGTTGTCATTGAGGCACGTTGCCTGGTTCTTCTTTGACACCGGAACAATAGTGGTCTTCTTGAAGTACGTTGAAGTAGGGAGAGGTTAAAGATGTCTGTGAGCACACCTGCCAGTTGGTCCACGCCAGATCTGAGAGCACGACCAGGGACTCGGTCAGGACCCGTTGCTTTCCGTGGATTAACTTTCCGAGAAGGCTGATTTAACTTCTGACGCTGTGACGGTAGGTATGGATGTGTCCGAAGCTTTTGGGCAGATGACATTGTTTCGTTGGTTGTTTCTTTTTCTAAAAAATTTCATTTTATTCAAACTGTATCAAAGTAGGTTACAGCAAATAAACACCACGGGAAACATTCTTCCCAACAATCAACTATACCGTTTTGTACAGATTTTTCTCCTTTTTCACACCCCCCTGCAATGAACAGCTCCTCAAACACGGTCACAAACATCCCCCACCTTTTCTCAAACTACCCTGCTGAGCCCCTTAACTCATACTTTATCTTCTCTAACTGCAGGAAGTCGTACAGGTCACCCAACCATGCTGCTACCCCTGGTGGCGATGCCGAATGCCACTCCAGCAAAATTAGTCGCCGTGCAAACAGAGAGGCGAAGGCCAAGACATCGGCCTTCCTCCTCTCCATGAGCTCCGGCTTCTCTGAAACCCCAAATATCGCCACAAAGGGTCTGGGTCCACTCCCTCCTCCACTATCCTGGCTAAGACTGCGAATACTACCGCCCAGAACCTTCCCAATTTTTAACAGCCCCAAAACATGTGTGCATGATTTGCTGGCCCCCGCCCACACCTCTCACACTCATCTGCTACCCCCTGAAAGAACCCACTCATTCTAGCCCAAGTCATATGCACCCTGTGCACCACCTTAAACTGTATCAGGCTCATCCTTGCGCAAGAGGAGGTCCCGTTTATCCTTTGCAATGCCTCACTCCATACTCCCCAATTGATCTCCATTTCCAACTCCGCTTCCCATTTCTCCTTGATCTTCACCACCCGCTCGCCTCCCTGCTCCCCCAGCCACTTATATATAATCGCTGGCTTTGAAAGCAGGCCAGCAGCACAGTTTGATTCCCGTACCAGCCTCCCCAAACAGGCGCCGGAATGTGGCGACCAGGGGCTTTTCACAGTAACTTAATTGAAGCCTACTTGTGACAATAAGCGATTTTATATTCAGCTTTGTTTTGTAGCCCGTTATATTGTGCAAGCCTTGCACAATCGACTATAGTTTGTGTCGTTAGTCGCGGAGTCTAGCTTAGCCTGATATTGTCTCTTTTATTCCACTGTCTGGTATCTGCAACCTTCTGCAGCATGTTCCCTAGCATTCTTGGGGCTGTCATTGCACTTCCTTGACTGCCAGGTAATGCGGGTTGAGCTCTACTTGTGTAATGGACGACTTGACATTTTATCTACACAAGCACTCTCAGTTGAGAAATGGTTACTGTCACACAAGACCCCTCCCCCTAACCGGAGGACGTTGCTGTCTGACTCCGCTTGTAGTTCCTGAGCCCCTTTCCCTGCATTTTCCAGTGATGGAGTTATTTCGATAGCCGTTTAAAAACTCTTAAGTTGAGATTTGCCTATTTTATTTTTAGGTTGTCAAAACAATCTGTCTCGCAACCTTTTGTTCAGGGATGTTCCGAATTCAGAATGTTTTGACAATTCTTGTAATCTGACTAAAGGTTGGTGACAGGCTCCCCTGGGGTTCTCCCTGCTGTGCGAAAGCGGTATCTCTGGAGTATAACAGAGGGTTTTGGATTGAAGTGGTTTCTTACCAAGTCTACTAACTCGTAAAAAGTGTTTGAGTCAGGGATGCCGGGATAGGTCAGACTTTTTAATCATGCTGAATATCTGGACACCACATGCTGTCAGTAAGATCAGTTTCTGTTTTTCAGTCACTCAAAATTATTATCCTGGAAGATGTAACTCAAGCGCTCTGTATTGGGCCCAGTCTTCTGCGCTTACATCATTGACTTCAAGTTCACTGAAGAGAGTAATTGTTTCTCATTCCAGGTTAAGCAGCGTTTCACTTGCACCTTTGTCAATTTGGTCTATTGCATTCGCTGCTCCCAATGTGGTCTCCTCTATATCGGAGAGACCAAAAGCAGACTGGGTGATCGCTTTGTTGAGCACCGTTGGTCTGCGTGCATTCAGGACCCTGACCTTGCAGTTGCTTTCCATTTCCATTTTAACACAAGATCCTGCTCCCACGCCCACATGTCTGTCCTTGGCCCGCTGTAATGTTCCAGTGAAGTTCAATGCAAACTGGAGAAACAACATCTCATCTTCCGGTTAGGCACACTACAGCCTTCCGGTCTCAACATCAAATTCCGATGCAGGAAAGGAAGTTGGAAGGTAGTAAAACAGGGACAGAAGCAAAAGGACGTAAGGGGGAAAGTGTAAGGCAGAGAAGCCATAGTCAAAAATCAAAAAGGGCGACAGTACAAGGTACAGTGACTGAGGGGAGTTCAGTGAATAGGCCCAGTATACTAAAATGAATAAAACTGGAGATGTTAAGATTCAAAACAGAGGTAAAAAAACCCAACATAAGTGTACTTTACCTGAATGCTCGTAGTATTCGTAATAAATTAAATGAGTTGATGGTGCAAATCATCGTGAATGACTATGATTTAGTGGCCATCACTGAACCATGGTTAAAGGATGGTGACGACTGGGAGTTAAATATCCGAGGGTATCAAACTATTCGGAAGGACAGAGGGGATGGTAAGGGAGGTGGTGTAGCTCTGTTATTTAAGGATGACATCCGGGACATCCGGGCAATAGTAAGGGATGACATCGGTGCTATGGAGGAAAAGGTTGAATCCATTTGGGTGGAAATCAGGAACAGTAAGGCGAAAAAGTCACTGATAGGAGTAGTCTATCGGCCACCAAATAGTAACGTTATGGTGGGGCAGGCAATAAACAAAGAAATAACTGATGCATGTAGAAATGGTACAGCAGTTATCATGGGGGATTTTAATCTACATGTCGATTGGTTTAACCAGGTCGGTCAAGGCAGCCCTGAGGAGGAGTTTATAGAATGTATCCGCGATAGTTTCCTAGAACAGTATGTAATGGAACCTACGAGGGAACAAGCGGTCCTAGATCTTGTCCTGTGTAATGAGACAGGATTGATTCATGATCTCATGATCTCATAGTTAGGGATCCTCTCGGAAGGAGCAATCACAATATGGTGGAATTTAAAATACAGATGGAGGGTGAGAAGGTAACATCAAATACTAGTGTTTTGTGCTTAAACAAAGGAGATTACAATGGGATGAGAGAAGAACTAGCTAAAGTAGACTGGGAGCATAGACTTTATGTTGGAACAGTGGAGAACCTTCCAAGTGATTTTTCACAGTGCTCAGCAAAGGTTTATACCAACAAAAAGGAAGGCCGGTAGAAAGAGGGAAAATCGACCGTGAATATCTAAGGAAATAAGGGAGAGTATCAAATTGAAGGAAAAAGCATACAAAGTGGCAAAGATTGGTGGGAGACTAGAGGATTGGGAAATATTTCGGGGGCAACAGAAAGCTACTAAAAAAGCTATAAAGAAGAGTAAGATAGATTATGAGAGTAAACTTGCTCAGAATATAAAAACAGATAGTAAAAGTTTTTACAAATATATAAAACAAAAAAGAGTGGCTAAGGTAAATATTGGTCCTTTAGAGGATGAGAAGGGAGTTTTGATAATGGGAGATGAGGAAATGGCTGAGGAACTGAACAGGTTTTTTGGGTTGGTCTTCACAGTGGAAGACACAAGTAACATGCCAGTCACTGATACAAATGAGGCTATGACAAGTGAGGACCTTGAGAGGATTGTTATCACTAAGGAGGTAGTGATGGGCAAGCTAATGAGGCTAAAGGTAGACAAGTCTCCTGGCCCACGTGGAATGCATCCCAGAGTGCTAAAAGAGATGGCTAGGGAAGTTGCAAATGCACTACATAGAACATAGACCAGTACAGCACAGAACAGGCCCTTCGGCCCTCGATGTTGTGCCGAGCAATGATCTCCCTACTCAAACCCTGTACCCTATCCACCCTATACCCGTAACCCTTAACCTTACTTTTAGGACACTACGGGCAATTTAGCATGGCCAATCCACCTAACCCGCACATCTTTGGACTGTGGGAGGAAACCGGAGCACCCGGAGGAAACCCACGCACACACACACACACACTAGTGATAATTTACCAAAAATTCACTAGACTCTGGGGTGGTCCCGGTGGATTGGAATTTTTTTTTATTTAAAAAAAAATGTTTTTTATTCTCCATTTTCACATTTTCCTCAAATTCCCACCCCACCCCCAAACAGTAAACCGTAACAAATACAAAGTTAATCCCCTTAACAATAAGAACAATCCCATCCTCCCACCACCCCAAACAACGGCCCACCTGTCAATATATGCATCCAATAAAACAAACCCTCCCACGGTTGAAACAAAAAAACAAAGGAGAAAAAAGAAAGGAGTCGGGGACCGCCCATGGTCACCCTAGAGTCCACTCTCTTCTTCCCCCCCCCCCCCCCCCCCCCAGCCCCTGGTCACCCTAGAATCCCCTCTTCCCCCCACACACACACTCAACGCTGTCCAACCTCTGAAAGAGTACCGTATGTGATACCCAAGAGTTGTAAACCCCCCCCCCCCCCCCCCCCCCATTCCTCCCGCCTACTGCCTCTTGTAAAACTCCTTCCCCCAACCTCTGTTCCTTCCCCCCAACTTTCCACCCCGGCTAGACCACTCGGACCCTGTTCTGCCAGGCTCTGATGGCCGCAGCCCCTCCCCCCACCTCACTCCCGTTCACTGGCCGGTTTAAACCAGCCAGCGCGGAGGCCCCCGCCCGGGTCCCTTTCCCCCTTGCCCGGCCCAAGGAAAGCCCAGAAATCCCCTTTTAGCACACACACACCGCATATCCACCTACACCCCAAAGAACCCTCGCTTCGAGTGCAAATCCCATCACTTCCCTTGTCCAAATATATACACCATTGGCTCCTTTAGCCCACACACCCGGATGCAGTGAAACAAAAAAAGAAGAAAATACAGTCCTGAGGTTACACCGGCACGTGGCCATTTCTCAATTTCTCAGTTCTGCCACAGTCCTTCTGCCTTCGCAACCTCGTTCCAAAATAAAAGTCCTTTAGCTTATAAGTCACCCTCAGCTTCGCTGGATATACAATGCCGCACTGCACCATGCTGATGTACAGTGCCCTCTTCACCCGGTTGAAAGCAGCCCACCTCCTCGCCAGCTCCACCGTAAAGTCCACCGTATACCAGCTCCAGCCCACTGCACCACCCGCTTCTGCTTGGCCCAGCACAGGACCTTCTCTTTCACACAGTACCTACGGAAGCACAAAGTCACTACTCTTGGTGGCTCACCCGCCTTTGGTACAGGCCTCCCCGACCGATGCGCCCGATCCAGTTCATATCGGGAGGGATCCTCCCCCTGCCCCAATAGTTTCGCCAGCATAGCGGCAAAATTCTCCGTCGGCCTCAGCCCTTCAACTTCTTCGGGCAGCCCCACAATCCTCAAATTCTGTCGCCTGGACCTGTTTTCCAGATCTTCCAATTTTCCTCGCAGATCCTTGTTCACCTCCATCGCCTTCCGCATCTCCTTCCCCATCGAGGTAAGTTGATCACCGTGCTACGCCACCGTCGCCTCCCCTTACGCCTGCACCTCCACCATTGCACTCGCCACCGTCATCGTCACCGCGGAAATCGTCTCCTCCACCAGCACACTCAAAACCTCTCTCATCTCCTTCCTCATCGCCTCCAGGTGTTTTGTAAACTGCCTTTCAAATTCTGCAGCCATTACCATAGTTATTTCTTCAGCCTTCAGCAATGCGGCCTCCCCTGGTGCTCCAGCCTCCTTTTCCCCTGGTGACCCCGTGGTGACCTCTCCTCTCCCCAATGGCTCCTTCATTAAATGTTTTTAAGATAAAGATAGATAGTTTTTTGAAGAATAAAGGGATTAAGGGTTATGGTGTTCGGGCCGGAAAGTGGAGCTGAGTCCACAAAAGATCAGCCATTATCTCATTGAATGGTGGAGCAGGCTCGAGGGGCCAGATGGCCTACTCCTGCTCCTAGTTCTTATGTTCTTATGCCAGCGTTGGACTGGGGTGAGCACAGTAAGAAGTCTTACAACACCAGGTTAAAGTCCAACAGGTTTGTTTCAAATCACTAGCTTTCGGAGCACTGCTCGTTCCTCAGGTGAATCTCTGCTGTTTGGCCGGTCACACCTTTTGTTCTCTGTGGGGACTGCCATTAGCACACTGTTCCCTTGTTTCTGAGGCTATGACTCACCTTTCATTCTCTCACTCCACAAATATTTCCCACTTTCTAAGTCTTTTAGCTTTGACAAAGGGCCACCTGGACTCAAAACGTTAGCTCTTTTCTCTCCCTACAGATGCTGCCAGACCTGTGAGATCTTCCAATATTTTCTCTTTGGTTTCAGATTCCAGCATCCGCAGTAATTTGCATTTATCCTGTAATTTTTTTTCTTACTGGAGCAGGCACTGGTTCTCAACAATGAAGGTTGCTTGGAGAAAAAAAACTTCCTGGTCGCCAATGTAATAAACTCGTCAAAGCCTGTTTTCATAACAAGAAAGGACACAGCTGAGGCTTACAGCGCACATGTCTAAACCCAGGGACTTGCAGAATACCCACCCGGGTTGAAGCAGAGCATTTTCAACTCCTGCTCATTTCCCTTTGGGCGAGCACAATAGGGAAGTTCATACTGCACAAAGTCCATGGGGAGATCTGTTGATAATTCCCCATGTCCTTTGTGGCCACCATAACAGTTTCCAAACTCCACTCTTGGAAAGACAGTACGGTAGCACAGTGGTTAGCACTGTTGCTTCACAGCGCCAGGGTCCTTGATTCGATTTGGCTTGGGTCATTGTCTGTGCGGAGTCGGCACGTTCTCCCCATGTCTGCATGGTATTCCTCCGGGTCCTCCCACAAGTCCCTAAAGAAGTGTTGGGTGAATTGGACATTCTGAATTCTCCCTCAGTATACCCAAACAGCTGCCGGAATGTGGCGACTAGGGGATTTTCACAGTAGCTTCATTGCAGTATTAATGTAAGCCTACTTGTGACACCAATAAAGATTAAACCCTTTTTTACACAATGCTTTCCATCTGCTCTTTTCATGAAGGATCCATCTCCAGGTTTTTTAACTCTCCTTTGCCTTGACTGCTTTTAGATAAACTCCAACCACCAACTGCTCCAACCACCAATTTCTCTAAAGAACAATGAAAAATACAGCACAGGAACAGGCCCTTTGGCCCTCCAAGCCTGTGCCAAACATGCTGCCCGCCTAAACTAAAACTTCTGCACTTCCTGGGTCCATATCCCTCTATTCCCATCCTATTCATGTATTTGTTAAGATGTCCCTTAAATGTCACTATCGTCCTTGCTTCCACCATCCCCTCCGGCAGCGAGTTCCAAACACCCACCACCCTCTGTGTAAAAAAAACTTGCTCGTACACCTCCTCTAAACCTTGCCCCTCCCACCTTAAACCTATGCCCCCTAGTAATTGATCCTTCTATCCTGGGAAAAAGCCTCTGATTATCCACTTTGTCTATGCCCCTCATAATTTTGTAGACCTCTATCAGGTTGCCCCTCAACCTCCGTCATTCCAGTGAGAATAAACCAAGTTTATTCAACCGCTCCTCATAACTATTGCCCTCCATAAAAGGCAACATCCTGGTAAATCTCTTCTGCACCCGCTCTAAAGCCTCCAAATCCTTCTAGTAGTGTGGTGACCAGAATTAAACACTATACTCCAAGTGTGGCCTAACTAAGGTTCGATACAGCTGCAACATGACTTGCCAATTTTTATACTCAATACCCCGACCAATTAAGGCAAGCATGCCACATGCCTAATTGACTACCGTCTCCACCTGTGTTGCCCCTTTCAGTGTCCTGTGGACCTGTACACCTAGATCTCTCTGACTGTCAATACTCTTGAGGGTTCTACCATTCACTGTATATTCCCTACCTGCATTAGACCTTCCAAAATGCATTACCTCACATTTGTCCAGATTAAATACATCTGCCATCTCTCCGCCCAAGTATCCAAACGATCCACATCCTGCTGTATCCTCTGTCAGACCTCATCGCTATCCGCAATTCCAACAACCTTTGTGTCGTCTGCAAACTTACTAATCAGACCAGTTACATTTTCCTCCAAATCATTTATATATACTACGAACAGCAAAGGTCCCAGCACTGATCCCTGCGGAATACCACTCGTCACAGCCCTCCAATCCGAAAAGCACCCTTCCATTGCTACTCTCTGCTACTCTCTGCCTTCTATGACCTAGCCAGTTGTTTTGTGTTGCCCCTTTCAGTGTCCTAGGATGAATGTGCTAAATTGGGGGAAGGCTAATTATAACAATATTAGTTGTTTTCATCTTGCCAGCTCACCCCTGATCCCATGTGACTTCACCTTTTGTACCAGTCTGCCAATAGGGACCTTGTCAAAGGCCTTACTGAAGTCCATATAGACAACCTCCACTGCCGTACCTGCATCAATCACCTTTGTGACCTCCTCGAAAAACACTTATCAAGTTAGTGAGACATGACCTCCCCTTCACAAAGTCGTGCTGCCTCTTGCTAATATGTCCATTTGCTTCCAAATGGGAGTAGATCTTGTCTCGAAGAATTCTCTCCAATAATTTCCCTACCACTGACGTAAGGCTCACTGGCCTGTAGTTCCCTGGATTATCCATGGTACCCTTCTTAAATAAAGGAACAGCATTGGCTATTCTCCAGTCCTCCGGGACATCACCTGAAAACAGTGAGGATCCAAAGATTTCTGTCAAGGCCTCAGCAATTTCCTCTCTAGCCTCCTTCAGTATTCTGGAGTAGATTCCATCAGGCCCTGGGAACTTATCTACCGTAATATTTTTCAAGACGACCAACACCGTGTCTCTTTGGATCTCAATGTGACCCAGGCGTGATACTTCTCCAGACTCAACATCCGTCAATTCCTTCTCTTTGGTGAATACTGATGCAAAGTATTCATTTAGTACCTCGCCCATTTCCTCTGGCTCCACACATAGATTCCCTTACCTGTCCTTCAGTGGGCCCACCCTTTACCTGGCTACCCTCTTGCTTTTTATGTACATGTAAAAAGTCTTGGGATTTTCCTTAACCCTATTTGCCAGTGACTTTTTGTGACTCCTTTTAACCCTCCTGACTCCTTGCTTAAGTTCCTGCCTTTCCTTATATTCCACTCCGGCTTCGTCTGTTCTCAGCCTTCTAGCCCTGACATGCCTTCTTTTTCTTTTTGACGAGGCCTACAATATCTCTCGTTATCCAAGGTTCCCGAAATTTGCTGTATTTATCCTTCTTCCGCACAGGAACATACCGGTCCTGAATTCCTTTCAACTGACATTTGAAAGCTTCCCACATGTCAGATGTTGATTTACCCTCAAACATCTGCCCCCAATCTAGGTTCTTCAGTTCCTCCCTAATATTGCTATAATTAGCCTTCCCCCAATTTAGCACATTCATCCTAGGACCACTCTTATCCTTGTCCACCAGCACTTTAAAACTTACTGAATTGTGGTCACTGTTCCCGAAATGCTCCCCTACTGAAACTTCTACCACCTGGCCGGGCTCATTCCCTAATACCAGGTCCAGTATAGCCCCTTCCCTCGTTGGACTATCTGTATATTGTTTTAAGAAGCCCTCCTGGATGCTCCTTATAAACTCTTCCCCGTCCAAGCCCCTAGCACTAAGTGAGTCCCAGTCAATATTGGGGAAGTTAAAGTCTCCCATCACAACAACCCTGTTGCTTTTACTCCTTTCCAAAATCTGTCTACCTATCTGCTCCTCTATCTCCCGCTGGCTGTTGGGTGGCCTGTAGTAAACTCCCAATATTGTGACTGCACCCTTCTTATTCATGATTTCTACCCATATAGCCTCACTGCCCTCTGAAGTGTCCTCCCGCAGTACAGCTGTGATATTCTCCCTAACCAGTAGAGCAACTCCTCCACCCCTTTTACATACCGCTCTATCCCGCCTGAAACATCTAAATCCTGGAACGTTTAGCTGCCAATCCTATCCTTCCTTCAACCAGGTCTCTGTAATGGCAACAACATCATAGTTCCAAGTGCTAATCCAAGCTCTAAGTTCATCTGCCTTACCTGTTATACTTGCATTAAAACATATACACTTCAGGCCACCGGTCCTGCTGTTTTCAGCAACATCTCCCCTGTCTGATCTTCCTCAGAGCCATAGTGGCCCTATTCCCTAGTTCTCCCTCAATGCTTTCACCTTCTGACCTGTTGCTCCGGTACCCACCCCCCTGCCATACTAGTTTAAACTCTCCCATGTGGCACTAGCAAACCTCGCGGCCAGGATATTTATGCCTCTCCAGATTAGATGCAACCCGTCTTTCTTATACAGGTCACACCTGCCCTGGAAGAACTCCCAGTGGTCCAGATAACGGAAACTCTCCCTCCTACACCAGCTGTTTAGCCATGTGTAGAGCTGCTCTATCTTCCTATTTCTAGCCTCACTGGCACGTGGCACAGGGAGTAATCCCGAGAATGCAACCCGAGAGGTCCTGTCTTTTATCTATCTGCCTAGTTCCCTGAACTCCTGCTGCAGGACCTTGTGCCTCTTCCTGCCTATGTCGTTAGTATCAATATGTACTACGACCTCGGCCTGTTTGCCCTCCCCCTTCAGGATGCCTGCTGCCCGTTCGGAGACATCGTGGACCCTGGCACCAGGGAGGCAACATTCCATCTAGTTTCCTTAACTTGCTGTCCCAGATCGCGTTACCCAGTGGGAAGGAGAATCGGGCGCTGGGGCAAAATTGGGATGGCACCAACCTGAATGTGATGCTCTCACCTCCCGCTGGCTGCGAGAATCAAGTCATAATGATCCATTTGTTGGGCCCGGTGCCCTATGCTCCATCCTTCCATGATTCTCCGATCCCCGGGGCTGGGAATCACGTGGGCGCCGATCAGTTGTGGTCTCTACCAGCATGGCCCTGGACCTAAAGGTGTGCCAAGGGGTGTGGGCATCCTCAACCCCAGCAACAATGTACTGCCCCCCCCCCCCCCCCCCCCCCCCCCCCACAGGGACCAGGGACTCCTGTAATAGCGGGACACCTATAATAGGGGAATTTCCCCCTCCCCCTCCCCCACACAGAACCCAGAAAAGAAACCTCTGGAAGCCAGATCGCTGTGAGATGAATTACAGCGGTTACACTTACCTTGCAGCTCCTTGTGTGCATACCTGGAAGGAGAGTAGCTGTGACCTGCATCTGATTCCCACAGATTCATTAGCTGCAAACCATTTATGCTTTCTAGTAGTGGTCTGTGATTGACTGCTTCTACAAATCATCTGCAGCTTTGATTCATTAATTTCTCTTCACAGTTCATTTGCCTAAGTGATGAAACCCCAATGTTTGTAAACATTGACCACAACCGAAATATGTGTCAGGTAGGTGAATTGGCCAGAATAAATTGCCCCTTTTTAAAAAAAGAAGAAATTACATAATGGCTTTGGCCTCCACTACTTTCTGTGGTAGTGAATTTCACAGATTCACCACTTTCTGGATGAAGACATTTCTCCTCACCTCGGTCCTAAAAGGTTTACCCCTTATTCTCAAACTATGATCCCTAGTTCTGGACTCCCCCACCATCAGGAACACCCTTTCTGAATCTTCCCTTTCTGAATCTTCCCTGTCTATTCCTGTTAGAGTTTTGTACATTTCTAGGAGATCCCCTCTCGCTCTTCTAAACTCCAATGAATATAATCCTAACCGTCTTAGTCTCTCGTATAACAGTCCTGCCATCCCAGGAACCATCATGGTAAATCTTTGCTGCACTCCCTCCGTGGCAAGAATATCACTCTTGACATAAGGACACCAAAACTGCGCACACTACTCCAGGTGTGGCCTCACCAATGCAGTAAGACATCTCTATTCCTCTACTCAAATCCTCTCGCTATGGAGGGCAAGATACCATTTGCCTTCTTTATTGCCTACTGTACCCGCATGCTTTTAGCGACTGATGGTCTTGCCGAGTAGCCATCTCTCCCAATTTACACCACATTGAAATAGTAATCTGTCTTCCTATTTTTGCTACCAAAGAGGATAACATCCACTTCATCCACGTTATGCTGCATCTGCCATGCATATGCCCACTCACTCAGCCTGTCCAAATCCCGCTGAAGCATCTTTGCATCCTCCTCACAGTCACACTTATCATTAATGTATAATGTGAACAGTTGGGATCTAAGCACAGATCCCAGCAGTGCTAGCCACTGCCTGCCAATCGGGAAAAAGACTCATTTATTCCAATTTTTTGCTTCCTGTCTGATAACCAGCTCTTTATCCACCTTGAGACATTACTCCCGGTCTCATGCGCTTTAACTTTACATTGTAATCTGTTCTATGAGATCTTGTCGAAAGCCTTCTGGAAGTCCAAATAAACCACATCCACCAGTTCTCGCTGGTCAACTCCACTAATTACATCTTCAAAGAATTCTAATAGATTTGTTAAACATGATTTCCCTTTCATAAATCCATGCTGACTTTGTCTGATTATACCACTACTTTCTAAATGCTGAGCTATGAAACCCTTGATAATGGACTCTAGCAACTTCCCTTCCACCAACGTTAGGCTCACTGGTCTATAGTTCCCTGTTTTCTCGCTATCTCCCATTTTGAATAGTGTTGTTATATCAGCTGCCCTCCAATTTGTCGGAACCATTCCAGAGTCCAAAGAATTTTGGAAAATGACCGCAATGCATCTACTATTTCTAGGGCCACTTCCTTAAGTACTCTGGAATGAAGATTATCAGACCGTGGAGATTTATCCATCTTCAATCCTATTAATTTCCCCAAAATCATTTCTCTACAATACTCATTTCCTTCAGTCCTTCACTAAAACTTGTGTTACTTTGAACTTCCGGTACATTATTCATGTCTCCCTTTGTGAAGACAGAAGCAAAGTACGAATTAGCCATTCGTTCGTCAGCCATTTCTTTGTTCCTTGTTATGAATTCCCCTGTTTCTGACTAAGGGACCTACATTATTTTTCTTTTTACATACCTTTAGAAACTTTTCTGTCAGTTTTTGTGTTTTCCCCCTAGCTTACTTTCATATTGTATTTTAACCTTCTTAATCAGTCCCTTGGTCCGCCTTTTCTGAATTTTAAACTGTTCCCAATCCTCGGGTCTATTGCTTTTTCTTGTCAAGTTGCATGCTTCTTTTTTAAATCTAATATTATCCCTAATTCCCCTTGTAAGCCATGGTTTGGCACAGTTCCCTTTCTACCCTTACGCCAAATAGGAATAAACAACTTTGGAGTTCACCTATTTGCCGTTGAATGCCTCCCATTGCCTGTCCACTGTCCTTCCTTTCAGTCATGTTCCCAGTCCATGATAGCCAACTCATGTCTCATTCCATCGTAGTTACCTTTATTGAGATTCAAGACCCTGGTCTCAGAATCAACTACCTTACTATTCACCTTGATAAAGAATTCTATCATGTTATGGTCACTCATCAAGGGTTCTTTCGCAACTATCCTTTCTCTTTCAGGGTCTGGTTTAGCACAATGCTAAATCGCTGGCTTTGAAAGCAGGCCAAGGCAGGCCAGCAGCACGGTTCAATTCCCATACCAGCCTCCCCGAACAGGCGCCGGAATGTGGCGACTAGGGGCTTTTCACAGTAACTTCATTTGAAGCCTACTTGTGACAATAAGCGGTTTTCATTTCATCTTGCACAATCCTCAGTCTGAGGATTGCTGATTCTTCATGAATTGGTCCAGAAAACCATCCCGTATACAGTCCAGAAATTGCACCTCTATTGTACTTTGACTAATTTGACTCACCCAATTTAAATGCAGATTAAAGTCACCCATAATCACAGATGTTTCTTCATCACATGCATTTCTGATTTCCTGCATAAATTTGCATGGCATGGAACACTGAATTGCTAGCTGGTTTGTGCTCCCAGGGGTTCATAAACCGGTTGCAATTCAGCTCCAACCAGTGAACATAGTCACCCAAACGAAGAATCCTTCCCAGTGCTCTTTGGCCAGTTCTTCCAATGTAGGTGTCAGTGCATCCTCGTGGGTAGTCAGAAGATTGTGGGTTCAAGTCCTATTCCAGAGACTTGAACACAAAATCAACACTGCTCCTTCAATGAAAAGTGCTGCAATCTTGGAGACATCGCTTTTAAGATAACAAGTTCAACACGCTGTTTGTACTCTGAGATTGATCTATAATGTATACATGTCTCGCACCTGTTGTGTTGGGTGATTTTTGACCTTTTTTGACCTTTCATAGTTTGGGAATAAGTGTAGAGTGCCAGACACTTTTGCAATGGAGAAGCTACTTCGACAGAAAGGCTTAAAGGGCAGACTCAAAAGGTCAGGGGAGTTGGTTTATTGACGTCAAGCAAGTTAAAGATAGTGTAGTATATTCAGTTTTAGCGCACACAGGCAAGTTGTATTGATAAAAATGAGAGATCCTTACTAGAATTGTTGCACTGGAGGAAAGCATTGGAGGAAAGCCTCGCCTCATTTAGTATTAACTCTGAAACTTTGAAGTGGTTGAAGAAAAACACTTGCAAAATACATGGAGATCTTATCCAGGTCACAAGATAATGCTACTGTTATAACTCTTGGTTATGCTACTGTGCCAATATATATAACGTAGTGTGAATCAGCTCCTGTAAAATAAGTCACTTAAGAAATCAACTGACACCACTGATTCTGAAAAGCTCTCTGTGCCAAACCCAAATTGTGAGCAATCTTCTTCTGCCATTGAGGCGGAAAGGTGTACGATGAGAAGAAAAACGACAGAATCTCCCATTCGTATGTCATTGACCTTTTTTCCACTTTTTCCCCTTTCCATTTCTTACCTGTTATTTGTAAATCTTCCTCTTTTTTTTTGACTTTTTCTGACCAGGGCTCAGAGCGTGGTCAGGGGTGAATCCCTAATCCAGCTCCGTGCCTGCTCCAAAAACCAATTCAAATTCAAATTGAATCCAATTCATGGTTCCCACAAGAGAGACATACCAGGGGCGGCATTCACCCCTACCCGGCGTGACGGAGGGTGCCGGCGTAGGGGAGTAGCGCCAACCACTCAGGGGTCGGGCCTCCTCAAAGGTGGGGAATTCTCCCCACCTTTGGGGGCCAGCCCCGCGCCGGTGGGGTTTGCACCAGAAGACTGGCGGAAAAAAACGGCGCCCCCAGCAGCGGGGCTGGCCGAAAGGCTTTCGCCGGTCGGCGCATGCGCCGGCAGTGACGTCAGCGGCAGCTGGTTCTCTTCTGCGTCCGCCATGGCGGAGGCCGTGGCGGCCGCGGAGGAAAATAGTGCAGCCAGGGCACTGGCCTGGAGTCTGAGCGGGGGGCCCTGATCGCGGGCCAGGCCACCGTGGGGGCACCCCCCGGGGTTCGATCGCCCCCCAGGACCCCGGGGGCCTGCTTGTGCCGCTGATCCCGCCGTTCCAGAGGTGGTTCAAACCTCGGCGGCGGGAGAGGCCTCCCAGCGGCGGGACTTCGGCCCATCCGGGCTGGAGAATCACCGCAGGGGCCTCTCCGATCGGAGTGGTGAGATTCCGCCGCCGTCACTTCTCTGCCACGGTGGGGGCGGGATTTTAGGCGGCCCCAGGCGATTCTCCGACCCTGCTGGGGGTGAATCTTACTAACTGTGGTCTAGGATGTGCCTGTCTTGAGCCGATGGATTTTCTGTTGAGGCGGACTTGAGCTCTGGCTCCAACCAAGACTAACACATCTATGAGTGGCTGCAGGATATTTCTTTCAAACTTTATACGACAACAAAAACATAGAAAATACTGAGAGCAAGAGAAACTTTGGCTTTTCAGGATGCAATGGCCCTCGCCTGCTAAGAAATCGGGGTAATCTGTCACGATTCCCATCGGCTGCCCATAGCAATTTATCAATTATCACTGGGAGTAGTGTTAATCAATTTAAGATGAGACTTCCACACCTTTCTCAAGAGAGTCCCGTCATAATAATCTGTAGGTCAATCAGATTGGCCATCAGCTCTGTTGTCCCAGCAATGCTGCTGGGAGCACAATGTTGAGGAGCCTGGACTGATGGGTAAGTCCAGGGTTGGGGATGGCAGTGGGAGAAGGGGTGGGTGGGCATGGTGCCAGGTGGGATGGGAGGGGAGCCTCTGGGCCCACCCTTTTCTGATTCCAGACTGCGCAGTGTTCCCGCATATCATGTGCCTTCTCCGCCACGGATAAAATACTGGCAGGGGCAGGATGAGGCCATAAGTGGCTATTAATTGGCTATTTAAGGATCTCAATAGGCCAAAGGGGGGTGGGCTGCTTGACTTCTCACTTGACTTTCCTCCACCCCAGTAAAAGTTCAGGTAAATTGGGGATTAGCAGGAAGGTCACCCTGGATTGCCCCACGCCTTCAGTCCCGCCAGTGGGTGAATATAATACCTAGCCCTCTGTGCCTGGGTAAGAGTCAGCTTTCAAAGTGGAGTGAGTGGATCGTTTTAAAAAGAAGTTACATGTATGCCCAACAGTTGTCATTCTCCAAGCTTTGCATTATGTGCAATAGAATGGCAAGCAAACCTACCGTCTGACACCACAATGTAGTAATGCATGAGCTATCCTGGATTACTTGCCTCTACAGTAGGGAAGGAGCAGAAACTACACTTGACTGTAGGGATTTCCAGGGCTGCCCTGAACTACAACAGAAAATGACCCCAGTTTACTGCATCATCGGTAAAGAGCCTCCCGGATTTCTATTGTGAATTATTTTATAGCGACTGCCTGGCATGCATCAATCGGAAATGACAAATGGTGGGTCAGGGAAAGGGGAGTGTTCGTCAAAGCTGTTGCATGGAACTGAGATTTAACATATGGCGGGCTTTAAAAAGCTAATAGTAATATTTATTTTGACAGTTTGGCTAAATTTCAATTAGGAATTAGTCTCAAATACCAGCTTCTGCACATAGGTCCCATATGTTTAGACTTTGTCTAGTATTTGATCATAATCTGCTTATTGACGGTCAATTAATTAAATAATTAGGGTCTCTCTTTACCTCTCTGACCCACACAAAGTTCTGTTATCATTTTTCACCACGTTACGTTGTATATTTTTAACATTGCAGTCACAGTAGTTATATGTGCGAACATAAACAATACTTCCCATTTTTAGCAGTGTTCTTCACTAATTATCAGAATTAATTTTGTTCCTTGGATCCTGTTAATGGGGTTTTTTGTAAAGCATCAGTGACTCAGATCTGCAGGGTTATCTGTATTTATTAACTTCATTTAAGAATAATTTGTGTGCAAGAGATGTTTCACAGACTTGTGGAGTTTTCCGGTTCAAAGGCATCACTCTTTTCTAAACTTCATTCGGCACAAAACAGATTAGTTCAAAAATATACATTGATGAGTTGTTTATCTATAGGGCAGTTTATACTATTCATTTTAATCGTATAATATAAATGGGTCATCTCTTGCTGCAACTGCCCTCTTCCCATTCATCAATGTCCAGTTATGCAATGTTTGAAAGGGCAGTTTGTCGACAGTGAAGTTTTGATCTTCAAAAATGCTCCAGGATAAGGCCTCCATGAAGACCATTAATACATTATTTTTCAATATGATAAACATTCTTCCATATTCGTGCCAATTGAGAAATCCACTCTAATTAAAAGCTCTACATTTTTTAAAAAGGTAGAACCGTAGGATCAAGCCTTCCCCTGTATGTTCCTTGGTTCGTAATAGTGTGTCCTGCTGGAGAGTTCTGATCATTGTGTTTGTTTTAAACAGAGATTTTGAGTGAGCCTAGTGGACATTGCATATGTTGGGAAAGGTGAATGTTAAGCTGCTTTGTTTCACTCTCTGCAGTACACCTCGTTTATACTGATATACAGGGGAGGTTCTGCTGATTTCCAGCTTGCACTGTCAGATTTTAGCTGTGGTTATAAGTTGAGGGTTACATTTGCGCTGTTGACATTGCTGTGGAGAGGGTAAGAATTGTGTGTGTACTGAAAAAACATAAGAGTGCTGACTCGCCTCTGACTCATGCTGTGGTTTATTTAAAAAAAATTTGAGCAGAAGAATAGTTGGAGAGGGAGGAAGATTAATCATCCATTAATGCCTGGCTAGCCGATTTCACGTCCCTATGTTAACAGTCTAGCAATAATGTGGTTTACTGCTAAGATGATTATTCTGCATTCTTCACAGATTCATCTTGTCCTACATTTCCAGCATGTTGATCATAACTATACACAAGGCATAGAATATTAACTAAAGCTTTCCTGTTCATGAAACTTTAGATCTACAGAGAATGAAAGCATTGCTATTCAATCATCAGGGTCTTTGATCCTCTCTGTGATGGATACACTCATTATGTACGACTGAATGGATCTTTACTTTATTCCAATATAGCTGAATTCTACAAGTTCTTTCCATTGTAGCAGATGCGTAAGACACTTGAAAATATTTCAGCTGGGGAGTAAATTACATTCTTCACCTTTGTTTTTGATTATTTTTGGGAAGTACTTCTATTTTAATGAAGAAGTTGATGTGTCTGTTACAAGTTTATTTGCTAAAAAAGCAATTGCATATTTTCAAATTTGTTAGCTTAGATTGTTGCTATATTAATACTTTCTATTGTATGGTAATTATTACATGGTCTTTTGCTGTGATGAACCTTTCTGTATTTGAGCCGCAGAATGTAGAAACATGAAGATTCTTACAGCCTCGAATTAAAAATAAAAAGCTTGTACTGGGAGAATTTTGTGTGATGCACAAAGAATGGTTACTGAGTGAAGAAGTGTTAGAAATCTATGAATTGCCCACGAGCACTGGGACAGAGCAGATCGTGAGTGAGACAATCTGAATGAGTACATTTTGGAATTTGGGGAAGAGATGCTCTTTTATTTTATAACTTTTTCATCTTCGGAAAGTGGTATTGCTCTAGAAGTATAGGCTAGTTATTTGGTGAGTATTTAACTGCTGTGAGGAAGCAGCACTCTGGTGCTGACCTGTGAGGGAGCAATAGGGCAGAGCAGAGCACACCAGACACTAGGCAGCACCAGAATTCAAACGCTTGATGTCAATTTGTGAAAAGTGATGTCATTGCAAGCTGTTTGGTAAGTAGTGGGTAGAATACAAATAATAGAAAGTGTAAAAAAAGTTGTTTTCTGCACTTCAAAGCTACATTAAGGAAAGGTAAGAGTTCTGGCTTTTAAAAAAAAAATGAATTACATTATTTTCTACTTGGCATAAATTTAGGGAGATTCTTTTAAGCTGAAAATATGACTGGAGAGCTCAGTCCCATGTTTTGTATCGCCTACAGCATGTTGGAATTCTTAGACACTCTTTGAAGTCTGGATGACCACGTGCGGGAAGTGCCACCAATTTGGCCAGCTTGAGCATCAGCTGGAGGAACAGCGGTGCACCTGTGAGGCTGAGAGGTTCGTAGCTGCATGTTTTTAGATCTGGTCACCCTGCAGCTTAAGGAAGTACAGTCACAGAGGGAATGAGTGACCACAGTCACAAAAAGGGAGGCAGGCATGTAGTCAGAAAAGCCCCAGAATCTGCAGGTGTCACTGGGCAAAATGGCAAGTCCATTCTAGCTAGCATGTTTTTAATCAGATAAACTGGTTATCCTCCCTAGTCTGATAATTCCAGCATTAACCCCATTCTTAGCATTTGGATGATAAATGCATTACTGCATGAACAGAATCATTTTGCACCTTTTTCTTCTGGGTGACTTCTGTTACTTATATTTGCTGTCATATAAACATTATCACAATACTGTTTCAGTTAACATTGGGCCCACATTGTGTTTGCCTTATTCGAGTAAGTAGATTGATTTGCATTCATCTTTGTTTTGTTTCAAAATGTTTACACTGGAAATGTTATAGTCGTCTTACTTTTATGTTTATTCTAAAAATTAGGGAGGAGACAAGTTTCAAAGTGGGTTGGAGACATGCATAGCCGTGAATCTCAGTGATGTTCTTTGATTTTTCCTGTGAGACTGAAACCATAGTACTTAACGTGGTGAATGAGGAGGTATTGTGATTGGGCAAGTGTTGGGGGAAGAAAAACACAAGACATTGATATTGGATGGCACATGGAATGAGAGGCTTGAGAAAGTGCCATTGGGAATAAAACAAAGAGAAGATAGACACATGGGGAAAATAAGGGAAAAGGAAATTAATGTATCCAAAACTCCTTTGTTTAATCCAACCGTTCAAACACAGTTTCTTGCAATAACGTATGTTCATCTCAAACCTAAGTATTGCTGTAAGGTTTTGACATGTTATCTAACCATCACCTAATTGGACACCTATCATGACTTGAACACATTGCTGTCACTTGGTTGTTGCTGAGCTAATATCTGGAATTCCTATGATGGAGTACCATCATAATGTCTGAAAGGATGTAAGGAAAAGATTCATCACTGCCTACTCGATGCAGCTTGGAATAGGCGATTAAATGCAGCCTTATCAGCGAAACCCACATTCTCGGAACAGGTTAAAATGAATAGATGGGACAAACTAATAACAGACTATAATGTTAACTCCCTTATTAGAGCAAGTAGAACCTACTGCATTGTGGCAAGAACAAAAGTTAATTAACTATTTAAATTGCTATAAATGAAAGCATTCTGAAAAATTAATATTTAATCATTGTAGGGGACTCAGTAGCTAGAGGTACAGGCAGGTCGTTCTGTGGGCACAGTCGAGACTCTCTGATGGTTTGTTGCTCCCGGTTGCCAGGGTCCATGACATCTTGGATCGTGCCTTCAGGATCCTTAAGGGGGAGGTGGAGCAGCCAGAAGTCGTGGTGCACATTGGTACCAACAACGTAGGTAGGAAAAGGGGTGTGAATGTAATAAACAAGTTTAGGGAGTTAGGCTGGAAGTTAAAAGCCAGGACAGACAGAGTTGTCATCTCTGGTTTGTTGCCGGTGCCATGTGATAGCGAGGCTAGGAATAGGGAGAGAGTGCAGTTGAATACTGCTGCAGGAATGGTGTAGGAGAGAGGGCTTCAGATATTTGGATAATTAGAGCGCATTCTGGGGAAGCTGGAACCTGTACAAGCAGGACGGGTTGCATCTGAACCAGAGGGGCACCAATATCCTGGGAGGGAGGTTTTCTAGTACTCTTCGGGAGGGTTTAAACTAATTTGGCAGGGGAATGGGAACCGGATTTGTAGTCCAGCAACTACGGTAGCCGTTCAGGATGTCAAAGTGTGTAGTGAGGCAGTGGGGCAGACAACACTGACAAAGGAGAGTACTTGCAGGCACGGAGATGGGTTGAAGTGTGTATACTTCAACGCAATAGCATCAGGAATGAGGTGGGTGAACTTAAGGCATGGATCGGTACTTGGGACTACGATGTGGTGGCCATCACGGAAACTTGGATAGAAGAGGGGCAGAAATGGTTGTTGGAGGTTCCTGGTTATAGATGTTTCAATAAGATTTGGGAGGGTGGTAAAAGAGGTGGAGGAGGGGGGGGGGGGGGGGTAGTTGCATAGTTAATTAGAGATAGTATAACAGCTGCAGAAAGACAGTTCGAGGAGGATCTGCCTACTGAGGTAGTATGGGTTGAAGTCAGAAATAGGAAGGGGCAGTCACCTTGTTGGGAGTTTTCTATAGGCCCCCCAATATCAGCAGAGATGTGGAGGAACAGATTGGGAAACACATTTTTGGAAAGGTGCAGAAGTCACAGGGTAATAGTCATGGGTGACTTCAACTTCCCAAATATTGAGTGGGAGCTCTTCAGATCAAATAGTTTGGATGGGATGGTGTTTGTGCAGTGTGTCCAGGAGGCTTTTCTAACGCTATGTAGATTGTCCAACCAGAGGGGAGGCCATATTAGATTTGGTACTTTGGTAATGAACCAGGGCAAGTGATATATTTGTTAGTGGGGGAGCATTTTGGAGATAGTGACACAAATCTGTGACTTTCACTTGAATAATGTAGGGGGATAGGTGCGTGCAACAGGGCAAGGTTTATAATTTAAAAAAAAAAAAATTATTTTTATTCACATTTTCACAAAATATCCATAACAAAAAATACTAAGGAAAGAAAGACCCCCCCCCCCCCCCCCCCCCCCCCGTGTATACAAAACAGAAGAAATAAATAAATTAACGCCCGTCATTAACAATGAACAAATATACGCGCCCCTTCAATCCAAAACAGAGAGACGTTTCCTTCTTCTTCTCCCCCCCCACCATCCCCGCTACGCTCTTCCAAAATTCCTCCAGCGCTGGGCATGCCCAGAACATATGGGCATGCTTTGCTGGGCTCCCTGAGCACCTAATACACCTGTCCTCGCTCCCAAAAAACCGACTCATCCTTGTCCCGGTCATGTGAGCCCTATGCAGCACCTTAAACTGTATGAGGCTGAGCCTCGCACAAGAAGAGGAGGAGTTCACCCTTCCTAGGGCGTCCGCCCACATCCCCTCCTCAATCTCCTCACCCAGCTCCTCCTCCCATATACCCTTCAGCTCCTCCACCGAGGCCTCGTCCACCTCCTGCATCACTTGGTACGTTGCCGAGAACCTCCCCTCTCCAACCCACACCCCCGAGAGCGCCCTGTCCTGGACTCCACGCGGCGGCAACAGAGGGAACTCTGCCACCTGCTGCCTAACAAACGGCCTTACCTGCATGTACCTAAAGGTGTTCCCGGGGGGAGCCCGAACTTCCCTTCCCTTCCAGCTCACCCAAGCTCGCAAACTTCCCGTCTACAAACAGGCCCCCCAACCTCCTAATACCTGCCCTGTGCCAACTCAGGAACCCGCCGTCAATTCTCCCCTGAACAAACCGGTGGTTCCCCCGTATCGGGGGCCCCATTGAGGCCCCCACCTCCCCCCTGTGCTGTCTCCATTGCCCCCACATTTTGAGGGTAGCCGCCACCACCGGGCTTGTGGTATAACTCGTTGGAGTGAGTGGCAGCGGCGCCGTTACCAGTGCCTCCAGGCTCGTGCCTACACAGGACGCCATCTCCATCCTCTTCCATGCTGCCCCTTCCCCGTCCATCACCCACTTACGCACCATAGCTGCGTTGGCAGCCCAATAATACCCACAGAGGTTGGGCAGCGCCAGCCCCTCCCCTCCCTGCCCCTCTTCACCCCCAGGGTCCCGTGCGCCCACACAAACCCCGTAATGCTCCTGTTAACCCGGCTGTAAAAGGCCTTCGGGATAAGGATGGGGAGGCACTGGAACAGGAACAGAAATCTCGGGAGCACCGTCATCTTGACTGATTGCACCCCACCCGCCAGAGACAGTGGCAACATGTCCCATCTCTTAAACTCCTCCATTTGCTCCACTAGCCTTGAGGTTAAGCTTATGCAAGGCCCCACAGCTCCTGGCCACCTGGACCCCCAAGTACCTGAAGCGCCTCTCTGCCCTTTTTAGTGGGAGCCTACCAATCCCCCCTCCTGGTCCCCCAGGTGTACAACGAACAGCTCGCTCTTCCCCAAGTTGAGCTTGTACCCTGAGAAATCCCCAGATTCCCTGACAATCCTCATTACCTCCGGCATTCCCCCCACTGGGTCCGCCACATACAACAATAGGTCATCTGCATAGAGCGATACTCGGTGTGCCTCCCCACCTCGCACTAGCCCCCTCCAGTTCCTCGACTCACTCAGCGCCATGGCCAGGGGTTCAATTGCCAGCGCAAAAAGCAGGGGGGACAAGGGACACCCCTGCCTCTTCCCTCGGTATAACTGAAAATACTCCGACCTCCTCCTATTCGTGGCCACGCTTGCCATCGGGGCCTCATATAACAGCCTCACCCACCTGACAAACCCCTCCCCAAACCCAAACCTTTTCAGCACCTCCCACAAGTACCCCCACTCAACCCTATCAAAGGCCTTCTCCGTGTCCAACGCCACCACTATCTCCGCCTCCCCATCTACCGCCGGCATCATTATAACATTCAGTAGCCTCCGTATGTTAGTATTCAGCTGCCTTCCTTTCACAAACCCTGTTTGATCCTCGTGGATAACCTGTGGCGCACAATCCTCTATCTTCATGGCTAAAATCTTCGCCAACAACTTGACGTCTACATTTAAGAGTGAGATCGGCCTGTATGACCCACACTGCAGGGGATCCTTGTCCCGCTTAAGGATCAAGGAAATCAGCGCCCGAGACATCGTCGGAGGCAAAGCCCCTCCTTCCCTTGCTTCATTGAAGGTCCAAACCAACAGAGGGCCCAGCAGGTCTGCATACATTTTATAGAATTCGACCGGGAACCCATCCGGCCCCGGTGCATTCCCCGACTGCATGCTCCCGATCCCTTTGACCAACTCCTCCAGCCCAACCGGCGCCCCCAGTCCCTCCACCTGTCCCTCCTCCACCCCCGGGAATCTCAGCCGGTCCAAAAAGCGCCCCATCCCCCCCTCCTCCGCTGGGGGTTCGGACCGATACAGTTCCTCGTAAAAGTCCTTGAAGACCCCATTAATGTCTACACCCCTTCGCACCACATTCCCTCCCCTATCCTTAACTCCACCGATCTCCCTGGCTGCATGCTGCTTACGGAGCTGGTGCGCCAGCATCCGGCTCGCCTTTTCCCCATATTCATACACCGCCCCCTGTGCCTTCCTCCACTGAACTTCCGCCTTTCTGGTGGTTAACAAGTCAAACTCAGCCTGGAGACTACGCCGCTCCCTCAGCAATCCCTCTTCCGGAGCCTCTGACTATCTCCTGTCCACCCTCACCATGTCCCCCACCAGCCTCTCCCCCTCTCTCTGCTCTCTCCTCGCCCTGTGGGCTCGAATGGAGATCAACTCTCCCCTAGCCACTGCCTTCAGTGCCTCCCAGACCGTCCCCACTCAGACCTCCCCACATCCTCTCGTCCGCCAGCAGCCCCACCTCTAAGCGCCAAAGCGGTCGCTGGTCTCTCTCCTCCCCCAGCTCGAGGTCCACCCAGTGCGGGGCATGGTCAGAAATGGCTATCGCCGAGTACTCAGCATCCTCCACTCTCGCAATCAGTGCCCTACTCATAACAAAAAAATCAATCCGGCAATAGGCCTTATGCACATGGGAGAAGTATGAAAATTCCCTGGCTCTCGGCCTCGCAAACCTCCATGGATCCAGCCCTCCCATCTGGTCCATAAACCCCCTCAACAATCTCTCCCGCATTTTGGTGCAAATAAACTAATCCTATCTCGAGTTTGCTGTGGAGTTATTAATATAATATTGAAGTTGAGAAATGCGCCACTGCTTATTAAGAGGGTAACAAATCAAAACACGTTTCTGTTAACTGACAAGTGGTGAGAGGAGAAATTAGTGCTGTTTAAATTAACCCCCCCCCCGCTGCGTTGCTCCCTCCATTGCACTCCCGCAAGTCAGCTGACTCCTGCTGACCCCGGCTGCTCCCTCCACTCCTCCGACCCCTCCCAGCGTGGGGCTTCCCCTCCTCCCCAGTGTCCACCAGCAGGCTTTCCTCCTCCTCCCTACCGCTCTTGAGCAGGAAAAAGCCCGCGCTTCCTAGCTCCGGCCCCGCCCCCTTCAACCCTCAGCACGGGAAACAGCCCGTGCTTTCCGCCTGCCCGACCCCACCTCCCATTACCGGCCCGGTCCCCTCGCGGGACCCCAACCCCCCCTTCACACTAACAGCCCCCCACACTGCAGGTCTGCCCCCCTCCTCGAGCCCATCCAACAAACCCAAGCCGAAAACAGTGCCCCACCCGCCCTGAAAACAACAAAGAACCAACATTAAGCAGATAACCCCCCCCTCAAAATATAACACAGTTACATACAGGTCCCCGTACCCAACCCTCCGTTTGAGTCCAACTTCTCGGCCTGCACAAAGGCCCACGCCTCCTCCGGGGACTCAAAATAAAAGTGCCGGTCCTTGTAGGTGACCCACAAACGCGCCGGCTGTAGCATGCCGAACTTCACTCCCTTGCTGTGTAGCACCGCCTTCGTCCGATTGTACCCGGCCCTCTTCTTTGCCACCTCCGCACTCCAGTCCTGGTAGATCCGTACCACCGCGTTCTCCCACCTGCTGCTCCACTCCTTCTTGGCCCACCTGAGCACACACTCCCAGTCAGCAAACGATGGAACCGCCCGTGGTGGCTCATTCAGCTTGGGTCTTCTTACCAATATTCTGTGGGCCCCCTCCAGCTCCAGGGGCCCTTGAAAGGACCCAGCTCCCATCAGTGAATTTAGCATGACGACCACATAGGGCCCCATGTCTGACCCCTCCAGCCCTTCCGGAAGGCCCAGGATCCGCAGATTTTTCCACCTCGACCAGTTCTCCATCTCCTCGAACCTCTCCTGACATTTTTTATGGAGTGCCTCGTGCATCTCCACCTTCACCGCGAGGCCTAAGGTCTCGTCCTCTCTTTCGGAGGCCTTTTTGTCAGATCTCTCGGCTCGCCACCCACTGGGCCAACTGGGTCTCCAGCAGCTTGTCAGTTGAAGCCTTCAACGGCTCCAGCCTTCAACGGCTCCAGCAGCTCCGCTTTAAGCTCCCTGAAGCAGCGCTGGAGAGTCTCCTGCTGCTCCTGTGCCCACTGCCTCCGTGCCTCTTGGCCTCCACCCGCCGCCATCTTGTGCTTCTTCCCTTGCTTCTGCTTTGGCGCTGCAACCACTTTTTTACTCGCCCCGCTCCTGGTCCAGGCTATATACTGCTGGGGAAGTATTACTGACTCCTTCCCACGCCGGGAAACTTCGAAAAAGTACCGCTGGGGGCCCTAAAAAGAGCCCAAAGGTCCGTTCCTGGCGGGAGCTGCCGAACGTGCGGCTTAGCTCCGCATAGCCGCAACTGGCGGGTAAGATTTATAATTGGAAGAAGGGTAAATACAATGCTGTCAGGCAAGAACTGAAGTGCATAAGTTGGGAACATAGGCTGTCAAGGAAGGACACAATTGAAATGTGGAACTTGTTCAAGGAACAGATAGTACGTGTCCTTGATATGTATGTCCGTCAGGCAGGGAAGAGAAGAGATGGTCGAGTGAGGGAACCATGGTTGACAAGAGAGGTTGAATGTCTTGTTAAGAGGAAGAAGGAGACTTGTGTAAGGCTGAGGAAAGAAGGTTCAGACAGGGCGCTGGAGGGATATAAGATAGCCAGGAGGGAACTGAAGAAAGGGATTAGGAGAGCTCAGAGAGGGCATGAAAAATCTTTGGCAGGTAGGATCAAGGAATACCCAAAGGACTTTTACACATATGTGAGAAATATGAGAATGACTAGAGCGAGGGTAGGTCTAATCAAGGACAGTAGTGGGAGATTGTGTATCGAGTCTGAAGAGATAGAAGAGGCCTTGAACGAGTACTTTTCTTGCGTATTTACGAATGAGAAGGGCCATATTGTTGAAGAGGACAGTGTGAAACAGACTGGTAAGCTCGAGGAGATAACTTGCTAGGAAGGAAGATGTGTTGGGCATTTTGAAAAACTTGAGGATAGACAAGTCTCCCGGACCTGACTGGATATATCCAAGGATTCTATGGGAATATTTACATAGAATTTACAGTGCAGAAGTAGGCCATTCAGCCCATCGAGTCTGCACCGGCTCTTGGAAAGAGCACCCTACCCAAGGTCAACACCTCCACCCTATCCCCATAACCCAGTAACCCCACCCAACACTAAGGGCAATTTTGGACACTAAGGGCAATTTATCATGGCCAATCCACTTAACCTGCACACCTTTGGACTGTGGGAGGAAACCGGAGCACCCAGAGGAAACCCACGCACACACGGGGAGGATGTGCAGACTCCACACAGACAGTGACCCAAGAAGCAAGAGATGAAATTGCAGAGCCATTGGCAATAATCTTTTTGTCCTCACTGTCAACAGGGGTGGTACCAGGAGATTGGAGAGTGGTGAACATCATGCCCCTGCTCAAAAAAGGGAATAGGGATAACCCTGGGAATTGCAGGCCAGTTAGTCTTACTTCAGTGGTAGGCAAAGTAATGGAAAAGGTACTGAGGGATAGGATTTCTGAGCATCTGGAAAGACACTGCTTGATGGGATAGTCAGCACGGATTTGTGAGGGGTAGGTCTTGCCTCTCAAGTCTTATTGAATTCTTTGAGGAGGTGACCAAGCACGTGGATGAAGGTAAAGCAGTGGATGTAGTGTACATTGATTTTAGTAAGGCATTTGATAAGGTTCCCCATGGTAGGCTTATGCAGAATGTAAGGAGGCATGGGATAGTGGGAAATTTGGCCAGTTGGATAACGAACTGGCTAACCAATCGAAGTCAGAGAGTGATGGTGGATGGCAAATATTCAGCTTGGAGCCCAGTTACTGGTGGCGTACCGCGGGGATCAGTTCTGGGTCCTTTGCTGTTTGTGATTTTCATTAATGACTTGGATGAGGGAGTTGAAGGGTGGGTCAGTAAATTTGCAGATGATATGAAGATTGGTGGAGTTGAGGATAGTGAAGAGGGCTGTTGTCGGCTGCAAAGGGACATAGATAGGATGCAGAGCTGAGCTAAGAAGTGGCACATGGAGTTTAACCCTGAAAAGTGTGAGGTTGTCCATTTTGGAAGGACAAATATGAAAGCGGAATACAGGTTTAACGGTAGGGTTCTTGGCAATGTGAAATGAAAAAATGAAAATCGCTTATTGTCACGAGTAGGCTTCAACAAAGTTACTGTGAAAAGCCCCTAGCCACCACATTCCGGCACCTGTCCGGGGAGGCTGGTACGGGAATCGAACCGTGCTGCTGGCCTGCTTGGTCTGCTTTAAAAGCCAGCGACTTAGCCGAGTGAGCTAAACCAGCCCCTATATGTGGAGGAGTAGAGAGAGATCTTGGGGTCTATGTTCATAGATCTTTGAAAGTCGCCACTCAAGTGGATAGAGCTGTGTAGAAGGCCTATGGTGTGCTAGCTTTCATTAGCAGAGGGATTAAATTTAAGAGCCGTGAGGTGATGATGCAGCTGTACAAAACCTTGGTAAGGCCACATTTGGAGTACTGTGTGCAGTTCTGGTTGCCTCATTTTGGGAAAGATGTGGAAGCTTTAGAAATGGTGCAAAGGAGATTTACCAGGATGTTGCCTGGAATGGAGAGTAGGTCTTGCAAGGAAAGGTTGAGGGTGCTCGGTCTTTTCTCATTAGAATGGAGAAGGATGAGGGGCAACTTGATAGAGGTTTATAAGATGATCAGGGGAATAGATAGAGTAGACAGCCAAAGACTTTTTCCCCGGGTAGAACAAACCATTCCAAAGGGACATAAATTTAAGGTGAATGGTGGAAGATATAGAGGGGAATATCAGAGGTAGGTTCTTTACCCAGAGAGTAGTGGGGGCATGGAATGCATTGCCTGTGGAAGTAGTTGAGTCGGAAACATTAGGGACCTCCAAGCGGCTATTGGATAGGTACATGGATTACGGTAGAATGATGAGGTGTAGATTAATTTGTTCTTAATCTAGGACAAAGGTTCGGCACATTGTGGGCCGAAGGTCCTGTTCTGTGCTGTATTTTCTATGCTTTATGTATGCAAGCCATTTCTCCATTTATAGGCCACCTTCCGTTCTGGGACTCTGCTTTATTTCCAGAAGCCAGTTCCTTCAGTTATGCCCAGGAGATGCATGTGTCTGTTTTTCTGTGGAATGGGGTACGTTTGTTTTTCCCCACACGTGTTGTAGGGAGGGGAGCAGGGTGGGTTGGGGATGTGTGTGTGCACATGCATGTCGAGGAATGTGCATTTGTGCATGCCTGTGAGGGGGCAAGGATTGTGTGTCCACAGATGCCTGTGGGGGATGTGTGTGCGCGTGCCCATCTATTGAGGGGTAGTGTCTGTCGTCCATCTGTGGAGAGGTGGTTGTGCATTTGTGGAGGGGTGAGGTGTGGGGGATATCTGTGAGGTTTGCATATTTGCCTTTTTGAGGTAGTGGGGTGATAAATCTGAGCGCAGAAAAACTTTTCCATTTTTGCTGAAAGCTGGTGTCTGCATCATGGGAGCTTTGTTCACTTCTCTGTTGGAGATCCAGTCTCCAGACTGCATCCTATGGCGGCAACAAATGGGGGAGGAAAACAGTTGCGAAGAAAGTAACATCATTTTATGTAGATTCTAGGTTCTTAAAAATAAAAATCTCAGCTAATGGTGTTTCAAATGAAGACTCTTTTGTAAAATAAAATGAAAAATTGCAAATGTTAAATAAAAATGGAAAATTCTAGAAATATGCTGCAGACCTGGGTAACTATCATAACTTGTTAACTAGTAATCCAGTTTTGGTTCCTGTGTCATGATTTTTTTTGATTGCTTGAGGTTGGTAACGCTGCCCAACTAATTAAATTGGAATTGAAGATTAACGTTTCACAGTATTCTTAAAGAATTATGATTATACCAGGGAGTCTTCAGATCACAGTGTTGAAGTACTGAAAAGGGTGATCTTTTGGGACAATGATCCTATTGATATAGTTCAAAACCTGTTTGATTTAACTTGGTTCACAAAGTTAAATAAGCTGGAATGATTCGATGCCAGTGGCAACTTCAATCTTCAAAATAGTTTTACCAGCTTTATTAGAAGAAAATGGACCAAAAATATGCTTTAACAGCAATTAATGCTGTCCATATGGCACATCCATAATAAATATTCACATGCAGTGCTGGGAGTTAATCTGTACTGAGAGGTAGCATGTGTTTTTGCTATTTTGCATAGTAAGTGTCTGCTGCCAAAGCAACTGTGGTTTCCAGTGGAGCCTTTCAACTTTAGCTGCATCTTCTTGACAATTCCCAGCATCTTTTTGTTATCCATTTTCTATGCAGAGATGGAAACTGGCATCCTGCATCTCAATGGCCACCCAGTGACATTCTCTTATTGCCCTACCAGGTGATTCATTGAAACGAAGCTTCCTTTCTCAGCTAACGCCAGAAAACGTAGCTGTCTCAGGGAAAAGAACTTGAGAGAAAACGTTGGTCGAAGTATGAATTCAAACTTAAATTTCTTGCAGTTAGTTCTGCGCTTCTGTGCCTATCTTAATATTCAGAATTGGCACAATGTGTGAAAGTTCAACAGACCTATACTAAATTCCTTTTTACAAATGAAGGTGACAAAAAGAGAAGGAAATTGGTTTTCAGAATTTGAGAGAAACGCACCTCACTGTACCTCAGGAGGCACCAAGCAGCTGCTATACAGAAAAATAATATCAGCAATAGGAATTGTCAGCAAACTGAAATAAGAGTGTATCTATTTAGATCAGTTCTGTCCAGGAAGTACCTGATCTTAAGTAACTGGCCAGATTTTCAGTTAAACATCGCCACAATACTTCTGGCCCCCAAATTGCCCTTCAACCACGTGATCAGCCATCAGGAAATGTGAGGGAGAACCCTGGATAGTGGAGAGCTGGGCTGGAATTGTAATCTAGTTTTTTTTTTCATATGACATCCTAATATCAAGATCAAATTGTCTATTGATGCCCTCCTAACCCTGAGCTTTATATTACATTTCTAGAATTTCATCCCCATATGTTCGTTTAAAAAAAAATGAACATTGCTTTATAATCATCTAGCACACAAACCTTTTAGATCCAGGTTTTCTTTAGGGGAGGATCACCAGTTTGGGGAAAGATAAGTGACCTACTCCCTGCTTTCAGTCAGTATTACTCTCTAGTCAGCTACTATATGATTGCAGCCCACTTGTGGCTTGTATTAGAATCTCAAAATTGAGTATAATGCATGCACGAAGTTGCCCAGCAGTTCAATGGGTGGCCTTTCAGTACTGGGACTGCATCCATCTTGATATCAGGTATCAGAAAATTATTTTTGAAAAAAATAAGGAAGGCAGAATGTAAGGCTGGATTCTCCGCTCCCTGACACCAAAATCGCAATCAGCGACAGGGCGGAGAATCCGTTTTGGTGCCGAAATCGGAAGCACCGGCGGTTTTAAAATTCTCGGCCACCACCCCACTGGGCGAGTTAGCCGCACCGAGTATCCACCGCCTCAGGCCATTGCCTGAGGCCCGCCCCGCAATGCTCCACCCCCAACCAGCCGAATTCCCGTTGGCTTGGGATTCGTTTGGTTTCACTGTCCGGGATCCTCGCGTGGCGGCTGCGGACTCAGTCCTGGGCTGCCACAGTCAGGGGAGGGCTGATCAGCGGGCTGGGGGCAATGTGTTTGGGCGGTCTGGATTGGCCGATGTGGGGCACTATTTTGCTGGTCCGGGTTCACGGGCTGAGCCCGCCATGGAGCATGACACGGCCGCTGCAGGCCATCGCCGTGCGCATATGCGGCCTCTGACCCGGAAGTGCTTGGAGCCGCATCGGCAGCTAGAGCTGCGAGCTCTACAACGGCTGCCTGCTAGCCCCCAGATAAACGGGGAATCTGTGACCTTTTGACGCCACCACTGTTTTCCCGATGGCGTGGGAACATAGTCCCAAAAACGGAGAATCCAGCCTGTACTGTCTGAAACCATCCAAAGTCACAAAATAACAAAGCCGATGTGTGTTTGGTTCTGCAATATTACAATCCGATCATTAAAAGTGCAAACATAAAGTTCTGACTAAAGGTACTGACCTGAAACATTAACCCTGTTAACTCTTCACAGATGCTGCCTGACCTGAGTATTTCCAGCATTTTCTGTTCTTATTGCAAACACATATGGTTCTGTGACGCAGGATGATTTAACCAGGCAGATTTGTAGACCTTCAAATTCCCTGGGACTATAATGGCCATAGGTTCCCGCTGTTTATATTAGTGCAGTGCCACTGGCAGCGGAATATTAGCCTCTGCAGTTAGTTGAATTCTTGTGATGTGAAAGCATCTTGTGCGCTTCCACTATATTTTTTTGTATAAGCAGCTCAAGTAACTGACACCATGTACCAACATTGTGTTGTGTAAAACCTTGTAAAAGGCTGATGCTTTGAGATGTTAATGCAACTTGGAAGAGCTAATGAAAAGAGTTTACCAAGATTTATTTGCACCCAACAATGTTTTATAGGGGCCAGTTAGCTAGATGGTTAGTGTGTGGTTTGATTTATGTTTTGACTGAGGGTGACTTAGAGCAGGCTTGTCCAAACATTTCACATGGGGGGTGCGGGGTTTCAGGTTTTTCACGCTCAAGAGGCTGATGAACACATTTCAGAAGGATAAAGTTTGGCACAACACTAAACATGAATTTTGGGGGGGAAAAACAGAGGTGTGAACAGAAA
The DNA here is from genome assembly GCF_902713615.1 of Scyliorhinus canicula. Classification (NCBI taxonomy): domain Eukaryota; kingdom Metazoa; phylum Chordata; class Chondrichthyes; order Carcharhiniformes; family Scyliorhinidae; genus Scyliorhinus; species Scyliorhinus canicula. The sequence continues at coordinate 178,377,088 of NC_052151.1, forward strand.
CAACTTGCTGAGCAAAAAAATTAATAATAAATAAAAATGGGAATCAGAGTGAAATAGGGTGACAATGTGTCTTTCTGGCCCAGTTCCAGATTCCTTATGGTCACTTACCCACCCTTGCCCATAAGTGTGGATGACAGTGCATGACAATATATATTGAGGGTGGGTGAGAACCTGGATACAGGGAGTGAGCCAGGCACATTCTACCCTCGCCCACACTCTCTCCCTCTTCCTTCGCCCGCACTCCCTCGCCGCCTTTGCCCGCACTCCCTCGCCGCCTTTGCCCGCACTCCCTCGCCGCCTTCGCCCGCACTCCCTCGCCGCCTTCGCCCGCACTCCCTCGCCGCCTTCGCCCGCACTCCCTCGCCGCCTTCGCCCGCACTCCCTCGCCGCCTTCGCCCGCACTCCCTCGCCGCCTTCGCCCGCACTCCCTCGCCGCCTTCGCCCGCACTCCCTCGCCGCCTTAGCCCGCACTCCCTCGCCGCCTTCGCCCGCACTCCCTCGCCGCCTTCGCCCGCACTCCCTCGCCGCCTTCGCCCGCACTCCCTCGCTGCCTTCGCCCGCACTCCCTCGCCGCCTTCGCCCGCACTCCCTCGCCGCCTTCGCCCGCACTCCCTCGCCGCCTTCGCCCGCACTCCCTCGCCGCCTTCGCCCGCACTCCCTCGCCGCCTTCGCCCGCACTCCCTCGCCGCCTTCGCCCGCACTCCCTCGCCGCCTTCGCCCGCACTCCCTCGCCGCCTTCGCCCGCACTCCCTCGCCGCCTTCGCCCGCACTCCCTCGCCGCCTTCGCCCGCACTCCCTCGCCGCCTTCGCCCGCACTCCCTCGCCGCCTTCGCCCGCACTCCCTCGCCGCCTTCGCCCGCACTCCCTCGCCGCCTTCGCCCGCACTCCCTCGCCGCCTTCGCCCGCACTCCCTCGCCGCCTTCGCCCGCACTCCCTCGCCGCCTTCGCCCGCACTCCCTCGCCGCCTTCGCCCGCACTCACCAGTCAGTCTTTCAGTGGTAAACATGGGAAAGAGTGGCCTATGATTGGAGAAGCAGTTTCATGCAAAATCTTCCATTTAAACTTATCTGTTTGATCAGTATTTTGAAAACTGGCTCAGGGGGCCGTGTGGAGGAGCTTAGAGCGCCGCATCGGGCCCTCGGCCCGCATGTTGGACAAGCCTGATTTGGAGCCTGCCACTTTGACCTGCCCCTGACAGTGAAGGGAATGGCAAACTACCACTGAAAAACAGTCACACAGCTCAGGACGAAGCAACAGCAGACAAGGACTTACTTGTCTTCAGGCAGATAATACATGAATGAAGGAAAGAAAGTTTTATAATGATCTTTATTATTGTCACAAGTCAACGGCCCTGAGGACCTGGGTTCGATCCTGTGCTGATCACTATCTGTGTGGAGTTTACAAATTCTCCCCATGACTGCGTAAGTTTCGCTCCCACAACCCAAAGATATGCAGGGTAGGTCGATTGGTAACACTAAAATTGCTCCTTAGTTGGTTAAAAAATAATAATTGGGTACTCTACATTTTTTTTTTTAATTGTCACAAGTCGGTTTACATTAACACTGCAATGAAGTTACTGTGAAAAGCCCCTAGTCGCCACACTACGGCGCCTGTTCGGGTACACTGAGGGAGAATTCAGGATGTTCAATTCACCTAACAGCATGTCTTTCGGGACTTGTGGGAGGAAACCGGAGCACCCGGAGGAAACCCATGCAGACACGGGGAGAACGTGCAGACCCGGCACAATGACCCAAGCTGGGAATCGAACCTGGGACCCTGGTGCTGTGAAACAACAGTGCTAACCACTGCTTTTGCACACAATTGTGTGAGAGAGTTTGAAGTTTGCAATCTGTCAATGTTAAACACGTATGTAGTGTACCATCTACCAACTTGATTCTTCAGTGTAATAAGAATCTAGCTAAAAATTCCAACTTGCTAACCATCAGCAATGCAGACATGGGAAGCTTGAGCACAAGTTGCATACATAAAGCTTTCTGAATTTCTTGTACTGGAAATGTTTTGATGGATATTTTGTTGAGAAAACATGTTGTATTTCTGTATTTGAAAAATGTTTTTTCAATCACGAGGTGACTTGCATGGTGCATTTTTTGATCAGAATTTTAATACTGAATTCATGATGGGCATTATTATTGCACTTCTGAATCGCATAAAATAAGTAAACAAATGTTTTATTTTAAATTTTCCAATCTTGTGCAAGTCTAATTAGCGTGCACTTGAAACCCAGCTATCTGAAAGGATCAATGGAGGAGTAATTATTCATGACTGCTATACAGGAGAAGACTGACTAGGTCCACCGTTTGAACCTTTGGAAGATGAAGGTTTTTGGGATTGACTTAAAATGATATTTTTCATGCCAGCCTAGTTTTAACTTCCAGGTAGATTCCAGCTTTTACTTGCAGTGGGTGCCAACATGGCCCATGTCATTAGCTTTTTTGGGGGCTTGTTTAGGAGCCTAGCCCTTTTCAGAACAATTAATTGATTAATTTATATGAGGCAGAAAAGCTGAATGTTATGGTCTAGACCTTTCCTTTACATATGCTAATTACTAGCAGTTGGTTTCTTTGTATGACCAAGGATGGAAGGAGTAAGGATTATAGATCAGCTGCATGAATTTCGTGCTAATTGAGTCCCAAAGGCAGCTCGTATTTTCTTTGAAGAATTTGGAAATGTTCAGAGATGCACTTCCAAAGACAACTTTAGTGTCCACAATAAATAATCCTGACAGCATGTTCATGAGAAAATGTACGCTGTGATACACTTTCAGATATGAATAGCAACAACTGAGGATGGATTCCTGAAACACTAAAAGGGAAGAGTGGTACAAGTAGCCCATAGAAACACTCCCATGTTCTCAACACAAGATCAATGTTTCATTTTGGGCAGCATTAATATCTACCATGGACTTAGCAAGATCCTAAACTACACAAGAGTCTGAGTTCTGCAGCAACACTGGTACCTAGCCAGCTGCAGCTTTTCTAGTGCTGTTTTCAAAGACAAAAATTATTTGACTTAAGTTTTTGTAGCATCCACATGGAAAGGGAAAATTACAAACCAATGAAAGACTAAACACAGCAAGTTATTAAAGCCACTGACATTCTGTCACTTCAGTACTTTTGCCTTTGTCACATACTTTTGTACCCTCATTAATATTTAACCCAACCCATCACTGTCCTTCTTCTCTCTACTCCCATTATCCCAGGCGTGAATATCCTTTAGGTACGTGTACAGTTTCCCTCTTTTCCACTTAAGACATTTTCCGTTGGACCTGGGGAGGAACGTACGACTGCCTTATTGCAAACAATAATCATAACATACTCCCCTCTTGGCACCATACTGCTCAGAGTGCCCTACGGGAGCTATACTTGTTAATTCCCTTCCAATGCTGCTTACTGCATTCACAACTGATTCTACAAATCCTCCCAGCAGACTAACAATTGCTGCCTCTTCCCCTATTTCCCCCTCATGAACCAGACCTCTAATGTCCAGATTGTATGTTGGTTTATCACTTTATTTTTGCAATCTATTCTTGTGTTGGAATTCCACTATCAGTTGGCCACCTTATAGTTGGCTTTTTGGAGTTCTGTCTGAGATCAGCAATTTTCCTTGTTGAATTCTGCCACAAAAGAGAGAGGAGCAGGAAAACGGTAGCTTGGGAGTCAGTTGCAGGGGGCAGGTGGCATTGGGGGGGGGAGGGGTGGGGTAGGGTAATGTGGGATTTGGGCAGTGAGAAGTGGAAGAGGGATCCAAGGGAGCATAGAGGGTGCGGTATGGAGGTTGGATGAGGGATTCAAGGGAATATAGAGGGTGGGGTTGGGGTATGGACGAGTGAAGTGGGGAAGGACCTGGCATCCTGAGATCAGTAAGTCAGGGTAAGAAAATGAGGGGCCGAAGGGCGGTGTCAGTACTGTCTACATGTGTCCATCTCGGTGTGTTGGCTGGCAGAATCCCTATAGGGTTTTGTGTTCACCTACAACATTTCAATTATCTCTGCTGATAGAGATCTTGGATGTTATCCGTTTCAATACATAGAAGGGCGAGCCAGTTGAGCCTGCAAGTTCAGCCAGGTCTCAGAGTTGTGAGTCCGACACATTCAACCGGTTCAATTAGTGGACTTGAGATAAAGGACTCGATTCAACTAAATGGGAACAAAGTCCAATAGCGAGTGCTTTTAGCCGCATTTTTCCTGGTGCTCACAGAATGAATGTGTGTGTATGTTTATAATTTCTTTGCTCCTGTACTCATGCTGCAGTTAATAAATGTTTGCCTTTTATATGGCTTTATCTGCTTGCACTTTGATAGAATTAAGTCTTTGGGCATCAATGACATTCACAATTTCAAAGACGTGAAGTTATTTGTAAAAATATGTTTCACAGGAGAATTATGTGCTGCCAGCTGTTTATTGGCTAGATGAACAATGAGCTTAATAACTGCTGCTTCAATAAAAGCTCTTGTTGTTAAATCTGACTAAGCCACTACATCTGACATATCAGCAGAATTGTAATATGACTTCAAATGTTCCAAATATAGAATAAGTGCAATAAACAAAACAGCAAAATGACTAAGTGATAACACACCAAAGATTGTACCACTTAAGTTAGATTTTCAAGCAATCAATTTCCTCAGCATATTACCCCAATGCTACTGAATCCTGACTTTAATTAAATAAGTAGGCTGAAACTTTCTGGCCTTTCGGTCCTGACGACGGTCACTCCCACTACGGGTTTCCCGGCAATAGGGGTTCATTCAACGGGAAACCCCATTGACGATGGCGGGACTGGAAGGTCCCACTGCCAACCAATGGCCGGCTGCCTCCCCTTCGTGGTGGGTTGCATGGTAAATCCCACCCATGGTCTTTGGGATTTACTGTAAAAGCTGCAGCAAATACTTTAAAGCTGAACATATTCTTTGAGTCTTTCATAGGATTCCAATTGAACGTGTGAACATATATGATTTCTTCTTTTAAAAAATATTTTTATTCTCCTCCATATTTACAACAAATAATTAACACCAAATACAATGGCAATCCCCTAGCCAACAATTCCCTCATCCCGCCCACCCTCAAACAGCTCCCAACATTTTGAATACAAAACACCAATGAAAAAGAATCAGCATTAATTTATACATTCTAAACTCTTTCCCCCCCCCCCCCCCCCCCCCCCCAAATGTGTTCGATGTCATCCAATTCGTAAAAATGTATGAACACTCCGTCGGGCAATAACCCACTTTTGATACCTGGGGGTGTAGGTGGCATGAGATTGGGGGAGCTCCATAGATATTAGAATAGGGGCTGGTTTAGCACGCTGGGCTAAATCGCTGGCTTTTAAAGCAGACCAAGGCAGTCCAGCAGCACTGTTCAATTCCCACACCAGCCTCCCCGAACAGGCGCCGGAATGTGGCGACTAGGGGCTTTTCACAGTAACTTCATTGAAGCCTACTCGTGACAATAAGCGATTTTCATTTTTCATTTCTTTTCATTTCATTTTCATTCATCACAGGTTTGGTAGGGAGGATGAAAGTGGATTTGGCAAGATGGGATTGTCTTCTTCTATCGCTGGCAGGTTGGGTGCAGGCAATTAAGATGAATGTTGGGGCAGCAGTGTAGCATGGTGGTTAGCATAAATGCTTCACAGCTCCAGGGTCCCAGGTTCGATTCCCGGCTGGGTCACTGTCTGTGTGGAGTCTGCACGTCCTCCCTCTGTGTGCGTGGGTTTCCTCCGGGTGCTCCGGTTTCCTCCCACAGTCCAAAGATGTGCGGGTTAGGTGGATTGGCCATGCTAAATTGCCCGTAGTGTACTAATAAAAGTAAGGTTAAGGGGGGGGGGGGTTGTTCGGTTACGGGTATAGGGTGGATACGTGGGTTTGAGTAGGGTGATCATGGCTCGGCACAACATTGAGGGCCGAAGGGCCTGTTCTGTGCTGTACTGTTCTATGTTCTATGTTCTATGTATTGCCACGGTTTTTGTTCATTTTTCAGTGCCTGCCCATCTTTTTATCAAAGACGTTTTTAAAGGATTTTTAGAAAAGATGATTACCTCTTTTATTTGGGGGTTGGTGTAAGGTGGCTAGGAATAAGAAGATGCGGTTGCAGAGAGGACAGCAGTCAGGGGAGTTGGGTCTCCCAAATTATTACTGGACGGCGAAGGCTGAGAATGTGCAGAGCCAGGTTAGAGAGGGGGTGGGGAGAACTCCCAGTGGGTTAGAATGGAGGAGAGTCTATCAGGGTGATGTGGGTTGGGGCAAGGGAAGATGTTTAGGTATATGCAGGTCCGAAATTTTGTCAGGAAGGAGGTACAGAGCTTTCCGATTGCACCGGCCCCCACACTGTTGGAGAAGATGTTGACGACGGGGGAATTGGAGAAAAGGGTGGTGTCAGCGATTAATGAGGTTATTCTGGGAGAAGATAAGGTATCACTGGATGGGATTGAGGCAAAGTGGGAGGAAGAGTTGGGGGAGAGCATGGAGGAGGGGTTGTGGTGTGAGGTGCAACGGAGAGCAAGGATGAGCCGACTTTTTGAGGAGATGGAAGATGTTTGTGAATGCTGTGTGGGGGGAAGGGGGATCCCTGAAAATCGCATCCATACGTTTTGGTCCTGTCCAAAACAGGTGGGGTATTCAGGGAGGTCTTTAGGGTAATTTCAAAGGTGGTACACATGAGACTCGAATCATGATTTCTTATTTCGAAACAGATCAGGACATCCCAGTTTGGAGCTGGATTACTTATTTTAACAAAAGGTCTACCCTTTGAACTTGCTCTGCCATTCAGTTATATCATTGCTGTTTAGCACCTAGGCTCGATTTGCCTGTCTTTGCTTACTATCCTTTTCTACTCTTACTTACAAAAACCTATTGATATCTGTCTCCAAGCTTACTCCATGGTGAAACCTGCTGTATGACTCCATTTTCACTAAACTGCTCACTACACCATTTTCCTTCATGTTCTCCATGTTTTGTCTTCTAAATGGTTTGCTCCTCTCATCTGTCAAAACCATTAACATCACCCCTTTCTGAAAAAAAACTGTTAGCCCTCTATACTTGCAAATGACTAGTCCATCGCCAATCTCCTCTCCACAGTGGTTTGAGTGTGTCGTCACTGTCCATCTTTGCCATAGCTCTATGTTTAGTTGTCTCCTGTCTATCTCTGCAACAGCACTTAAATAATCCAAATGAAAGTTAGAAATGAATTGCTCTAACTGTGACAGTTACAGCGCCTTTGCCTTCTTGAAAGTGAATCCGCGGAAAGCGACAGGCCCCGACGGAGTCCCTGGGCGAGTACTCGGAGCCTGCGGAGACCAGCTAGCGAGTGTATTCGCAGATATCTTCAACACCTCACTTCTTTGCTCTGAGGTCCCCAACTCCTTCAAGAAGACCACCATAATACCAGTACCAAAGAAGAACAAGGTAGCCTGCCTCAATGACTACCGACCAGTGGCCCTGACGTCTGTTATCATGAAATGCTTAGAGCGGCTAGTCATGAGATGGATCACTGCCAGCCTCCCAGACGGTCTTGATCCACTGTAGTTTGCCTATCACCGCAACCAGTCCACAGCAGATGCTAACTCCCTGGCTCTACAATCAACACTCGGAACACCTCGACAACAAGGACACCTATGTAAGACTGCTGTTCATCGACTGCAGATCCGCCTTCAACACCATTATCCCGACAAGACTAATAACCAAACTTTGCAGTCTTGGACTTTACCCTCCCTGTGCAGCTGGATCCTTGACTTCCTCACCAACTGATCGCAATCTGTCGGGATAGGTAACAGCACCTCCTCCACAATAGTCCTCAACACCGGAGCCCCGCAAGGATGTGTGCTCAGTCCTGTACTGTTCTCCCTATACACACATGACTGAGTGCTAAGATTTAACTCCAACTTAATCTATAAGTTTGCGGAACAACTGACGAATCAGACTACAGAAGGGAGATAAATCACTTGGTTGCATGGTGTACCGAAAACAACCTCTCTCTAAATGTCGGAAAGACCAAGGAACTGATCATCGACTTCAGGAAGCGTAGCACGACACACACTCGCATCTGCATCAAATGGCTCTGAAGTGGAGATGGTCGATAGCTTTAAGTTCCCGGGGGTCACCATCACCAATAATCTGCCCTAGTCCACTCACGTTGATGCAAAGGTCAAGAAAGTCCCATCAATGCCTCTACTTCCTATGGAAGCTGATGGATTTTGGCATGTCTGAATCGACTCTCAAACATCTACAGATACGCGATAGAGAGCATCCTTTCTGGCTACATCACAAGCTTGGTATGGCAACTGCTCGGTCCAAGATCGCAAGAAACTGCAGAGTGGTGAACTCAGCCCAATGCATCACACAAGCTTGCCATCCTCCCATTGATTCTGTATACACCTCTCGCTGCCTCAGGAAGGCAGACAGCATTATCAGAGACCCCTCCCACCCAGCCATTGCCTTCTTCCAGACCCTTCCATCAGGCAGAACATACAGAAGTCTGAAGACCCACACATCCAGACATAGGAATAGCTTCTTCCCCACAGTTACAAGACTCCTCAACGTCTCCCCCTTGGATTGATCTGGAAGAACACTAATCACAACACTGTATGCTGCTCTTGCTCATGTATTTGCTTTGTTTGTATTGTTTAGACCTTTGTTCCACACTAACCAATCACTGTTTGTCAATGTACCATTTGTCTACTATGTACGTACTGTGTACGTTCCCTCGGATGCAGAAAAATACTTTTCACTGTATTTCGGTACATGTGACAATAAATCAAATCAATCAATCAATTTGATACGGCTGCCAATATCACTAGTCAGCTATGTGAGAATTTCCTTGCTTGGTTGTACTCTTGCTTGTCTGATCATCTCCAATTCTGTCTGCTACCTGAAAATGAAATGAAATGAAAATCGCTTATTGTCACGAGTAGGCCTCAATGAAGTTACTGTGAAAAGCCCCTAGTCGCCACATTCCGGCGCCTATCCGGGGAGGCTGGTACGGGAATTGAACCGTGCTGCTGGCCTGCTTGGTCTGCTTTAAAAGCCAGCGATTTAGCCCAGTGAGCTAAACCAGCCCCTAGCAGATATTAAGGATTTAATAAATCACAATAACATCACCAGCTCATGTCACAAAATCTGTTTGCTTCCCACAGACTGCACTCTCCTCCTCAATCATATTTTGGCTGAACAAATTGTTTGGAAAACTTGATGCTCTCTTTTACCCTGAACTGAACTTTAAATCTGTTTATCAAAATACCACCTCGACAATGCTTCCCACTTCCATCCATAACTCTTTCCCATTACTAAAACCTTTTGGACATGCCACTTCAACCTTTTGTTGTATCCTGTACCACATGTCTCACCCATTATTTCTATACTTACTGATTGACATTGGTTATATATTGATCAGTCGATAAATGTAAAATGCTTGGGCGCAATTCTTTCTTGTGTCCCCCACCCCCTCCCCCACGCCGGGTGGGAGAATCGCGGGGGCGCCGGGCGAGTCCTGCCACGCAGCCCTGGCACCCGCACTTGATTATCACCCCCCAAAAGGGCGTGCCAAGATTTACGGCAGGCTGCTCAAGAGAATCGGTGCTCGCCGTTTGTAACGGCCGAGCGGTGATTCTCCGGCCCGGATGGGCCGAATAGCCTGCCCAAGACGACGGGTTCACGCTGGCGTCAACCACACCTGGTTGTGCCGGAGTGAACGCTGCGGGGGCGGGTTGGGGGGGGGGGGGGGGGGGAAAGAGAGGATCGAGCACCGAGGGGCGCTCAGAAGGGGTCTGGCCCACGATCGGCGTCTCTGAAGGACGCACTCTTTTACTCCACCGCCCCGCAAGATCACTCCTCCATTTCTTGCGGGGCGCCTGTGGGGAGGACAGCAACCGTACATGCGCGGGTTGAGGACAGCAACCGCACGTGCGCGGGTTGGCGCCGGCCAACCTGCGCATGCGCGGTGACGTCATTTACGCAGCGCCGCTTTCACGCGGTGTCAAGGCCCGGCGCGCGTAAATTACGCGGCGCCGCTCCTAGCTCCCCGGCGTGGGAGAATAGGGGGTGAGGAGCGGCCTCCGATGCCGGAGTGAAACACTCCGGTTTTCGCTCCATCGTCGGCACTTAGTCTCCCGTTGGGAGAATCCCGTCCCATGGGCGAAATTCTCCCAAAGGGAGACAAAGTGCTGACGCCAGAGTGAAAACTGGAGTGTTTCACTCCGGCAACGGAGGCCGCTTCCTCACCCTCTATTCCCCCCCCCCCCCCTCCCCTCCGGGGGGCTAGGAGCGGTGGCGCGTCAATCACGCGCGCCGATCCTTGACGCTTGCATCAAAGCGGCGCTGCCAGAATGATGCGGCCGGCAGCGCCTGAATGAGTTCACCCGCGCATGCGCAGGTTGGCCGCCGCCAACCCGCGCATGCGTGGTTGCCGTCTTCCCCTCCGCTGCCCCGCAAGACATGGAGGATTGATCTTGCGGGGCGGAGGAGGGAAAAGAGTGCGTCTTTCAGAGATGCCGGCCCGACGATCGGTGGGTACCGATTGCGGGCCAGACCCCTCCTGAGCACCCCCCTGGTGCTCTATTCTCCCTCCGCCCCCCCCCAATGCCCCATACGCAGTGGTCGCACGCTGTTCACGCCGGCAGCAACCAGGTGTGGTTGGCGCCGGTGTGAACCGGTCGGATTCGGCAGGCCGCTCGGCCCATCCCGGCCGGAGAATCGTACTTGACTGGAGCGCCGATTCTCCGAGCGACCTGTTGCAAAACGCGACACGCCGTTTTGGGGTGGGGGGGTCGCGTGTGGGTGCCAGGGCGGCGTGGCGTGATTCGCCCGGCACTCCCGCGATTCTCGGAGTGGGGTCAGAGAATTGTGTCTAAATCCTTCTGACCTCACTACAGATTTTTTCTGCATTTCTTTCAACCATAGCTGCAGAGAAGCTGCACTTCTCTGACTTTAGATTCATATTTGTGTGAGGAACAAAGACCTCCGATTGCATATTTTAATAAAATCAATGTAGATATACTTATCGCTATTAATTTTTAAAAAATCGAATAAAGACCATTAGAATGGCTGAAACTGTGTCCATCTATGACCCCTGAACAAAAGAAGACACTTGGCCATTTTAGGAAAACTCGCACCTAATTATCTCTGTGGAGCCACTGGTAGCTCCTTGTGTACTACAGCCAACTTCAAAGAAAGCTATACAATAGTCATCTGCATTTAACAGTCTACACTGACCAGAAGGAGACTGATCACCTGTTAAGACAAGGGCCCTTCAATTCCCAATGGCTGATACATTTACCAGTCATTGGAATACAGATAGTGGATACAAATTCTTTGCCTGAGATGGTGGAAAGGTGGGAGTCATGTGACATGTGCCTCTGACTTGTGCAACAAATAATATTGCCGTGCTGAGCAACAGAATCTCAGTCTGCTGTTTAACATCTGACTAGCAGGCCATACCAAAGGAACTTTGACCCGGATTGGACAGCTGGCTCCATCTATTCTGCTTCTGCTGGAAGTCTATCATAATCGCCTGCAAGATTAAATCATTTCTGCATCCCTCTCTCATCATGTGAAGTCAACACATCGGAAAGTGGAATTATCCAGCGTTGGTGAAGGAATACCTTATTGGACTTTGATTCTCGAACTCACATGAAACAATATTTATTTTATGTGGTCTCTCTGTATTATATATCTTCCTATTTTCTGTCCCTTTTTACTATCTGAATTAGATGGGGATGTTGCAAACTCTCCCGCATTTTGGTGCAAATAAAGTAATCCTTTGAGCTAATCCTATCTCGAGTTTGCTGTGGAGTTATTAATATAATATTGAAGTTGAGAAATGTGCCACTGCTTATTAAGAGGGTAACAAATCAAAACACCTTTCTGTTAACTGACAAGTGGTGAGAGGAGAAATTAGTGCTGTTTAAATTAACCCCCCCCCCCCCCCCCCCCCCCCCCCCCCCGGGTCTGTCCATTCAGCTGCCTGGAACATTTGCCTCCATTCCAGCAATACTGACCATCCCTTCAGCTGCCTCACTCCATTCTCTGAAACTCCTACCTGAATTGTTTCTGCCTTTCCATTCTGTGCACCATTGAAAAGTTGTAAAACATCGTCTCTTGGTCACCCCTCCTGATCTTGCTGATTTGGTGTTTATTTTCTTCCATCGAATATTCCATTAATTTGACAGTTGCTAGCACTGTCAGTGTGATCTTGTGGGCAGACTTTACCGGCTGTTCATGCCGGCAGGATATTCAGGTCCCACCGACGGTGCGCGGGTTTTCTGGCGACGAGGGTTGCAGTCAACAGGATCAGAAAATCCCGCTGGTGGGCCGCCTCCGCCGCAGAGACACATGGCGGGCTGGTCAGTAAATCCTGCCCAGCATCAATTTATCGTGATTTTAGTTTTGAACTTTCGCTTAAAAGGAAGGAAATCCATTTATGTTCAAAGTGCTCTCTTAACTCCAAGTTTGTTTCAAAGTGAACATAATTAAATCTCTAACTTTCTATAATCATAATTTTCTTGTCTTGCCATGACTTGACACCTCAATGTTGTCCATTTCCTCTTAGCTGCAGTGGTAACATTGTTTGGGGGTCAGGCAGATTTAATAAAGAACAGCCCTAATAGAGTGAATGGATAATAATCTTTATTGTCACAAGTAGGCTTGCACTGCAATGTTACTGTGCAAAGCCCCTAATCGCCACATCCCGGCGCCTGTTCGGGTACACAGAGGGAGAATTCAGAATGTCCAAATTGCCTAACAGCACATCTTTCGGGACTTGTAGGAGGAAACCGGAGCACCAAAGGAGCACCCACACAGACACACTGAGACCGTGCAGACTCCACACAGACATTGACCCAAGTGGGAATCGAACCTGGGACCCTGGCGCTGTGATGCAACAGTGTTAATCACTGTGCTACCGTGATCTGTGTCAGGAAGTGGCCACCTCTTTAACCAAAGTTTTGTCCCAGTGACTGAGGAAGGAGTCATACCCCCAAATGGATCTCTGCGAATTAAAGAATTTGCAATATTTATATCTTTCAAATAATTGTTTGTGAGCTCAAATTTTTTATATTACAGTATTAGTGTTTGTAATTGTACATTTTCAGCCTTGCATTGAGGTGAGAAAGATGATGATGGGGAGGTTACATACTGGATTCTCTAAGTCTCCTCCATAGCATGACCCATTGTGAGCGAGAATGGAAAATTTGGCGTTCCATCCATAATTTCCTTCACTTGCAGCAGCACTGGAAAATCCTGGCAACGAATGAGGACAGAATATTTCGGCCACCATTTTAGCTGAATTGTTGCTGCCTTTTTCAACCTTCATTTATTTTGCTGCTTTGGCAAAGGAGCTGCCAAGTCACTAGTTTTGTTTTAACCTGAATGTTGTACATTGAATTTTCACGGCCAGTTTAAAGAGGTTTTGTAAGATTTTATGTACTTTTAAATAGTTTCCATTTCATTTACAACCAAGTTAATAAGTGGTATCAGGCAAGTTGATGTTTCAGATGTGTATCCTTCATGAGGACCAGAAGATGTTATAGATAAACAACCAGAAAGGGATAGAAAAGGAAGGGGGAATCAAGTTTGTTCTGTTTACTAAAATAATGTTCTAGTTCAGGTGAGAGTTCCACACCTTAAATATCAACTTGTCTGTTCTCTCAGCAGGTGCTGATTATTTTGAGCAATTGTGGTTTTTGTTTTAGATTTCAAGCAGCTACTTTTTTAACATAGACTTTACAGCTCTGAAACGGGCAATTCATTCCATTTGGTCTGTGACACTCCACAAGAGCCGTCCCCCACCGTATAAGCGTACGTTCTATTCCTTTTTCCCTCGTGTGTTTGTTCAGCTTCCCCTTAAATGCACCTTTCAATCATCTAGACTGTCAATCTCGCCACCCTGAGTAAAAGATTTTCTCTTGGGTTCCTTTTTTGACTTTACTAGTAACAATCTTATAGCTATGGCCCATAGTTTTGGACTTCACCCAGCAGTGGTAATATCTCTTCTGCATTATTAACAGTCGGCATTGATCCATCTTGGGAGATAATGGACTGCGTCTGGGGTATATGCCACTCTTGGTTGAAACATCGTCTGTTGTGGCTGTAGAAACGTTACAGATTTGAGAGTGCCGATCTCCTCCACAGCTGTCACTGATGAATAGTGTTGGCCTGAGGGCGACTGGTGTTTTTTTCTTCTGCCGAGCTCTCTTTTTTTGTCACCTGGTCGCTTCTTTTGATCTCTACTTTTTCCATATCCTTCCTGGACACTTGTCTCCAGGCACTCCAATCACCAGCAAGGACGTCCCATGCATTGATTCCAGTTCCGAGTCAGCTTGAAGTCCTGCTTGCAGACGTCCTTGTATTACAGGTGTGGGTGACCTGTTGGTCTTGTGCTGATAGCAAGCTCACCGTAGAACATGGGCAGGATCCTCCATCCCGCTGCACCCGTTTTCTGGTGCGGCATGCCCCCGCCGGCAGCGGGATTCTTCGTTCCCGCCAGCCGGCCAATGGGGTTTCCCATTGTGGGCACCCCCATGCTGGTGTGAGTGCGCTGCTGGCGAAACAGAGGATCCTGCCAACGGAGAATCCAACCCATGTCTTTGGGAATTCAGCCGTCATTTATTTAACGCACATGACCCAGCCAACGGCATCACCACTGACTCAAGAGAGAAAGTATGCCGGGGATCCCTGCATGCTGATGTACTTTTGTATTCAGTGCTCTGTTTTCCCAAGAGATGCCCAACGATCATCTGAGATAGCAGTGGTGGAAGCTCTCGAGCTGCTTTTTTTGGCTTCAGTTAGTTTTCCATGCCTCTCTACTGTGAAGGAGGGTGCTGAGAACACAATCCTGGTACATGCAGTGCTTTATATTTCCGGTTAATTTGCTGTTGGTCCATATTTGACTACTCAACTTTGACCTGACAGATACGGCTTGGTAATCCTGGTGCTAATTTTGGCATCAAGGGACAGGTTGTTGGGGATTATTGATCTAAGATGTGAAGCTGTCAACGACCTCCAAAGTGAGTGTTTCAGTGTAACTGGACGGTAGAATCTCTACATTGTGGTCCATAACCTTGGTCTTCCTGATGCTGATTGTCAGTCCAAACTTCTTGCAAGTGCGGGAGAATCGATCTGCGATGTTGAAAGTGAACTCCAGTGTGCATGCGGGTATTCATTTCAGTCACCGAAAGAGAGCAAGTGTAATAAAGTAACATCTGATGCTTTCAAGATCAGCAGCGGGGTAAAACAGGCTATGTCCCGGTGCCAACTCTTCTTGGCTTATGTTCTCAATGCTGCTATTGCTCTCTTTCAAATGAGGATGCCTACCTGCATTCCAGAGCTGACAGCAAGCTGTTCACTCAGCAAGACTTCTGTGCCAAGGCCAAAGTGGTAAAATCCTAGTCTGTGAGTTGCTGTTTGCTGATGACCCCACACTTGCACTCCATGCTGAAGTTAACTTTCAACATTGTAGATCAATTCTTTCCTTCCAACAGATACACAAGAGTCTATGTAGATGCTGCAGCAGTGCCAGTTTGCCACTTCTGATGATTTCAGATGGAATGTCATCATTTCCTGGGGGTTTATCACTGGTGAGACAGTCATTGGCCTTGTTAAGCTCTACAATCATGGGCTTGCTGTCCGGCTGCTCCATGACATAAAAGTCTGCAATGGCACTGGGAGCTTGTTTGGTCACAATGCTCCTTTTTCATAGACTTTAAGTTAATGCACTACCCACCCTTTCATCTGTGTGCTAGGTTCAGTGATTACACCTGTCTTCGTCTTCAAGGGAGCTGATTTGGTTGTAGCTGGGTCCATTGCTTTCTTAATTCCTTCAAATGTAGAATTACAGAATTTTACAGCGCAGAGGGTGGCCATTCTGCGCATTGTGGCTGCACCGGCTCCTGAAACAGCTACCTAGCTAGTCCCATTCCCCAGCCCTATTACCGTAATCCTCTAAATTCATCATTTTCAAATATGTATATATCCAGCTCTCTTTTGAAACCTCCTATGGAATCTACCTCCACCACTCTCCCAGGCAGCGCATTGCAAATCCCAACAACTCTCTTTCTCTCACTCCTAGCTCTTATGGGGAGAAAGTAGGATTGGGCTATTGAGTTGGATGATCAGCCATGATCGTGATAAATGGTGGAGTAGTCTCGAAGGGCAAAAAGGCCTCCTTCTGCTCCTATCTTCTATGTATCTATTTTGAAATTGTGACCCCTAGTCACTGACTTACCAATTAGTGGAAACGGAATATTCTTACCCTGTGAATATTGTTCCTAATTTTGAACACCTCAGTAAGGTCATCTCTTAATCTTCTTTCCTCTAAGGAGAAGAACCCCAATTTCTCTAATTTTATCTTGTATCTAAAATTCCTAATTCCTGGTATAATTCTAACACTCAAACAGTCCTCCAACATTTCCCAGATTCAGCAGCAGATTGGCTAACGGCCAGCATTGATGAAGCAATGCCTAATCCTCTGCTAAGACTTGATTCTGGCAGCTCTGAGAGCACAGGTTTTGTTTGCTGTGGACTTGCTTGTAGTTCAGCAGGTCTCTCCTCTAGGTGCTGTAACTACCTCCATTTCAGCCCAGTATAACCTCTAATGAGCCAGCATTCCACTAATTCTATGCAGTGAATGCAGAGTTGTAGATGCTGGTGTGCAGATGGCTTGGGTTCGTGGGCACCAGGGTATATACACATGTGGCTGGTCCTGCATGTGACATGTCTAGGGGCCAGGCCTCTTCCATGTCCCTGCATTGGTCTATATGACACCCAGTTTACATAAGTCATCATGGGAAGGCACTACATAGCCTCTCCATCAGCAATCCCTATGTACTGGCAGGAAAAGTTTCTGCACTTGGCTCTTTTTTTGAAATACTTGTTCTGCTAGCCAGCGGTGAGAGGTGAAAACGAGGTGACAAAAGGCTAACCGCTAAACACCGCCCTATGCTGACATATTAGGGCAGCATGGTGGCACAGGGGTTAGCACTGCTGCCTCAAAGCACCAGGAACCCGGGTTCAATTCTGGCCTTGGGTGACTGTATAGAGTTGTGCATTCTCCCTGTGTCTGCATGGGTTTCCTCCGGGTGCTCCAGTTTCTTCCCACAGTCCAATGAGGTGCAGGTTAGATGAATTAGATATGCTAAATTGCCCCTTAGTGTCCAAAGGTTAGGTGAGGTTACGATGATAGGGTGGAAAATTGAGCCTAGGTAGGATGCTCTTTCAGAGGGTTGGTGCAGACTGGGCTAAATGGCCTCCTGCACTATTGGGATTCTATATTTGGCATATCACATCAACCAAGACACACATCTCTTCAAACTGCTCATAATTTTAACGACCTCTATCAAATCACCCCTCAGTCTTTTTTTCTGGAGAAACGATCCCAACCTTAAGGACAGAAGAATGAGAATTTAGAATGATATTCATTGTTTAATATGAAAGTACTTCAAAATTTACATATTAATAGTCTACTATGAATCAATCTTTTAAATGATTGCACAATAGGTAATTATTACTGCTATTTTTGTTTAATGAAAGGTAATATTGTGATCTATTCTACAGCGGCAATTAAGTCATGCAAGATTTATTATCCTACAACAAGATTGCTTCACTGTGAGCATGTATCATTATAGGTGCCAACTGTAAAATGTATAAATTTGAAGGACAAAGTATAATGGAAATAAAAAAACAACTTAAGGGATGATAGATGAGGGGATAGCATAGTCTCTGGATTCTGATGTTTTAGTTTATAATATCACAAGCCATTTACTGCTCAAACAAACAGCTCAGAGTGAAGTTTTAAACAATAGAGGCATCTTGGTTGACCCAATGCTTAACGTATCCAACCAACATAGAGTGCAGCAATGCCATTATTGAACTGTGTAGCTAAAACCGTACAAGCCAGTGAAGTCACAATTAAATTGTACGGTGCTCCGATCAATTCACCTTGAATACCGTGTCCAATCTGATCACAAGGGAGCTGAGTGCTGGAGGCAGTCCAGAGAGAGCCACGTTGCTGACTTCCACCACCCATCTCCCTTACCCCCAGTGCCTGTGGTCTGAGTTATGAGGAAAGATTAGAGAGACTTTTCAATCTGGAAGAAGATATCTGAGAAATGAACTTGTACTACAAGATGATTAACTGGGATAGTAAATCTAGAGGTCTGCTTGAAATTATGTGAGTAGGACACAGGTTGAAACTAGTAAAAGTAAATTTACAGCAGCTATCAGGAAGTTTTTCATTCAGAGAGTGATTTATAGGTGGAAGGATTTCAAAAGAGTATAGTGGAGGTGAAAGCCTTGGAATCGTTAATGCCGCAAATGGGGAGACTAAAATCTCTCTAAATGGATGAATTAATATGGGTTGAATGTCTTTCCTCCCTGAATAAATTGTGATGTTGTTCCCATGATTTCATTTGCAGTTGGAAATTCAATTTAGTTTCAAATAAATGTTTTCTTCTTCTAGAAAAATCTAAAATATTATCTTAAAGTAGCTTATAATCTTTGTTGCTAATTTAATTTCTCCCTGCTTTACAATACACATTTACTATTTCCTTCTGTAGTGTCCAGTCTTTTCCCCTGGAGAGAGGTGGAAGCTGTAGACTCTATTACTTTTGTCATTTTCTGTACTCATTCTCCTCTTCCTCACCCCCTTTCTTTTCAATCAAACTAGCTTTGAAGATTACAAGACACACTGAACTTCTGATGTTGCCAGAACGCTGCTAATGCTGCAACCTCTGCTTCCTGGTGCAAAATGATGTCCCAAATAGAAGTGATGACTGTAAACAGGGGAAAAAAATGAGTGAACTCTCATGAAAGTGATAGAAAATATTAAATTAAACTGGTGAATGAAAACAAAAAGGCTAAATTTAAACTCTCTTCATTTTAGCAAGCAAAGTAAAAATGTAGTAGGAGATGAGAATGCAAAACGAAAGACCGATAAGGAACAGCAACATAACCGAAATAGGGAGTACTGATGCAAAATAAAGTTTACAATTTTTAGTGTAATTATGATATTGCATTTTGTGCATTCATTCTGACCTCCCTGCAGTCTACTTTGGCTGCTATTTTCCTGAACTCCTTCATCCTTAAAACCAACCTGCCCTGAACTGGTCATGCAGAGAATGATTTAATTATCAATCATTAATGAAAATAACGTGAATCTAGCATCTCCCTTGGGACTGTTGAAGGATGCCGTGTCAAAAAATAATAGCTGTCTTTTATTTATCTATCCTGAATTACAAAGAATTCATACCATGCCCACACAAGTGCGAAACAATTTGAGTAAATGCGTTAAAGTAAAAAAAATGCAGTATATGGCCCCTCTCCTCACCATCTCTACACCTGGCACCCACCCCCCTCAATAGTGAACCTGTAATCTTCCCAAGCCCAATAAACACTGGGTTCCTTTTTTGCATATCTATCTTTTTTCAGTTTGTCCCTGTTTCAATTCAAACTGTTTGGAGTCGATCATTGACTTAGTACTGGATGGACTAGAGTACCTGTTTCCATTTACGTGATTTTGTGGCCTATTTCTAATGCTCCTACCTCATTAGTCGATAATTCCTAAATTGGAACAAAATTTTCTTATATAAGCACCTATATATTAATGGCATTATGGATTAACAATTAATCTCCATTGTAAAATTTGACAACTGCTCCCCATGATGTACTGGTAAATATGTACACGTTGTAGCACAGACCAGGAAAGGCCCAAGTTATATTCTGATCTGTGTTGAATCGCTCTGTCCGGGATGTAGGGAGTGCCATAAAATAGTTTTCTTGTCTAAAACATTACACGTATCTCACCACATTGACTCACACCAGAAGCTGTTGAGAATTCAGCTATTTTATCAATAAATGTATTAGCTGTGGCGCATGCCTGAAACTATGACCGAGTCACTGATCAGAATGGCTAGCACAATGCCTTTTTATCTCTCTGGGTGTCAGCCCATTTCTTTGAATTGGACCACTCTTCTTTCAGCATGAGTTACAGTTATGCTATTTCATTACCGCTACACAGGCACCACAAGACATAGGAGCAGAATTAGCTCATTTGGCCCATCGATTCTGCTCTGCTATTCAATCATGGCTGATATTTTTCTCATCCCCATTCTCCTGTCTTTTCTTCATAACCCCTGATCCCCTTATTAATCAAGAACCTATCTATCTCTGTCTTAAAGACACTCAGTGATTTGGCCTCCAAAGCCTTCTGCGGCAAAGAGTTCCACACATTCACCACCCTCTGGCTGAAGAAATTTCTCCTCATCTCTGTTTTAAAGGATTGTCCCTTTATCTGAGATTGCGTCCTCTGGTTCTAGATTTTCCTACAAGTGGAATCATCCTCTCCACGTCCACTCTATCCAGGCCTCGCAGTATTCTGTAAAGTTTCAATAAGATCCCCACTCATCCTTCTAAACTCCGAGTACAGACCCAGAGTCCTCAACCGTTCCTCATATGACAAGCTCTTCATTGCAGGGATCATTCTTATGAACCTCCTCTGGACCCTTTTCAAGGCCAGCACATCCTTCCTTAGATATGGGCCAAAAATTGCTCACAATACTCCAAATGGAGTCTGACCAGAGCCTTATAGAGCCTCAAAAGTACATCCCTGCTCGTTAACCTGAAGAGAATCTTGAACAAGGACTCCCAAGTCCCTTTTGTGCTTCTGATTTCCTAAGCATTTCCCCATTTAGAAAATAGCCTACGCCTCTATTCCTCTTTCCAAAGTGCATAACATCACACTTTTTCACATTGTATTCCATATGCCACTTCTTTGCCCACTCTCCTCGCCTGTCCAAGTCCTTCTGCAACCCCCCTGCTTGCTCAATACTAACTGCCCCTCTACAGAGCTTTGTATCATCTGCAAATTTAGCAATAGTGCCTTCAGTTCCTTCTTCCAGATCATTAATGTATATTGTGAAAGGTTGTGGTCTGACCCCTGAGGTACACCACTAGACACCGGCTGACATCTTGAAAAAGACCCCTTCATCCCCACTCTCTGCCTTCTGCCAGTCAGCCAATCCTCTATCCATGCCAGGATCTTATCCTTAGCACCATGGCTCTTGTTAACAATCTCCTATGTGGCACCTTGTCAAAGGCCTTCTGAAAATATAAATAAATCACATCCACTGGTTCTCCTTTGTCTAACTTCCTTGTTGCCTCCTCAAAGAACTCTAACAGATTTGTCAGACATGACCGCCTCATGACAAAGCCGTACTGACTCTGTCCTATTTTATCATGCACTTCCAAGTACTCCGCGATCTCATTTTTAATAATGGACTCTAAAATCTTACCAATGACCAAAGTCAGGCTAACCGGCCTATAATTTCCCGACTTCTGTCTCCCTCCCTTATTAAAGGGCAGCACGGTAGCATGGTGGTTAGCATAAATGCTTCACAGCTCCAGGGTCCCAGGTTCGATTCCCGGCTGGGTCACTGTCTGTGTGGAGTCTGCACGTCCTCCCCGTGTATGCGTGGGTTTCCTCCGGGTGCTCCGGTTTCCTCCCACAGTCCAAAGATGTGCGGGTTAGGTGGATTGGCCAGGCTAAATTGCCCGTAGTGTCCTAAAAAGTAAGGTTAAGAGGGGGGGTTTGTTGGGTTACGGGTATAGGGTGGATACGTGGGTTTGAGTAGGGTGATCATTGCTCGGCACAGCATCGAGGGCCGATGGGCCTGTTCTGTGCTGTACTGTTCTAGATAAACAATGGCACCAATTGCCGGAGTAAGAATGGGAAATTAGAATAAACTAAATAATTTATTGATTAAACTCTGTTTATTATGCGATCTCATCCTTTCGATAAAGTTGTGTCAAAAGGCTTTCATCTATCATATCCCAGTGTACTTGGCAAAAAGTTTTTATATTTATTTTCAAATACTGCTGTTCAAGATGTTTTGTAACATCTGTGTAAAGTTTTTGAGTAGTGAGGTGTTTGAAATCTGCATTGGTTGAGTGCTTGGTTTATTTTCAAATAAACTACCTGACAACAGTACAAAGCTTTGGTGGTTTGCCCAGATAAAAGTAGGTTAATTTTGCCCACTCATAGCACACACCCTCCCCCACTTGTGTTTTAACAGCTGTGATGGAGCAGTCGATAGCACATTCTTCCCTGGGGATGTTCCATTTGCACGTGCCAATTTCAGCTGTCGCTTATTGTATTTTTTCACGTGGTCCAATGATTTTAACTCCACACAAAGACAAGATCTGTGGGACTTTAATTGTATCCATTTCAATCCTGCTAACTGCTTCAAAACCAAAGGTGCTTGTTGGTAGGCGAAGGTTTATTTGCTGTTCTTGGCGGTGCTGTGAAAAGGAGCAGAAACTGAGATAGAAGTGCAAATGGATGTCTTGGATCAATGGTCTCCTGGGTAATCCCGCTGTTCAAATAGTAGTTTGAAATGCTATGGGACTATGGAGACAAGTATTGGGAATGCCTGCTGTTCCTAACATCTCTTCAGACTGAACTGTTTTGTGGTTTCTGAGCTGGACTTTGGCTGTTTTTTTTTTAAAGTAGTAAATAATTCTCTTTGCATTTCGCCTAATGGCTCTTATACTTCAACTGCTTTCCATGGTTCAGGATTTTTTTGGAAGCTCTATTTGTTTGGACACAAAAATAAACATGGCTTTAGGACGCAGCAGTCCCACAATTAAGCATCACTGTTTCACACTTCTCCAGAAGTTAAATACCTTCACCTGTGCTGTAATATGTTCCATAAAGTAAAAATACGCTCATTTCCTCTTTTACAAAATATAAGCACTTTGGTTTTTGGAGCACGTTAAATGGTTTTTCAGAGTATGTTGAATGTATTCTGTCTGCAGGGTAACCGTGTTTGGGAAGCTTGTCAGAATTATGCATAAAGAAATACATCAAAGTTATGATACCACAGACAACACTGCTCTCTGTCAAAATTCAGTCCCTGTTTGCTTTTATCCTTCTCGTAAGCGAATATCCTAATTACATTTCTTATCTTGATCCCATGTGGAAATCTGCCATTTCAAGGGTTGTCACTTTTAACTGTTCTGTTGATGTGACAAGGTTGTCTGCACAGTTTTTTGAGTTAATATGGGGGCTAATATTTAGACTGGTCTGGAATTTGATCTGAGTTAGCCAAGCCAGATAATTTAATTTCTGCCAGGCGTTCATGTGTTTGGTTGATGCTAATATTTCCAAGTTTGACACTTACGGAGTTGCTCATAAAATAAACTGCCATGCTGTACTCAGCCTGCCTGTGGGTCACGCATGAGGAAGGGGGACTTTTGCTTTGAAACGCCAGAAGTATGGACCTTTATGAAAGAAATGAAGCTGGAGGCGAATTAAAAGACACTTAAGCCTTGGAGAAGTACTGTGGCAACGATTTGTCGTGCTGGATTGTAAAAATTTAAGTAGCTCTATGTGAAATAATGGGCTGTGTGGATGTTTAAACGGTTGATCTGTCTTGCAGGGACCTTGTTTGAGGGGGGGGGGATGAGCTTTGAATTTATTTCTGCTTTTTGGGTGACTATTTTTCTAAATTGATTGTTTCTTCACTGTTTTTGTTTCTCTTGTTTGTTTACTGGGGAATGTGATGCTTTTAAAATGTTTATTCATGTGGAGGGGAGAGAGGAGAGTACAATAGGGAGACAGACTGCTTGGTGTCAGACAAGGGGAGTAGGTAAATAATGGACATAATGGTGAGTGGGAAGCTGGAGGGGGGTGCGAGTGGTACTTGTGAACATATATGCTCCAAATTGGGACGACGTGGAATTTATGAGACGGGTGTTCGGTAAGATCCCAGACTTAAGAGTCACATAACCTGATCATGGGAGGGGACTTCAACATGGTCATTGATCCGGAATTGGACCGGTCAAAATCCAGGACAGGGAGGAGGCTGGCTGCAGCAAAGGAATTGAAGGGTTTTATGGAACAGATGGGGGGAATAGACCCATGGAGGTTTGCATGGCCGAGGACTAAGGAGTTTTCCTTTTTTTCGCATGTCCACAAGGTGTATACTCGCATCGACTTTTTTGTTCTGAGCAGGGTGCTAATACCGAAGGTGATGGATATTGAGTACTCGGCAATTGCAGTGTCCGATCATGCCCTGCACTGGGTGGATCTACGGGTTAGTGTGGAGAGAGGGCAATGCCCGCTGTGGAGACTGGATGTGGGGTTGCCAGCAGACGAGGCGGTCTGTAGATGGGTTAACAAGTCCATCCAGATACGGGAGAGGTCACTGCAGCGACGGTCTGGGAAGCTTTGAAGGCAGTAGTCAGAGGGGAATTAATCTCAATACGGACCCACAGAGAAAAGATGGAATGGGCTGAGAGGGATAGATGAGTGGAGGAGATACTCCAGGTGGATAGGAGATACTCGGAGTCCTCGGACGCGGGGCTACTGACAGAGCGGCGGAGGTACAGGTGGAGTTTGGGCTGTTGACCACAGGGAAAGCAGTGGAACAGTTGAGGAAGGCAAGGGTGGCGATCGGAGTATGGGGAAAAGGCAAGCAGAATGTTGGCGCACCAGCTCAGGAAAAGAGAGGCAGCCAGGGAGATAGGTAAAGTAAAGAGTAGAGATGGTAATACTGTCCTGGACCCAGCGGGGGTGAATGAGGTGTTGAAGGACTATTATAGTAAATTATATGAGTCGGAACCCCCGGCTGGGGTGGAGGGGATGAGGCAATTTGTGGATCAGTTGAGGTTCCCGAGGGTGGAGGAGGATCTGGTGGAGGGGCTCGGAGCCTCAATTGAGATTGAGGAAATAATCAAGGGGCTGGAGGGCAGGCAGTCGGGCAAGGCCCCAGGATATTGAGCCCACTGCTGGTGAGGACATTTAACGAAGCAAGAGAGAAGGGAGTCCTCCCCGCAATAAAGTCGCAGGCCTCGATTTCATTGATCATGAAAAGGGAGACGGATCCGGAGCAATGTGGGTCATACAGGCCAATTTCTCTACTAAATGTGGATGCCAAACTCCTGGCTAAGATACTGGCCACAAGGATAGAGGACTGTGTCCCGGGGGTGATAGGGGAAGACCAGACGGGATTTGTTAAGGGCAGGCAACTCGAGGCCAATGTTCAAAGGCTTCTAAATGTTATTATAATGCCCTCAGAAGGAGAGGAGGCGGAGGTGGTGTGGAGAAGGCTTTTGATCGGGTGGAGTGGAAGACGCTGGGAATGCTTGGGTTTGGTGAGGGCTTTATTGACTGGGTGCGGTTGCTCTATCAGGCACCAGTAGCGAGTGTGCGTACGAACCGGTTGAGGTTGGGGTATTTTGAACGACACCGAGCGACGAGGCAAGGGTGCCCCCTCTCCCCATTACTGTTTGCTCTGGCCATACAGCCATTGGCCATGGCGTTAAGAGCCTCTAGGAACTGGAAAGGGGGGGGGGGGGGGGGGGGGGGGGGAAATGGAGCACCCGGTCTTGCTCTACACAGATGATCTGCTCTTGTACATTTTGGACCCGTTGGAGGGGATGGGGGAAGTAAAGCAAACCTTTGGGAAATTTGGCAATTTTTCGGGTATAATTGAACATGGGGAAAAGCGGGATGTTTGCGATCCAGGCAAGAGGGCAGGCGAAGAGACTGGGAGTGCTGCTGCTTAGAATGGTCGGGCAGCACGGTAGCATTGTGGATAGCACAATTGCTTCACAGCTCCAGGGTCCCAGGTTTGATTCCGGCTTGGGTCACTGTCTGTGAAGTCGTGTGTGCGTGGGTTTCCTCCGGGTGCTCCGGTTTCCTCTCACAGTCCAAAGATGTGCAGATTAGGTGGATTGGCCATGATAAATTGCCCTTGGTGTCCAAAATTGCCCTTAGTGTTGGGTGGGGTTACTGGGTTATGGAGATAGGGTGGAGGTGTTGATCTTGGGTAGGGTGCTCTTTCCGAGAGCCGGTGCAGATTCGATGGGCCGAACGGCCTCCTTCTGCACTGTAAATTCTATGTTAAGAGCATTCGATATCTGGGAATCCAGGTGGCCAGGTAATGGGAAGTACTACACAAGTTAAATTTATCCCGGTTGGTAGAGCAAATGGAAGGGGACTTTAAGAGATGGGATGTGTTCTCGCTATCACTGGCGGGGAGGGTACAGACTGTGAAAATGACTAACTTCCCCAGATTTCTGTTTGTCTTTCAGTGCCTCCCCATCTTCATCCCTAAGGCCTTTTTCAAGCGGGTGAATAAGATTATTTTGGGCTTTGTGTGGGTGGGTAAAACCCCGCGAGTGAAGAAAGTGTTGTTGGAGCAGCAGTCGGGGGACGGGGTTAGCGCTGCCGAACTTCTGAAATTACTACTGCGCGGCTAATATAGCCATGATCAGGAAGTGGGTAGTGGGGGAGGGGTCAGCATGGGAGCGGATGGAGGTGGCGTCATGTAAAGACACCAGTCTGGTAACGGTCCAGTACTCCAAGTCTGGTGGTAGTGGCAGCTCTGAGGATCTGGGGCAGTGGAGGAGGTATAAGAGAGTGGAGGGAGCATCGATTTCGACCCCGATTTATAACAACCACAGGTTTGTATTGGGTAGGCTAGATGGCGGGTTCCGGAGTTGGCAGAGGGCAGGAATTAGAAAGATGGGGGATATATTTATAGATGGTTGCTTTCCCAGCTGGAAAGCCTTGGAGGATAAATTTAAATTATCAGCAGGGAATGGTTTTAGGTATTTGCAGGTACGAGACTTCTTGAGAAAACAGGTGACGGCCTTTCCACTGCTGCCGCCATGGGGGATACAGGATAGAGTTTCCAGTACCTGGGTGGGAGAGGGGAAGGTATCGGATATTCACCAGGAGCTTTCAGAGGCGGAGGAAACTCCGGTGGAGGAGCTTAAGAGCAAGTGGGAGGACGAGCTAGGAGGAGAGATAGAGGCGAATCTATGGGCGGATGCCCTAAACAGAGTTAATAACTCCTCACGTGTGCCAGGCTTAGCCTGATACAATTTAAGGTAGTCCACCGGGCACACATGACAATGGCTAGGAAGCGCAGGTTTTTCGGGGTGGAGTATAGGTGTACGAGGTGCGCTGGAAGCCCAGAAAATCATGTCCATATGTTTTGGGCATGCCCGAAGTTAGAGGGTTTTGGCAGGGTTTTGCTAAGGCAATGTCCACGGTGCTAAACACACGGGTGGTGCTGAGTCCGGAGATAGCGATCTTTGGAGTGACGGAAGATCCGGGAGTTCAGGGGGCGAAAGAGGCCGACGTCTTGGCCTTTGCCTCCCTGGTAGCCCGGAGACGGATCTTATTAATCTTATTAATTAACTCGAAACCCCTGAGTGTAGAGACCTGGCTTAGTGATATGGCTGGGTTTCTCAGTCTTGAGAAAATAAAGTTTGCCTTAAGAGGGTCAATGCCAGGGTTCTCCCAGAGGTGGCAGCCGTTTGTCGACTTTCTCGGGGAAAATTAAAAATGTCAGCAGATGCAGTATTCCAAGGAGTTGGGGGGGGGGGGGGGGGGGAAGAGATTGTCGTTGTATGGTTGAGGTGTGTGAAGATTGGGCTGGGGGGGGGAATGTTTATTTTACCATGTTGATGTCATTGATTTTGTTCCTGTTATAAAAATTTTCAAATGCCTTAATAAAATATTATTTAAAAATAATAAAATAAACTGCCAATGCATCTCTGGGTGTGAGCACACTGAAATAGTATGCATCTGACAGGAAATTAGCTATTAAAACAAAGCCATGCAAGAAATATTTATTTAAAGTACAATTAGGGTACTATCTCTGTCATTAGCACCATGCAGTGTCATTGGCACCATGCGGTGATGAGGGGCTGTGGAACCTTTTGTTGCACTGCTTGCTGCCAATATCAGTACATCTGTAGTTCATGTCAGTGGAAAATAAATTGTCAATGCATGTACAATGTTCATAAGGTATAGGAGCAGAATTAGGCCATCGAGTCTGCTCCGCCATATGATCATGCATGATCTCACCCTGGTCTTAACTCCACCATCTCGCCTGTTCTCTGTAACCCTTCAATCTATTACCAATTAAAAATCTGCCTTAACTCCTCCTTAAATTTACTCACTGTCCCAGCATTCACCGCACTCTGGGGAAATTCCACAGATTTACAACCCTTTGGGAAAAGTAATTTCTCCTCAATTCTGGTTTAATTTTCCTACCTCTTATCCTAAGACTACTGACTTCTCGTTCTAGAATGCCACACAAGAGGAAGCATGTGCTCCACATCTACTTTTTCCACCATGTCTTTTATCATCTTGTATTCCGCTATTTGATCTCTCCTCATTCTTCTAAACTCTTGAGAGTATAGGCCTATAACCAGTCCCTCCTCTCTGGAACTAGTGAACCTCCTCTGAACAGCCTCCGATGCCACTATATCTTTCCTCAAATAAGGAGACCGAAACTGTGCACAATACTCCAAGTGTGGGCTCACCAATACCTTGTATAGTTTAAAAAAAATAATTTTAATTCAAATTTTCAATAACAAGATACAAAAAGAAAAGAGGAAACAACTCCCCCCCCCCCCCCCCAAACAATATATACAAACCAAAAGAAATAAATTAACACCCGTCATCAACACTGAACAAATATACACACCCCTTCAGAGACGAGACCCCCCCCCCGGTTGCTGAATGGTTGCCGCCTCCATTGCCCCCAAATCTTGAGGGTAGCCGACACCACCGGGCTCGTGGTATACCTCGTTGGAGGGAGCGGCAGATGCGCCGTCACCAGCGCCTCCAGGCTCGTGCCCACACAGGACCCCACTTCCATCCTCTTCCATGCTCCCCCTTCCCCCTCCATCACCCACTTGCGCACCATCGCTGCGTTGGCAGCCCAGTAATACCCACAGAGGTTGGGCAGCGCCAGCCCCCCCTATCCCTGCCCCGCTCCAGGAACACCCTTCTCACCCTCGGGGTCCCCTGCGCCCAGACAAACCCTGTAATACTCCTATTGACCCGCCTGAAGAAGGCCTTCGGGATAAGGATGGGGAGGCACTGGAACAGGAACAGAAATCTTGGGAGCACCGTCATCTTAACTGACTGCACCCTACCCGCCAAAGACAGCGGCAGCATGTCCCACCTCTTAAACTCCTCCTCCATTTGCTCCACCAGCCTCGTGAGGTTAAGCTTGTGCAAGGCCCCCTGGCCCCCTGGACCCCCTAAGTACCTAAAGCTCGTCTCCAACCTTTTTAATGAGGGCTTACCAATCCCCCCCCCCCCCCCCCCCCCCCCCCCCCCCCCCCCCCCCCCCCCCCGGTTCTCTGGGTGAACAATGAACAGCTTGCTCTTCCCCATGTTGAGCTTGTACCCTGAGAAATCCCCAAACTCCCTGAGAATCCTCATTACCTCCGGCGTCTGCCACATACAACAACAGGTCACCCGCATAGAGCGACACTTGGTGTTCCTCCCCACCTCGCACCAGCCCCCTCCAGTTCCTCGACTCCCTCAACGCCTTGGCCAGGGGTTCAATTGCTAGCGCAAAAATCAGGGGGGACAGGGGACACCACTTCCTCGTCCCTCGGTATAGCCGAAAATACTCCGACCTCCTCCTATTCGTGGCCACACTCGCCACCGGGGCCTCATATATAGCAGCTTGACCCACCTGACCAACCCCTCCCCGAACCTTTTTAGCACTTCCCACAAGTACCCCCACTCTACCCTATCGAAGGCCTTCTCCGCATCCATCGCCACCACTATCTCCGCCTCCCCTTCCACTGCCGGCATCATTATAACATTCAATAGCCTCCGTATGTTGGTATTCAACTGCCTCCCTTTCACGAACCCCGTTTGATCCTTGTGAATAACCTGCGGCACACAGTCCTCTATCCTCATGGCTAAAATCTTCGCCAACAACTTGGCGTCTACATTTAAGAGTGAGATCGGCCTGTATGACCCACACTGCAGGGGATCCTTGTCCTGCTTAAGGATCAAGGAAATCATCGTCGGAGGCAAAGCCACTCCTTCCCTTGTCTTGTTGAAGGTCCTAACCAACAGAGGGCCCAGCAGGTCTGCATATGTCTTGTAGAATTCGACCGGGAACCCATCCGGCCCCGGCGCCTTCCCCGACTGCATGCCCCCTATCCCTTTGACCAACTCCTCCAGCCCAACCGGCGCCCCCAGTCCCTCCACCTGTCCCTCCTCCACCCTCTGGAATCTCAACTGGCCCATAAAACGCCCCATCCCACCCTCCTCCAGTGGGGGTTTGGACCGATACAGTTCCTCATAGAAGTCCCTGAAGACCCCATTAATGCCTACCCCACTTCACACCACATTCCCTCCCCTATCCTTAACTCCACCGATCTCCCTAGCCACATCTCGCTTCTGAAGCTGGTGCGCCAGCATCCGGCTCGCCTTTTCCCCGTATTCATACACCGCCCCCTGTGCCTTCCTCCACTGAACTTCCGCCTTCCTGGTGGTCAATAGGTCGAATTCGGCCTGGAGACTACGCCGCTCCCTAAGCAATCCCTCATCCGGAGCCTCCGCGTACCTCCTGTTCACCCTCACCATCTCCCCCACCAACCTCTCCCTCTCTCTCTGCTCTCTCCTCTCCCTGTGGGCCCGGATGGAGATCAACTCTTCCCTAACCACCGCCTTCAGTGCCTCCCAGACCGTCCCCATCGGACATCCCCATTGTCATTGGCCTCCAGGTACCTCTCAATACAACCTCGGACCCGCCCGCCCACCTCCTCATCCGCCAGCAACTCCACCTCTAATCGCCAAAGTGGGCGCTGGTCTCTCTTTCCCCCCCCCCCCCCCAGCTCGAGGTCCACCCAATGCGTGGCATGATCAGAAATGGCTATCGCCGAATACTCGGTATCCTCCACTCTCGCAATCAGCGTCCTACTCATTACCAAAAAAATCAATCGAGGAATAGGCCTTATGCACATGGGAGAAGAATGACAATTCCCAGGCCCTCGGTCCCGCAAACCTCCATGGGTCAACCCCCCCCCCCCAATCTGGTCCATAAACCCCCTCAGCACCTTAGCCGCCGCTGGCCTCCTACCTGTCCTGGATCTGGATCGATCCAGGGCCGGGTCCAGCACCGTGTTGAAATCTCCCCCCATTATCAGGCCCCACGTCTCCAAGTCTGGAATCCGGCCCAACGTGCGCCGCATGAAACCCGCATCGTCCCAATTCGGGGCGTATACAGAGACCAGCACCACCCGCTCCCCCTGCAGCCTGCCACTTGCCAGCACATACCTCCTGCCACTGTCTGCCACAACGTTCGACGCCTCGAACGACAACCTCTTTCCCACCAGGATTGCCACCCCCTGATTTTTTGCATCCAGCCCCGAATGAAACACCTGGCCTACCCTTCCCTTCCTCAATCTAACCTGATCCGCCACCTTCAGGTGTGTCTCCTGAAGCATGACCACATCTGCTTTCAGCCCTTTCAGGTGCGCAAACACGCGGGCCCGTTTGACCGGCCCATTCAGTCCCCTTACATTCCAGGTTATCAGCCGGATCAGGGGGCACCTACCCCCCTCCCCCGCCGACTAGCCATTACCCTTCCTCAGCCCGCCACGTGCCTGGGCCCCTCGCTCTGCCCATTCCCCACGGCGGAAAACCCCCATCCCGACCTCCCCTACCTGCTCCAGCTCCCTCTTGGCCATTACAGCAGCAACCCGGTTCCCCCCCCCCCCCCCCCCCCCCCCCCCCCCCCAAAAACAAAAGCTAGGACCCCCCTAGCTGCATTGCTCCCTCCGTTACAGTCCCGTAAGTCAGCTGACACTGGCCACTCCCGCCACTCCTTCAACCCTTCCCAGCGTGGGGCTTCCCCTCCTCCCCATTGCCCACCAACAGGTTTTCCTCCTCCCCCTACCGCTCTCAGCGTGGGAAAAAGCCCGCACTTCCCAGCTCCGGCCCCGCCCCCTTCAGCCCTCAGCACGGGAAGAAGCCCGCGCTTTCCACCTACCCGACCCCGCCTCCTCTGACGCCGCTCCCTTTACCAGCCTGGTCCCCTCGCGGGGACCCATACCCCCTTCCCGCCATCAGCCCCCCACACTGCAGGTCTGCCCCCTCCCTCAGCACATCCGACAGACCCAAGCAAAAACAGTGCCCCACCCACCCGAAAAGCAACAAAGGACCAACAATAAACAGAGAACCCCCCCCCCCCCCCTCAAAACGTAACACAGCTACACGCAAACCCCCGTACCCAACCCTCAGTTTGAGTCCAATTTTTCGGCCTGTACGAAGGCCCGCGCCTCCTCCGGGGACTCGAAGTAAAAAGCGTCGGTCCTTGTAGGTGACCCACAGACGCGCCGGCTGTAGCATGCCGAACTTCACTCCCTTCCTGTGTAGCACCGCCTTCGTCCGGTTGTACCCGGCCCTCTTCTTTGCCACCGCCGCACTCCAGTCCTGGTAGACCCGTACCTCCGCGTTCTCCCACCTGCTGCTCCGCTCCTTCTTGGCCCACCTGAGCACACACTCCCAGTCAGCAAACCAGTGGAACCGCACCAGCACCGCCGGGCGGCTCTTTAGGCTTGGGCCTTCTCGCCAGTACTCTGTGGGCCCCCTCCAGCTCCAAGGGCCC
The DNA here is from genome assembly GCF_902713615.1 of Scyliorhinus canicula. Taxonomy (NCBI): domain Eukaryota; kingdom Metazoa; phylum Chordata; class Chondrichthyes; order Carcharhiniformes; family Scyliorhinidae; genus Scyliorhinus; species Scyliorhinus canicula. Next base: position 178,409,529 of record NC_052151.1, read on the forward strand.
CTGGACGGACCCAGCTCCCACCAGCGAATTTAGCATGGTGACCACATAGGCCCCCACATCCGACCCCTCCAGCCCCTCCGGGAGGCCCAGGATCCGCAGATTTTTCCGCCTTGAACGGTTCTCCATCTCCTCGAACCGCTCCTGCGATTTTTTTTATGGAGCGCCTCGTGCGCCTCCACCTTCACCACGAGGCCTAAGATCTCGTCCTCGTTTTCGGAGACCTTTTGTCGGACCTCTCTGATTGCCACCCCCTGGGCCGTCTGAGTTTCCAGCAGCTTACCAATTGAAGCCTTCATCGACTCCAGCAGCTCCGTTTTAAGCTCCCTGAAGCAGCGCTGAAGAGCCTCCTGCTGCTCCTGCGCCCACTGCATCCATGCTGCCTGGTCTCCGCCCGCCGCCGTCTTGTGCTTCTTCCCTTGCTTCTGCTTTGGCTGGACCCAGGATAACGTTTGGTCTGTCTAGGTCCACTCCCTGATGCAAGCAACTATGACCGGCAAGGAGTCCATGGAAGTGGAGGACCGCTATGATATCTCTGGTGAGGCAGTTGCCTGGGGCCTCGGAGAGGGGCAGGCAGCTCAATGTGTCGGCATGCGGGATCTGTGTGCCCAGGCATTCTTCCAATGTGTACTTATAAGCTGACAGGAGTAACGCCCACCACTGGACCCTGGAGGAAGCGATCGGGTAATCACTCAATCCTCCTTGAACAGTCCGAGCAGGGGCTTGTGGCCCGTGAATGCGTGGCCGCAGAGGTATCGCTGGAACATCCGTACTCTGAACACGACAGCCAGGCCCTCCTTCTCGATCTAAGCATATACGCGTGGCGTCAACAAGTGTGCGAGACTCGAAAGCGATCGGCCGCTCTGACCCGTCGGGCATCCGGGGTGTGAGAACAGCCCCCACACTGTAAGGAGAAGAGTCACACGTGAGGAGAAGTGCTTTTCCAGGGTCGATGTGCGTGAGCAGTTTCTCAGAGGACAAATGCTGCTTGATCAACAGTTGGTGGAGCAGGCTGAGCAGCGTGGCTCAGTTGGGGATGAATTTTCCGTAGTAATTGATAAGCCCTAAAAATGAGTTGAGCTTGGTTTGACCTTGAGAGATGGGAGCCAGTCAGATGACCAGCACCTTGTCTCCACCAGGTAAAGGCCCTGCCTGTCTACCCAATGCTTCACCTTGGGGTGTTAAAAACACACACCTCCCTACGGAGGCGGACGCTGGCCTGTTCAAACTATCGGAAGATGGGGATTTTCACAGTAACTTCATTACAGTGTTAACGTAAGCCTACTTGTGACAATAAAGATTATTTATTAAAGACTTCTGCCAGATTCTCCAAATGCTCCTTGTCCGAGGTGCTGATGATGGAAACGTTGTCCAGGTATATAGCTGGGTAGGCCCCAAAGGATGTTTTCCATCATGTGCCGAAAAGTGCACAGGCTGGTGAAACTCCAAACAGTAACTGGGTGTATTCGTACTCCCTTCAGTGGGTGTTGACGGCGATGAACCTCCAGGAGTGCAGATCTAGGACCAGCTGCAGATACACATGGCTCATTGTGAATGTTTGCCTCCCACTGAGCTTTGAATACAGGTCCTCGATGTGAGGGACCGTTGAGATGAGAAACACGGTTCACTGTCATCTTGTCGTCCCCACACAGATGCACAGATCCGTCGGGTTTCAACACCGGACCACTGACGCAGCCTAGTTGGTGAAGTGGATGGGACGGATGATGCCCAAGTCATCCAACTTCACATCGACATTGGGATGTAGTGGGTATTGTACCCGCCGGGTACGATAATAGCAGTGTTTTGCATTTTCATCCACATTGATTTTTGCCACTGTGCCTTTTATGGTGCATTTTTGGTGCATATAGAGGTCTTCGCCAAAAACTCCTAGAAATTTCAGGAGCACTCCTGGGAAATGGCGGTACATCAAACAGGTTGCCAATGCAACTTTAAATGGTGTAGACAGTCGCGGTCCAATAAGCTGGGGCCCTCCACCACGCACTACCACAAAGGGCAAGCATGTCAACTTGTCCAATATGTTACGGTCATGTGAGCGATGGCTTCAAAGGCCAATGGCTTCCCGTGTACATAGCCAACCGGGCATCTGTGTCTCGAAGGCTCAAGGTCTGGTGACTGGACTGGATCATAGCAAAAGTCCGGCGCCTGATGACCAAGACCGCTGCTCCAGTCTTGAGCCCCATGTCAATGGGGTACAATTTCCAGTACAATTCAGATTGGCGTGACCCTGGGGCTGTACCACAGTGCAGCTGCTGGTATGTATCTTCCTAGTCCTCGACATAATAAGCCTAGCCTCCAGGGGGCAATGACACCCGGAGGGTTGGCAGGGAATGATGCCTTCACAGGTCTGGCTGGAGTACTGGCTCTGGTCCAGGCATCTGGCCTGCTGCCTGTGGCCCACATCTTAGTGTTCCGGCTCAGGGGAGTTGCCCCTGTCGTTCCCGGGTGTGCCATGATGACGGCCTTAGTTCCCACAGTCTTGTGGAGGCCCATGTCTCTTGGGCCAAGTTGTGACCGGATTGCCACCGCGCCAACGACTGAGGTTCAGGACTGCCAGGCCCTGAACTTGGATCCTGCACTTTCCATGAAATGACTATGGCTACCGCCCTTTTGAGGTTTAAGTGAGCCTCTGTGAGAAGTTTTCACTGGGTGTTGGTGTCGCGGAGTCCACAGCTGAAATGGTCCCTCAGTGTTTTGGACAATGCAGCCCCAAACTCAAGAGGCAGCGAGTGTTCTCAAGCGTGCCAGAAAGCCACCATTGGATTCCCCTTCGGCCTGTGAGGCCATGTCAAAACGATACCGGCGGACCGTTATTGGGGACTGGGTTCCGATGTGCCTCAACCAGGGCTACCAACGTGGTAAAGGACTTGGAGTCTGGCCTGTTCGGGTGGGTGAGTCACTTGATTAGTGCTTAGATCAGTCCCCTGACTACGGTCAGTAGTATAATGGTTTGTCGTTCGTCCCACACAATAGCATTAGACCGAAAAACAATGCTGTACCCTCTTGATGAACTAGATCCAGTCATCGATATCTTCCTCCAATTGTTCAAGTTTTCCGTTGTGTGGCATCCCTCCGGTCGGAGTGGAGACCTCCCTGGGCCTGGGCAAAGTAAGTTGATGATTATAATACACGATGGCTGCAGCAGGTCCCCTTCTCCCTCATCACCATGTAGAATTCAATAGAAGAGACACAGGAATGAACAGTAGGATAGAAATGAACTCGGGTTTATTTAGGTATACACAAAATTACTAAGCAAACAACTCCTCTCCCCGAAGGGCCACCCTCTCCGACCTACACTGCGGTTCGGATTTATTTACTGAGTGGTTCCCCTTTGTTTTTAAAAAAAATATTTTTATTCTCCTTTTTCACACTTTCTTCCAAATTTACACCCACTAACACTAAACAATAAGCAGTAACAAATATTTTTTTTTCTTTTTTTAAAATAAATTTAGAGTACCCAATTCATTTTTTCCAATTAAGGGGTAATTTATCGTGGCCAATCCACCTACCCTGCACATCTTTTGGGTTGTGGGGGCGAAACCCACGCAAACACGGGGAGAATGTACAAACTCCACGCGGACAGTGACCCAGGGCCGGGATCGAACCTGGGACCACGGCGCCGTGAGGCAGCAGGGCTAACCCACTGCGCCACCGTGCTGCTCAGCATTAACAAATATAATGTCAATCCCCATATCAGCAACAATCTCATCCTCCCACCACCCCCCAAACAACTGCCCGCATGTTAATATAAACAAATAACAAAAAGCAATCAGGAATCACCTACAGTCACCATTAACACATACAGTCTCTCTCTTCCCCCCCCCCCCCAACTAATGTTCGATGTTATCCAATTCTTGAAAGTGCAGAATGAATAACGCTCATGAATTGTAGAACTTTTTTCCCCTCAGTTCAAACTTAACCTTCTCAAGAGTCAAGAATTCCAACAGGGCACCCCCGCCATGCCAGGGCACAGGGTGGAGAGGTTGCTCTCTGTCCCAACAGGATCCGCCTTCGGGTGATCAACAAGGCAAGGCCTACAACATCTGCCTCCTCACCCATTTCCAACCCCAGCTGGTCCGACACCCCAAATACGACCTCCTGAGGGCCCGGCTCCAGTTTCACCTGCACCACTTTAGAGATTACCCTAAAGACCTCCTTCCAGTAATCCTCCAGCTTTGGACAGGATGAAAACATATGAACGTGATTTGCGGCCCCCCCCGTACAATGTTCACACACATCTTCTACCCCTTCAAAGAGCCGGCTCATCCTCGCCCTTTAGGTGTATTCTATGGACCAGCTGTATCAGCCCCAACCTTGCACAAGAGGTGGAGGTGTTCACTCTCTGGAGCACCTCACACCAAAACCCCTCCTCCATACGAGTGGTTCCCCTTGGTTAAGGAGAAACATCACCCCCAATTACCGAGGGAGTTTATACTCCGAGGTAAATGTGGGGAATCTAATTGAGCATAGTCTGTGGCCCCCAAGAGGGTCATAACACTAACCGTGTCAGAATCTGTTGGGTAATGTTCTGAAAGGTTAATTTTAATTGTGTAAATGTAATTCGGTGTGTTAAGTTTTCTTTTCTATTGTTAATGTTTTAATTTACTATTTAAATTCTCAGTGTTACTGGAATTTGTGGTTCCTGACTTCAGTACAGGCTGTTTAGCACAGGGCTAATTCGCTGGCTTTGAAAGCAGACCAAGCAGGCCAGCAGCACGGTTCGATTCCCGTAACAGCCTCCCTGAACAGGCGCCGGAATGTGGCGACTAGGGGCTTTTCACAGTAATTTCATTTGAAGCCTACTCGTGACAATAAGCGATTTTCATTTCATATATTTCTTCAAGGTAAAATACAAATTGAAAATCGTTGCAATAGCTTGCCAAGTTTCCCTTTGGAATTTGGTTAGCACAGCAATTAGCACCTGCCAGATCATAACCGTTTCCCACATTATATTCCAACTGCCAAATCTTTGCCCATTCTCATTTGATATCCCTGCCTATACCCCTTTGCAGACTCTCTAGCTCCTCTTGTTAACTTACTACTGTACCTATCTTGGTATCATTGGCAAATTTACAAACCATACATTCGGTCCCTTCATCCAATCTAGAGACAGCAAAGACATGAATGTAGTTTCAGCAACAGATGAGCTGGGGCATGGGTGAAGATGGGTGATGTTATGGAGGTGGAAATCAAAGATCCTTTTGATGTTGTGGATATGTGGTCAGACACCAAGATTGCAAACAGCCTGGTTTAGCCTCAGGCAGTTGCCAGGAAGTTGGTAGGTTGGGAACGGAGTTTGGAGAGTGGGTAGTAGACAGTGACTTAATTCTGAAAGGAATGCAGGTCTGATTGTTTTTTTAGCCCTGAAATAATGTAATTTACTTTGCAGTAGAAGTGCATTCCAGGGTGTCAACAAAACGTAACACTTAATTTCTTGTCTCGCTGGTTACTGACGTTACGATTTGTCGAAATGTTCATATGCTGCTGCTTTTTATGGGGCTTTACGTATACCATGCTCTCATTCCTGGATGGCTACTTTAGAAAGCTCTAAGTTATTATGCTTTGGGCTCGTGTCTGAAAATATTGTTTCAGTATTTGCCCTCGCATTTGTATTTTGCATTTCTGCTTTGAGTTTTGCTGCATAACTATTGAATCTCAATACTGCTGTGGTGTTGTGCCCTGCAGTTTCAAATGACATGATAGAAATATGAGGTATTCATAAGAAAAGTCCAAAACAATATGTGACCAGAAGGAACTGTTTTACTGAAAAAATATTCATGCTGTTTTACGAAATACTAACTGTCACTTGTGTTGATCGTCTTTGGATCTATTTACTGGGTTTTTAACATTCTGGGTTTTACAGCTTTTATATTTTTCTAGCTGTTCAACTCCAACAAGTCTTTATTTAGTTTTGACTTTGATTCTTTTTCCCTGAAATTCCCCTGTGGTGGAAACTTCTTCAATGTCCTCTATAGCAGTCATTTTCAAACCCAGGGTTCGCGAACTGCAGGTGGGTCACGGGCGGGTATCGGGAAGGCTGCAGGACCATGCATCACTGCGTTCCCAATTGCGGAAAGTAGTGCCTAATGGCACGATCAGCTTTAAAAAATACCGGCCTTGACCGGCTTTCAGAATGCCAGCCGTTCCGTGCATTCGTGCCCCCTCAACAGTGCGCAGGTCCGTAGCCCAACGAGGCAGTCTGCCTCCTCCTGACGTCAGTGCGCTGATCCAGGAGCAGATGATTTTTTTAAAATCGGCAGAGTCTTCCTGCCTGGAGCAGGTCACATACACTGACGTCATGTCTTCTGGGCCCGAGAGAGATTCATCCATTGTGCAGCTGCCAGCAGTGGTGCTATGAGCTTAGGACCTCTGGTGAACAACACATGAAGAAGAAGCTGAAAACAGGAACAAAGCAGCATAAAGATGATTACTTGAGTTGTAGGTTTATTACCTGTACCACTACAAATTGTGATTCAAAGTTCATGTGTTATATGCAGGAAAGCTCCCTTTATTCTACCAAGGCCTTCTTGGAACACGTCTGGATTTTTAGCCAATGGCATTGTTGGGCTGAAAAACTTGTAAGGCCCAGGCCTGAGGAGGCTTTGGCTTCCGGCCTGAGCGGCATGCGCACTGCTGATTCTGGCAGCCTTGCCTGGGTCGTGTCTTTTGGCCACGCTTAGTCCTCTGGGGAGGCTTCCATGGTACTTTACCCAGCGATCTTTTGAGATCCCAGAATGTCCTCGCTGAATGTGGAGTTGATGGATTGTGAGGCATGTGGGAGCCTTCAGTGGAAATGTTGGCTTTTCTGTATGAGGTTGTTTCTGCCCTCCCACCCCCCAACCCCTTGCCTGAGATACTAGTACCATCCCAATAGTAACAGGTAATGCAGAGAAAATAGAAAGGGAGGAGCTTAGAACAATCTTCATCAATAGGGAAAAAATACGATACAAATTATTGAGACTGAAGGTAGACAAGTCCCCAGGGCTTGATCCTAGAGTCTTAAAGGAAGTGGCAGAGGGGATCTATAATAATTTTTATTATTGTCACAAGCAGGCTTACATTAATACTGCAATGAAGTTACTGTGAAAAGCCCCTAGTCGCCACACATCGGCGCCTGTTCGGATACACTGAGGAAGAATTCAGAATCTCCAAATTACCTAACAGCACGTCTTTTGAGACTTGTGGGAAGAAACTGGATCACCCGGAGGAAACTCACGCAGACACGAGGGGAAAGAGCAGACTCCGCACACAGTGACCCAAGCTGAGAATGAGATCGGTTGAGTGAGTGGGTTAAAATCCGCCATTTGGAGTATAATGTGGGAAAATGTCATTCACTTGCAGGAAGAATAAAAAGCATTGTATTACTTAAACAGAGAACAACTGCAAAATTCAAGATGCAGGGGCACCTAGGTGCATGAGTCACAAAAGGTTAGTATGGAGGTACAACAAGTAATTAACCAGGCTTATGGATTGCTGTCCTTTATTACGAGAGAAATTGAACATAAAAGTAAGGATGTTATTATGCAGGGCATTGGTGAGACCACCTCTCCAATACTGTGCATAGTTTTAGATTGATATCTGGAATAAGCAGACTGTCTTCTGAGGATTGGTTAGGCAGATTGGGCTCGTTTCCACTGGACTTTTGAAGATTGAGGGGTGACTTGATTGATGTTTATAAGATCCTGTAGGGTTTTGTTAAGGTGGATGTGGAAAGGAGTTTCCTCTTGTGGGTGTATCCAGAACGAGAGAGCACTGTTTCATAATTAGGGATTGCCCTTTTAGGACAGAGATGAGGAGAATATTTTTATCCAGAGGTGTGTCTTTGGAACTCTGCATCAGAAGGCTGTTAAATCGGAGCAATTTAATATTTTTAAGGCAGAGATTCTTCTTGGGCAAGGGAATCGAAGGCTATCGGGTAGATGGGAATATGGAATTTAAAGCAAACCAATCAACCTTGGTCTTATTGAATGGCTGAGCAGGCTCAAGGGGACGAATGGCCTACTTCTGCTCCCATTTTATATGTTCTGAATGCTGACTGCACAGAGCCAATGAATAGGAATACTTTTGCTGCGTGAAGCCTGCTAACAACAGCGCTCCCCCCCCCACTTACTGCAGAATACTCTTTCCCCAACAAAGTACAGATAAATTGAAACCATAGAACCTTCTTAAACTCCACCCGTCTCCATGATGATGTAGCCTTCCAGGGCTCAATGAATGCTATTCAACTAATTGGCTCTAGCTCCCAAAACAAAACAACTCTCTGGGCTGCACTCTTTTGCAAGCAATATAGACACCTCGGGCGAAATTCTCCGACCCCCAGCAGGGTCGGAGAATGCCCGAGCTGCCGAAAAACCCGCCCCCGCCATGTCCAGAATTCTCCCACCCGCAAAATGACGGCATGCCGCCAATCCCGCCGCCCGCCTCGGAGAATGGCGGGGGCCGGCGGGAGGCTACGGGTTTCTGTGCTGCCGTTATTATCCGGCCCGATTGGGCCGAAATCCCGCCGCTGAGAGGCCTCTCCCGCCGCCGTAGTTTGAACTACCTCTGTGCCGGCGGGATCGGCGGCGCGAGCGGGCCCGGGGGGGGCACGGTGGCCAGGCCCGCGATCGGGGCCCACTGATCGGCAGGCGGGCCAGTGCCGTGGCGGAGGCGTCAGCGGCAGCTGATGCACCGGCGCATGCGCGAACCGGCGAAGGCCTTTCGGCCGGCGGCGGGCGTCAAAGGCGCTTGTTGCCACCAGTCGGTGTGGTGCCAACTGCTCCGGCGCAGGCCTAGCCCCTCAATGTGAGGGCTTGGCCCCTAAAGGTGCGGAGAATTCCGCACACTTGGGGAGGTCCGACGCCGGAGTGGTTGGCGACCCTCCGCCGCGCCGGGTAGGGGAGAATTTCGCCCCTCATCTCCAATTCTCCAGCTATGGTAAGTCCAATTGCCGTTTTATGATCTTATCTTTCTAGTTGTTAACCCCTTAGGTCAAAATGGATACAATCTTTTAAGTTTAATAGTCTCAAGGTGCTTTAGTTGCATTTATCCCATTTTCTACGGTTAAACTTTAATCTTCCCAGAACTAAAAATTATCTCTAAAATATTTTTTTTCAACAGACAATTTTATTGAGGTATTTTTGGCATTGTAAACAGTAACAATATGCATTTGTGTGCCGATACCAATTACAAAAAACATAGTGCAAATAACAGTACCACTCTCGCAAATAGACCCGCCTATTCTTCCCCCCCCTACTCTACACTATTCTATCCCCCCGCCCCGCTGACGATTAGTTTCCCGCGAAGAAGCCGATGAATGGTTTCCACCTCCGGGCGAACCCCAATAGTGATCCCCGTAAGGCAAACTTGATTTTTTTCCAAGCCGAGAAAGCTTGCCATGTCCGACAACCATTTGAGTCCCTCCAGGCCAACAGTGTTCGTTGCCGGGCTACCAGGGAAGCAAAGGCCACAACATTGGCCTCTATCCCCTCCTCCTGTATTCCCGGGTCTTCCGACACCCCAAAAATCGCCACCTTTGGACTCTTCGCCACCCTTGTTTTCAGTACCCGGGATATGACGTCTGCAAATCCCTGCCAGTATCCCCTGAGTTTTGGACACGCCCAGAACATGTGGACATGGTTCGCTGGTCCTCCCCCACATCTAGCACACTTGTCCTCCAGCCCAATGAATTTGCTCATCCGGGTCACCGTCATATGGGCCCGGTGAACCACCTTGAACTGAATCAGACCGAGCCTGGCACATGTTACGGTTGCATTTACCCTCCTCAGAGCGTCTGCCCATACGCCTCCCTCAAACTCCCCACCAAGCTCCTCCTCCCACTTAAGTTTCAGTTCCTCAGTCCCTGTGTCCTCCGCTCCCATAAGCTCCTTATAAATATCTGAGACTATCCCCTCTCCTACCTCACCCCTGGAAATTACCCTGTTCTGGATCCCCCTTGGTGGAAGGCGTGGAAAGGACGGGACCTGTCTACGTACAAAATCCCGCACCTGCAAGAACCGAAAGTCATTCCCCCTCACCAGCCCGAACTTCTCCTCCTTCCCAAGTCATCCATCCTTCCCACCCCCGCCCTCCGCCACGCTCAACCCGCCATCCATCTTCCCCGGGACAAATCGGTGGTTGTCACATATTGGGGACCAGACCGACGCTCCCACTTCCCCCGCATGCTTCCTCCATTGGCCCCAAATCCGCAAAGGCTCCACCACTATAGGGCTGGTGGAGTACCTGGCCGGCGGGAACGACAGGGGAGCTGTGACCAGGGCTGCCAAACTGGTGCCCTTGCACGAAGCAGCCTCCACCCGCTCCCAAACCGACTCCGTACCCACCATCCATTTCCTTATCATGGCTATGTTAGCCGCCCAGTAGTAGTTGCTGAGGTTCGGCAACGTCAGCCCCCCCTCGCTACGGTTCCGTTCCAGCAGCCTTTTGATGAAATCTACATCATCCCAGTTTGGAGCGTAAACATTCACTAGGACCACCTTCACCCCCTCAAGCTTGCCCCGAACCATAAGAAATCTACCACACCCATCCTCAACTGTGCTGTCCGCCTCAATTTTAACCCGTTTGTTAATCATGATCGCGACCCCCCTGGTCTTAGCGTCAAGCCCTGAATGGAAGACCTGGCTAACCCAGCCCTTCCGTAATCTAATCTGGTCCGCCACTTTCAAATGCGTCTCCTGCAGCAACATAACATCTGCCTTCAGAGCCCGTAAGTGCGCAAACACACGTGTCCTCTTGACCGGCCCGTTTAATCCTCTAACATTCCAGGTGATCAGCCTGGTTGGAGGGCACCCTGCCCCCCACTACGCCGCTCAGCCATCCCCTTTCTTGGGCCCACCCCCTGCCCATGTGCCACGCCTCCCCTGGTCCGCCTCTTGGCAGCTCCACCCCCGACCCCTTCCAGTTCCATCCCTCGTCAGCAGATCATCTCCTCCTCCTCCCACCCCCCACCCAGCAACAACCCCTTTGTAACCTAACCCCTGCCATATACTGGCTGTGTACACACACACACACACACACACACACACACACACACACACCCCCCACTCGCTCCCGTTGACTAGTTCAAAGTAGCTAGCCTGGTGGCTCTCAAATCCGGCGCCACCGTGTCTCATACCTATTGTCCCCCCCCCCCCCCCCCCCCCCGGCCCATCAACACCACCCTCCCCAGAACAGCCCTGTTCGAGCTATCGCTCTGGGACTGAGACAGAGAGAAAACAAACAAAGAACAAAGCAACATTCCCAGAAGAGAAGAAAAAGCAAAGAGAACCCGAACAGCCCCCCAGCATACAACAACTTATCACTTTGGCTTCAACTTTAAAACTTTCAAACAGACAAACACAAACACAAGAACACCCCCAGTTTTAAATAAAAGAGCATACCGAACGACATTGCTAACACGAAGGGCAATCTGTGAACAACTGCAGACATCCCTTAGTACACTCTAACTTGAGTCCTTGGGTCCTCAGTTCGGCACCAGTCCATGCCCCTTAGCGAAGTCCATCGCTTCCTCCGGGTCGTCAAAATAATGTCGCTGTTCCCGGTATGTAACCCAAAGTCGCGCCGGGAAAAGTAGCCCGAACTTGACCTAATTTTTAAACAGAATCTCTTTAATTTGTCTGTAGGCTGCCCTCCTTCTGGCCACCTCCTGGCTCAGATCCTGGTAGATGCGCAGGACACTGTTGTTCCATGAGCAGCTCCTCGTGCTCTTGGCCCACTGTAGAATCCGCTGATTGTCCACAAACCTATGGAACCTGACCACCATCGCCCGGGGAGGCCCCCCTCGTGGCTGCCTTGCCTGCGCTCTGTGTGTCCTGTCCAGCTCCAACGGACGCAGGAAGAAATCATCCCCCACCAGCTTCTGCAGCATGTCTGCCGCATATGCCGTGGCATCCATTCCCTCGTCCCCCTCCGGGAGCCCAATGATTCTCAGATTCTGCCAGCGAGACCTATTTTCCAGGTCCTCCAGCTTGTCCATCAGCCTTGCTTGCTGCTCCTTCAACTTACTAATTTCCACGTCTGCTACCGTTTGGAAATCCACCTGCTCTTCCACGGTCTTCTCCAGTGCCTGAACCGTCTTATCCTGAGCATCCAGCCTCTGGCCAAGTCTCTCCACCGCTTTCTGGAGCGGTTCCAAATGATCCCGCTTCAGTGCTGCGAAGCTCTCTTTCATGACCTGCAGCATGTTGTCCAGTGCTGCCTGGACCGTCCTTTTGGTGGTCCGTTCATCGGCCATCTTTCCTTCCACTTGAGCTTCCACACCACCTTTGTTCAGCCCCTTCTTCGCCTGTTTTCGCTCCCTTCTGCTCCTTAAGTCCATACAGCTCTGTATGGATTCAGATCTAGAGTGCTATTGCTTTTCACTCCAGCGCTCAAAAGTTCAAAAAAGGTCTTAAAGTCAGACCGGAGTGAGAGCCACCAAATGTGCGACTTACTCCCTCATAGCCGCCACCGGAAGTCTATCTCTAAAACCATGAACCATGAACTAGGTATTTATAACACCAAACTACATTATTTGCATGATGGCTTAATTTCACTCCATAACTAAAATTTAAGAATACTGATTTTGTTTCATTTATTTCTGGTTTTGAGACAGTTTTTTTTTACACAAAGCAACTGGTTTCCTGACAAACGATGCCATTGAACCTTTTTGAAGAGTTGACCCACCATTGTTTTTTAAAGAATTGGCATATGTTGATGCAAAAAGTGTTGTCCCACAAAACAGTTGAATACTGATTTCAACTGAGTTTCTGCTGAGCAGAGGGCAAACGAGGCACAATTTAAAACCACAAGAAAAGAACAGAACTCCTATGTATTGTCTGAAGCTAAACACCTTTTCCCTATAGACTTTTGTTGTAACTATTTGGGCACGTAAACAGAGCCAAAAAGTTAAACATTTTGCATTTATGATACGATTATGCTGAATAAGTAGAAAGTGTTGAGAGCTTCAAGTTTTTAGGTGTCCAGATCATCAACAACCTGTCCTGGTCTTCTCATGCAGACACTATAGTTAAGAAAGTCCACCAACAACTCTACTTTGTCAGACAACTAAGGCAATTTGGCATGTCAGCTACGACTCTCACCAACTTTTACAGATGCACCATAGAAAGTATTCTTTCTGGTTGTATTACAGCTTGGTATGACTCCTGCTCTGCCCAAGACTGCAGGAAACTACAAAAGGTCGTGAATTTAGCCCAATCCAACGCACAAACCAGCCTCCCATCCACTGACATTGTTTACAATTCCTGCTGCCTCGGAAAAGCAGCCAGCAAAATTAAGGACCCCATGCACCCCAGACATACTCTCTTCCACCGTCTTCCGTCAGGATAAAGACACAAAGGTTTGAGGTCACGTACCAACCAACTCGAGAACAGCTTCTTCCCTGTTGCCATCAGACTTTTGAATGGACCTACCTTGAATGGATCTTTTCTCTAACCCTAGCTATGAACTGTAACATTACATTCTCCAGTCTCTTCTTCCTTCCCTATTTACGGTATGTGTTGTCTGGATAGCATGCAAGAAACAATACTTTTTACTGTATACTAGTACGTGTGACAATAATAAATCAAATCAAATAATATGATGTCACATGGGGAGAAGGAAGAGAAATGGAGAGGTCTGGGAGTTTCTGACCTAAGTAATCATATTCTTGAGGATGGTAGGAAAAATTATATATTGAAACTCCAAAGCCTGTGACAGAGTAGTTGGGTATGGGTCTTTTCTGCAGTTTCTCATCAAATTGATAATCCATTATAGTGGGCTTCACTACCTTTAATGTATCATTGCATGGAGATGCTAAAAGAAGGCAGCAAAAGGATGTAAAGTTAGACAGACTCAACCAGGCTTTAACTTGCATAGAGGAAAATGACACCATATCCCTAAATTATACAGGTTTAGAAACTGTTAATTTTAAATAAAACTATTCCCGTGTCTAGAAGTAATGTTGCTGTCAGCCTCTTATCCAAATCTCTTATAACTTTCAAGTATCCAGCACCTTTAGCAAAGAAAAACATCCTAATGTGTTATCAAAAGTAAATAGGTGACAATCAAAGAAGAGGTTTGGTTGGGTAGGAGCCAATAGCTTGATTAAAGAATTGAGTTCCAGAAGGATCTTGAAGGAGTAGAGAGGCGACATTAAGTGGGGAGATTTAGACAGGAAAATCCATTATGTGGAATGACCATCTCCAACAAGGGACAGTCTAATCATTCCCCATGACATTCAAAGGGATTGCCATTGCTAAAACCCCCACCATCAACATCATGGGGGTTACCATTGACCAAAAAACTGAATTCTGAATTGGAACCATTTAAATACTGCAGCTACAAGAGCAAGTCAGTGGCTGGGGTTTTGTGGCGAAGAACTTCCAAAGTCTGTCAGCCATCTATAAGGCACAAGTCATGAGTGTGATGGGATCCTTGTCACTTGCTGGATGAATCCAGCTCCCAACAGCACCCAAGAATCTCAACACCATCCAGGACAAAGCTGCCCACTTGATTAGCACCTCAACCACCACTTCAACCATTTTCTTCCTTCACCACAACATACAGTGACAGCAGTGTGTACCATATACAAGATGCACTGCAGCAACTCACCAAGTCTCTTTTGACAGCACTTTCCAAACCCATGACCTCTATCACCTAGAATATAAAGGCAGCAGGTACATGAGAACACTGCCACCTGCAGGTTTTTCTTCAAGTTGCACACCATCCTTACTTGGGGCTATACAATCTCCATTTCTTCCTTGCCACTGGGTCAAAGATCGTGAACTCCCTTCCAAAGAAACTAGGTCACATATACTGCAGTGGTTCAAGAATGTCACAACAACAATTGTGTTGCCTGCAACACTCACAACGTGAATAAACATTTTAAAACTGACCAAGAATCTTCCCTCAGTCCAGATCTCAATGTAATGCAAGATGATGAAATGACCTATAAGAAAATTAGTTATAGTACCAACCACATGAGTGGTGCAGTATGGAATGCTTTGCCATGGGGAATAGTTGAGGAAGAGGCCATTATATCTAAAGGAAAGTAGAAACATATTTGATATGGAGAAAGAAGTGGGGCTATGGAGAGAGCAGGGCACGCACACACAGTCCTCCCCACCTGTTCTGGAAATTTGTGGAGCATGAATGTTGCATGGACCCAAATAACCTGTTTCTGTGCTGTTAATTTAGTTTGTAACAAAAGTAGAAAGTGGATAAGACCGGGTCATGTTGACCCATTCCCTATTTCATCACTGCTTTCCAGGAATGGTATTTTTATATAGTATAAAGCAGCTTCTACATTGGCCTTGTTTTAATTCATTTGCAAGAGACTGGCAACGGAGACTTGTAGAGCGAGTGTTCTGCACAACCAATATAAGGGAAGCAGATTTAATAAATGGTGAGGCATACTAAATTATTGTTTGTCCAAGTTGTGGATTAAAAAGTCAATACAAAAGCAGCTTAAAGTGTTTTGAGTGTAGCAGAAGAACTATTACCCTAAGTGTAAAATTTAGCACCAGAATGATGATGGTGCAACTGATGAAACTTAGTTAATAATGTAGCAATAACTACAACCTACATTTTAAAAATATCTTCAACACAGTTACCGGAAATGTTCCAAGGGACTTCACAAGTATTATAGAGCCAAGATTTGACACCAAGCCACGTAGAGATAGATGACCAAAAGCTTGGGTAAAGGTGTATGTTTTAAGATGCAATTTAAAGGGATAGGAGCGGTAGGGAGATGAAGAATTTCTTATGTTGCATTGCCTTCAATTTCTTTCAAACTTTAATACAACAACTGAAACACCTTTATTGCGCAAGCAGGTTACAGAAACTGTCAGCTGTGAAATATTATTTTTATTCATAAAGTGAATCATAATTCACTAGTGATAAAGGCTCATTTGTGGAAGGAAGAAAAAAAATCCATTTGTTGTTGACAATAACAACTTGTACAGATAGCAGATGACTTATTTTCTTGTTTTAAAATAAATTTAGAGTACCCAATTCTTTTTTCCTATTAAGGGACAATTTTAGTGTGGTCAATCCACCTACCAGGCACATCTTTGGGTTGTGGGGGTGAGACTCACGCAGACATGGGGCGAATGTGCAAACTCCACATGGACAGTAACTCGGAGCCGGGATCGAACCCGGGTCCTGAGCGGCGTGAGGCAGCAGTGCTAACCACCATGCCACTGCAAGTGAGTGAGGGGTCCATTCTTGTAGCAGTCTAGCATGTTTCCTGGTGGGTTGACCAGAATATTTGGGAAGAAGTGAAAGAGAACGTAGTGATGCTGTACAAATAAACTGTAATTTGAGAAAGGTTTTTGTTGTCAAATGGCTGTAGTATTGTATTGCTCACTTCATGATTTGATTGCAGCCTGCTTCTAACAACCGGTACCATAAAATGCATCAGATGTGTACGGTTGGGTATGGATTCTTTCCAGTGGGCCAACAGGATAGGGCATGTGCTGCCAGACTAAGGATGATGTAGGGGAGTGTGCCAGGAGGGCAGTGTTGTGGAACAACAGGACAGTAGACATTTGACTGGTTTTCTGAGTAATGGTCCTACTACACACTCTTTTGTGTGTCACATTCAGGACGTGCCTTCATATTTTGAAAAAAAAGAGCTATTTATAAATAGAATTTCAAATGTCCAGCCTATAGCTGAGCTATTTTGTTTCCGTGCAATTACTGAATTGTAGTTGAAAAATATGTGCATTACATTAAGAATATCTGTAACTCACCGGGCACATAAACTTCCAATTTAAAATATTGAAGGTAGATTCCTGAGCAGCTGGATGTTTTGCAGACCTGCTTGTTTTGTTGTCAGACATATGCCGCTATCCAGCCCTGTCTTGGTGCTGCAGTCTTTGCATTGCCCCTTTAATTCAAACAAATATGTTGGATAGAATTCGCTGGAACTGATGCTTTAAGAAACCTGCCCCTCAGCTGAATTGAACTAGGCAAATCACATGGCTCAAAATCTTTTTTGTTTTGTTTTGAGGGCTATTTTTCTTTTATTTTCAGGGGCCACTCTGGTTTTCAGGGGCTCCTTTTTAATTCTGACTAGTTCCTGATGCAGTCACATGGTAAAATTACCTTCTTTATTTGTGTTGCCATCGGAGGTATTTGGAATCGCATAATTAGAAGAATTCATCAGTGACCTCAATGATCATCACCCTTCCATTTCCATTAAACTTCAAGCTGTAACACACAAGGAATGGATTAATTTTCTAGACACAGTATTTAAATTGGCACAAGAAGACAACAGGCACAAGCTAACAGCAAGTATTTTTCAAAACAACTGTCATGCATTTCTAGCCCAAATAACCAGCTAAACATGCCTTTGGTGGACTGGTGTGGTCACAACTAATGCACTTTCATTACACATGCACAATACCGAAAAGTTTTAATCAGGCAGTTAAAATCCATTTCACTGCATCTCTGATTTCGATCATAAATTTAAATTTAACAATTGATCTAACGTTGACAGTGACCTGGCATCAATTGTTGTTGACCGAAAACAGTTGTAAATTTATCCCAGCCTTCGTGTGTGGGAATATTTTCTAATGACACTTCTGAAAGATCTGGCACTAATTTTCAGATTATACTCCTAGTCCGAGACTTTCCTAAATAAATTAGTAATTT
This sequence comes from Scyliorhinus canicula, assembly GCF_902713615.1. Classification (NCBI taxonomy): domain Eukaryota; kingdom Metazoa; phylum Chordata; class Chondrichthyes; order Carcharhiniformes; family Scyliorhinidae; genus Scyliorhinus; species Scyliorhinus canicula. The sequence goes on from NC_052151.1 coordinate 178,427,178, forward strand.
ACCACATTGAGTTTCCTTCATCACAATAGTGACTACACTTCCAAAGTATATCACTGACTGTAAAGCACTTCAGAATGTCCTAATGTCATAAAAAACATATTAAAAATGCCTGGTGGCACTACTGTCTCCGTGTCAAAGACCTGGGTTCAATTCCAGCCTTGGGTGTCTCCCTTGTCTGCGTGGGTTTCCTCCGGGTGCTCCGGTTTCCTTCCACAGTCCAAAGATATGCAGTTAGATATATTGGCCATGTTAAATTGTCCCTTAGTGTCCAAACATGTGCGGGCTAGTTGGATTGGCCATGGTCAATGCGCAGGGTTACGGGGATAGGGCGGGGGAGTGGGCCTAGGTAGGACGCTCTTTCAGACGGCCGGTGCAGACTTGATGGGCTGAATTACCTCCTTCTGCACTATAGGGATTCTATGATTTTATCAACTGTTCAGTACTGTCTGAGATCTGAGTATATGCAAAATGGTTCCATGTCTGACTCTTAGTCATTTCACCTCACTGAAGTAGTTTGCAGTATGTAAAATGCTTTAAGATGTGAATACACTGTCATGCCCTTTAAGCATTAAAAGATTAAATAGGGAGACCGGCATGGCTGATTTATCACTCAATCTCACAGTCCCCTATCTATTCTAAAAATACCCGTCCTAATTCCAGACTGTAAAGCCTAAGTTTTTCTGGTCTTTTGTCGACATTAATACCCGTGACACTGGGGACTCCGCCTCATGGCTCTTTCTCTTCACTGCCTCTGGCATTTGAATGATTCTTGTTTCTTGGCAACCAAAACTGTGAGCAGTATTCATGGTGTGGTCTGATAAGCACACTGTAAAGTTTGACTACTTACTCTTAACTTGTATTGCATTATTTTTGCTATTTGGATCAGATCATTTTGGATTCCTTGATTGCTGCTCAACATGTATTGGATTAGGTTAGCATCTAGTTCCCTAACGTTCCTGGACTTCTTCCAGCTTCATCCTTAATTATTTTTAAAATAAATTTAGAGTACCCATTTTTTTCCCAGTTAATGGGCAATTTAACATGGCCAATTAACCTATCCTGCAAACGCGGGGAGAATGTGCAAACCTCACATCGACAGTGACCAGAGCCAGGATCGAACCTGGGACCTCGGCGCCATGAGGCAGCAGTGCTACCCACTGCGCCACTATGCCATATCATTTCATAGAGTTCCCCTTGGATTGTGGGTTTAAAAAAGTTGGTCATAGGGCAGCACGGTGGCCTAGTGGTTAGCACAACCGCCTCACGGCGCTGAGGTCCCAGGTTCGATCCCGGCTCTGGGTCACTGTCAGTGTGGAGTTTGCACATTCTCCCTGTGTCTGCGTGGGTTTCGCCCCCACAACCCAAAAATGTGCAGAGTAGGTGGATTGGCCACGCTAAATTGCCCCTTAATTGGAAAAAATAATTGGCTAATCTAAATTTATATTAAAAAAAAGTTGGTCATGCAGGGTCATTCCCCTTTGTGAATCCATGAGGACTGCTGGTAACTAGATTTGTTATTGTGCAGTTGGTTGTTGGATTGAATCCTGCTAATAATTACATTATTTTGCATAAATGTAAGACTGATAAATCTGTAGAATCTTGCCCGGTTTGTCATTCATTTTAAATATGGGCACCATTTTGCCTGCTTCCCAACATCTGGCACATCCCCAGTGTTCACTGACTCTTTCAGAATAATTATCAATCACTCCTTCCTCATCCTTCAATGCTTTGGAATAATTATCATCTATCCCTGAGGACTTATTTGTTTTGGGACTGATTTAGTTTGCATATCATTGATTTCACTTGGGATACCTTTGTTTGCAGGTGGTATGTTACACATGCCTCCTCTTGTGAATAGTTGGAGAATTTATTCAGAATATTTACTAATTTATGATCATCCTCTGTTTTATGTCCATTTGCCTTCTTTATGGTTTTCAGCTCTTCTGATTATGCCATTGCTCTTGTGGTACTGACAATTTTTGCTGTTGTGTTATGGGCAGCATGGTAGCACAAGTGGATAGCACTGATCCTCCTCTGTTTTATGTCCATTTGCCTTCTTTATGGTTTTCAGCTCTTCTGATTATGCCATTGCTCTTGTGGTACTGACAATTTTTGCTGTTGTGTTATGGGCAGCATGGTAGCACAAGTGCCAGTGTCCCAGGTTCGATTCCCCGCTGGGTCACTGAAATGAAATGAAAATCGCTTATTGTCACAAGTAGGCTTCAAATGAAGTTACTGTGAAAAGCCCCTAGTCGCCACATTCTGGCGCCTGTTCAGGGAGGCTGGTACAGGAATTGAACCCGCGCTGCTGGCCTGCCAAGGTCTGTTTTAAAAGCCAGCTATTTAGCCCTGTGCTAAACCAGCCCCTTATCTGGGTGGAGCCTGCACGTTCTCCCCGTGTCTGCGTGGATTTCCTCCGGGTGCTCCGGTTTCCTCCCACAGTCCAAAGATGTGTAGGTTAGGTGGATTGGCCATCATAAATTGCCCTTAGTGATCAAAAAGGTTGGGAGGGGTTATTGGGTTCCGTGGATAGGGTGGAAGTGAGGGCTTAAGTGGGTCAGTGCAGACTCGATGGGCCGAATGGCCTCCTTCTGCACTGTATGTTCTATGTTTAGACTCAGCTGCAAGGTTTATTTTTACAGATTTTAACAGGCATCTGCAATTTCATTTACTCATTCCGGTGGTCCATGCCTTTTCTCTCAGCAAAATGTGTACATTTTAATTTTTTTCTTTTTATTTACTTTTAATTTGTTTGCTGATCCATTTTGCACCTTGTTTGCTTAGCCTGAAGTTAATTAGCTTTGCGAATGTATTTATCCTGCCTGCTCAATGCAAAAATATTTTTGAACATCCTCTCATTTTACATTCCACATGCTCAACTCCTTTTACCTCGGATTTGATAACATATAAGGCTGCACCACATTTTTGTCTGCTGAGTTTTCTAAACCCTTCAAATGTTCTATAATTTCCATTTGTTGAATTAAGTCGTATTTCTGTTATTTCCATTGCATTGTAGTTCCCCGTTGCCACAGTAGCCTCTAGTTCTGGAATCTAGCACATCATTCTTCTAGCATTTATCTTATTAAGGATATAACTTCTGACTATTGTTCCCTGTTTTCCCCTATCTGCCTCTTCTTGGATATCTATGTCCATATGTACCCAACTGTCATCTCTCCCACGATCTTGTTTCCTCAATGCCTACCTACCTGCTCCGCGTCTAGCTTCAATAATTTGTATCATTTCCTTAATGTTCCTCACAATTCTCTTTATCTCCACTTGGTTGGACCACACCTTCCTCCTCCAACGTTGCTGTCCAACTGGATGGGACTGCTCTCATGTGATTCATTTCTTATGGAATCACTTTTAATAGCTTCTCTGTCTGCTCCCCAAGGATCAATTCTTGGCTCCTTGTATCTTACCCTCATGCTCGCCTTGAGACATCGCATCTACACGTCCTCGCCCCTCTACTTTGCTTTCCCCTTTAAGACACGTCTTAAAACATCTTTGATCAAGCCTTTGGTCATCTGATCTAATATTTCCTTTGTGGCTTGTGTGATGATATGCATAAAGCAATTCTGCACATAATATGATAGACGACCTCGACCACCAGATGGCAGTGTAAACCTATCACGCAACCCTGTGTCTGGGGAGTTGGGAGTAAGGTGTATTGGAGGGTGGATGTATTTTGCAATGGCTCTATAATAGTTAGTGTTAGTAGTTTATTATTTTATTTATCCTAGTTATCTTTATCATGCAGTTGTTTCACAATAAACTATTTAAACTGATGACTTCCGGTGGTGGCCATGGTGCAAGTGACCGCATGTTTGGTGGTTCCCGCTCGTGGCGGTGTTTTTGGACCTTTTCCCCGGCTAACAGGTGGATTTGTTGAGGGAAAAAGATGCAGGAATGGTGGAAGGAGAAGGTGTCCCACCAGTGGATGGATCCATGGACCCGGAGTGGTTTTAAAAGAAAGGAGCAGTTGCGAGAAGCTGCACCAGTGACAGATGGTAGAGGGTAAGAGTCCGAATGTCTCAGTGGTTGATGGAGCAGCTGCTGGACTTCTTGAACAAGAAGTTTGCCCAGCAGAGGAAGGAGACTTTGGAGGACCTAGCAAGGACGGTAGACCTGACATAAGGCTGGGACCGACCGCCTGGAAAAGGAAGCTGGAAGCTCAGAGCCCGGAGATCCAGAGAGTGGAGGAAATGGCGGGGGAGCACGAGGAGCAGCTCACCTCGACGGCGACCGAGATGGGGGTGATGGGTGATACTCAGAGGCGGCTGCAGAAGAAGGTGGAGGATTTGGAGAACCGGTCCTGGAGGCAGAATCTGAGGATCGTGGGGTTGCCTGTGGGCAGCAAGTGAGCAGACGCTGGCTTGTACGTGGCTCGGCTATTTGAGAGGTTGCTGGGAGAGGGGATCTTGGAACGGCCCTTGGAGGCGGACCGGGCGCACAGGGCGCTGATGAGGAAGCCACAGGGTAACGAACCGCCGAGGGCTATGGTGGTTCGGCTACACCGGTTTTTGGATAATGAGCAGATTCTGAGGTGGGCCAGGCAGATGAGGCAATGTACCTGGGAGGGCAGTGAGCTTAGAGTGTACCAGGACCTGGGTGCGGAGCTGCCCAAGAGGAGAGCTCGGTTCAATAAGGTGAAGGCTGGCATCTTTAAGAAGGGGGTGAAGTTTGGAATGCTATACCTCTGGGTGATCTACAATTGCCGGGAACTTTATTTTGGGACGCCGGAGTAAGCAATGGAGTTTGTGAGGGACACTGGACTGGCAAGAGAAGGAGGACATTGAACTTTGGAGGCGGTGTTCGTTTTTGTTTCTTTTAGTTTTTTTTTTCTTTGGGGTCCGTTGTTCTGTGTTCTACTGTAGGGATGGGTGGTCGCTCTTTTCTTTGTTAGTAGGTTTTGAATGTTGGTGTTATTGTTTGCACCGGGATAGTGTTTGAGCCGGGCGAGAGGGGAATCAGTGGGGGAGGATGCTAGGCGACGTAGGCGGGGACTGCCAGGCCAGCTGGACGGACTAGTTCACAGAAGCGCAATGGGAGGTGAGCAAGTGGTTTGAGTGTTGGTGGAGGTTGGGATTGTTATTTTGTGGGGTGGCAGAGGTACTGCTGACAGGGGAGGGGCTCTTGAAATGTGGCACGGGGAGGGTCGATGACGGTGGACATCCGAGGGTGGGCCTGAGTGGGTGCGGGATGTGAGCTGGAGGCTGTCCCAGGAGGGGATATGGTTGATGGGTTGGGCACATCTGAGGAGTCTAAAAGCGGATGTGGCATTTCTGCAAGAAACGCATCTGAAGGTTAGGGATCAAACTAGGCTTAGGAAAAGGTGGGTAGGTATTTCAGTCTGGATTGGATTTGAAGATGAGGGGTATAGGGGTATTGATAAATAAGCGGGTGGCTTTTGAAATGGGGAGCAGAGTGGCAGACTCTAGAGGGAGGTATGTTATGCTGCGTGGGAAATTGGAAGTTGGATCAGGCGAGGTCGGGGAAAGTATCGGTGGTGGCGAAGGAACTGTGGGGGGTTTATGAATTGCATGTGGGGGGTGTGGATCTGTGGAGGTTTGACAGGCCAAGGGGCGAAGGAATTTTCATTTTTCTCCCAAGTGCATAGGGTGCGCTCCTGAAAATTGACTTTTGTTTCGGATAGGACGTTATTGGAGGGGGGGGATCGGTTCAGAGTACTCTGCAGTTGTGGTATTGGACCATGCGCCGCATTGGATGGACTTGCAGGTAAACTGGGTGGAGGGAGCAGCGCCTGCAGTGGAGGTTGGATGTGGGACTGCTGGCAGATGAGGTTTGTGAGGGGGTGAGGGCTGCCAATCGGGGATATATGGAGCTGAACGACACGGATGAGGTTTCGGTTGCCACGCTGGGGGAGGGATTGAAGGCGTATGGGCATACAGGGATAAGACAGAGTGTGTGGAGATGGCGAGGTAAGTGGATGAGATCTTGCAGGTGAGCAGGAGGTATTCGGAGGCCCCAAAGGTGGGGCTGTTGAGGGAGCGCCAGAAACTGCAGATGGTGTTTTGGCTATTATCTACGGGTAAGGCGGTAGGGCAGTTGACCAGGACAAAAGGGGCGGTCTGTGAATTTGGGGAAAAGGTGAGTAGGATATTGGCACATCAACTGAGGAAACAGGAGGCAGCGGGAGAGATTGGGAAAGTGAAGGATGTGGGGATGGGGGGGAAAACACTGATTTGGTGGGGGTGGGGGGGAAAACACTGATTTGGTGGGGGTGGGGGGGGAAAACACTGATTTGGTGGGGGTGAATGAGGTGCTTGGGGATTTTAAAAAGAGGTTGTATGAGTCGGAGCCCCCAGCTGGGATGGAGGGAATGAGGCTATTTGTGATGGGGTTGGAGTTCGTGAGGATGGAGGAGGACCTGGTGGAGTGGCTGGGAGCCCCCATTGGGCTGGTAGAGGGGCTTGGGGTGATGCAGACGGGGCAGGCCCTGGGCCCAGACGGGTTCCCAGTGGAATTCTTCAAAAGGTTTTTGGGGGACCTGGAGCCTCTGCTGGACAGGGCGTTCAATGAGCCCCCCCGGACGTTATTCCCAAGCCTCAATCTCCTTTGGCCTCTAGGATCGAGGATTGTGTGTCGTGGGTGATGGGGAAGAACCAGACAGGGTTCATTAAGAGGAGGCATCTGTCGGCCAACATCAGGCGACTGTTGAATGTACTAATGATGCCCCGGGAGGGACGAAGTATGAAGGTGGTGTGGAAGTAGGCCTTTGACTGGGTGGAGTGGGACCATTTGTGGGAGGTGCTGGGGCGGTTTAGGTTTGGACAGGTTAGTGGACTGGGCCCGGTTACTGTACCAGGCACCGGTAGCAAGTGTGCAGGTGAGCTCAGAATATTTCAGGCTGCACCTGGGGTCAAGGCAGGGATGTCCACTCTCCCCATTCCTCTTTGCCTTGGCTATAGAACCACTGGCAATGGCGCTTACAGCGTCAAGGGAATGGTAGGGGATAGTACAGAGGGGGTGGAGCCTAGTTTCTCACTGTATGCCGATGATTTGCTGCTGTATATTTCAGATCCGTTGAAAGGTATTGGGAGGATTGAGGATTTTGGGGGATAAATTGAATATGGGGAAGAGCGAAGTTTTTCCAATTCAAGTGAGGTGGCATGAGAGGAGGCTGGGGGGGGGGTTGCCGTTTATGGTGGTAGGGGGTGGGAGCACCTGAATTTGGGCTTGGTTAGTGGTGGAACAGATGAAGGGGGACTTTAGGGATGGGATGATCTGTCATTGGGGGATGGGTGCATCGGTGAAAATGGCGGTCCTCCTGAGGTTCTTATTTGTGTTCCAGAACTTCCCGATTTTTTATTTTTTATTCCTAAGGCTTTCTTTAAGAGCGTGAATGCGACAATTTCAGGGTTTTTTTGGGCGGAAAAGCCCCGTGGGTGAAGACGGTGCTGCTGGAGCGAGGGGATTGGCCCTCCTGAACCATGAATTATTACTGGACGGCGAACATAGCTATGGTTAGGAAGTGGGTACTGGGGGAGTGATCGGTATGTGAGCGGATGGAGGTAGCCTCCTGCAGGGATACGAGTTTGGGGGCATTGTTGACGGCGCTTCTGCCGTTCTTGCTGCCCAGGTACTCTACAAGCCAGGTGGTGGTGTCGGCACTTAGGGTGTGGGGACAATGGTGGCAACAACTGGGGCTGGAGGGGGCCTCGGTTTGGGTACTGATTTGTGGAAATCACCGGTTTGTTACAGGGGAGCTGGATGGGGGGTTTCGGGGGTGGCATCGGGTGGGGATTGAGCGGTTTGGGGATCTGTTCATCGACGGCGGCATTACGAGCTTGGAGGAGTTGGAGGACGGATTTGAGCTGCCCGTCAGATAAGAGTTCCTGTATTTGCAGGTGAGAGACTTTGTTTGGAGGCAGGTACTATCCTTTTCCTCACCTGCTGCCCCAGGAGCTACAGGACAAGATGCTGTCAAGAACAGGGATAGGGGAGGGGAAGGTGTCGGAAATTTACAAGGAGTTGATGGATTGGGAGGGAGCCCCGATACGGGTAGTGAAGTGCAAGTGGGAGGAAGAGTTGGCTGGGGAGTAGGAGGCTGGGCTTTGGGAGTAGGCCCTGAGGAGGGTGAATGCATTCTCGTCGTGCGCTAGGCTTCGTGTTACCCAGTTTAAGGTGGTCCACAGGGCACATATGACTGTGGCCAGGATGAGCAGGTTTTTTTGAAAGGTTGGGTGGGGGGCTTGCTGGGGAGTGACCTGGCAGAGTTTCTCAGGTTAGAACATATAAAGTTCGCCTTGAGGGGTTTTGCCCGGAGATGGGAGCCGTTTATCGATTTCTTCGAGAAATGTTAAGATGTCAGCAGTGGGGTGGAGGGGGGTGAAAATGGGGAGGCAGGGTGGTTGGGAATTGGGAGAGGGGGGGGGGGGGCGGGATGGTGGGGTATTTTGTTGAGTTTGTTATTTGTAGTTCTGTTGGTTTGCTTTGATTTGTGATTGTTTGTTGTGTGAATGTAAAAATGCCTCAATAAAATAGTTTTCTAAAAAAATAATTATTTAAACTAGATGTGGTGTAGTGCATCATTCATATCAGTCAGTCTGCAGATCATGACATGGTACCAGGTTGAAAATTTACTAAGAACAAGAAGATTCTGCCAAAAATCTGAACCGCTAAAGATAAGTTTGAAGAACCTTGCAAGCTACTGGCAACTGGCTGCTCAACGCATGGTAAAACTTTGGAGCCTGGGATGGAAGGTATATATTTTGTACAGGCTATATATTTCATACACGCACCCAGAATGCAAGAGAGGCATTTGATAGTGACCTCACTTACTTGCAATTGAAGGCGCAGTCGTGCAATTTTAGCACACTCCAGTCGTCAATAATACGCAATCAGATCGGTTTCAGGATCTCCAACGATAAGGTATGTGAGCGACTTCTACAGGAAACATACCTGCAATGAAAATGCTATTCAAAAATGTCAGGCTGGTGAGCTTGCAGCAAAACAGATCAGCACATTAAATCTCCGGCATATTGGCACAAAGGCATAGAGATTCCACATTGTCCAGGCTAATATCCTTCCTTACTATTACATTAATCTCTTTAAACAACTAAGCTACCCCATTACCCTTTCCTTTCCTCTATCTTTCCTGAACATTGAATACCCCTGGATGATGAGTTCTCATCTTTGGTCACCCTGGAGTTAGGACTCAGTGATCCTGATTACATCATTAATGATTGTCAGCCCAGTTAATTCATCAACCTTATTACAAATGCTCCTCACATTGAGACGGAGCCTACAGGCTTGTTTTAAAAAAAAAACATTTAATGCCCTTTTAGAATTATGATGTAATGTGGGCTATTTTGGTTTTTATCTTTGGTTTCCCTGCCTTCCACTTTTCCCTTTACTGCCTTTTGTTTCTGTGCCCATCATATTTCCCACCCACTTCCTGCATCGGTTCCCATCCTCCTGTCACATTAATTAAAACCCTACCCAACAGCACTAGAAAACACTCCCTCCTAGGACATTGGTTCCGGTCCTGCCCAGGAGCAGACCGTCCGGTTTGTACTGGTCCACATCCCCCAGAGCCGGTTCCAATGTCTCAGGAATTTGAATCCCTTCCACTGCACCATCCCGCAAGCCACATATTAATATTAGCTATCCTACCATTCCTACTCTGGCTAGCATGTGGCACTGGTACCAATCCTGAGATTATTATCTTTGAGGTCCTACTTTTTAGTTTAACTCCTAACTCCCTAAAAACCAGCTTATAGGACTCGTACCGTTTGTTTTTACATATATCGTAGGTGCCTATATGCACCACCACAGCTGGCTGTTCACCCTCTCCCTCCAACATGCCCTGCAGCCATTCCGAGACATATTTGGCTGTTGCAGCAGGTAGACAACACACCATTCTGTAGTCTCGTTTGCGGCTGCAGAAATGTCTATCTATTCCATCTACAATTGAATCCCCTATCACTATTGCTCTGCCACTCTTTTTCCTGCTCTCCTGTGCAGCAGAGCCAGCCACAGTGCTATGACCTGGTTGCTGCTGCCTTCCCCTGGTGAGCCATCTCCCCCAATAGTATCCAAAACGATATGTCTGTTTTGGAAGGAGATGACCGCAGGGGACCCCTGCACTGCCTTCCTACTCTTCCTCTCTCTGGTGGTCACCCGTTCCCTATCTTCCTTAGTAATTTTTATCTGCGGTGTCATCAACTTACTGAACAGGCTATCCACGATTTCTTCAGCACCGCAAATGCTGCAAAATGAATCCACCTGCAGCTCCAGAGCCATCAAGCGGTCTGACGGGAGCTGCAGCTGGACACACTTTCTGCACGTGAAGGAGTTAGGGACACCGAAAGGGTCCCTGAATTCTCAAATCGCAAAGGATGAGCATGATGCGTGTCTGGCATCTCCTGCCATCACTTAACCCATAAGTTAACTTTACAACAATGCCGAGAGAGAATAAGAGAAAAGAAAATAGAAAATAAACTACTTACCAGTCACCAACCAATCACTTACCTGCTGGCTGTAATGTCGTGGTTCGATTTCTTCTTTGCAGCTGTTTTTCTAATTTTCTAGCTAATTTAACAAATTTTCTCTCTCCTTTTTCTTTGGTAATGTAATGTTTGGGGCTTACCGTTTCTTAACATCGAGTTCTTCCGTGATCCGCTGTTCAGTCGTAGTGACTGCGCCGACTGCTCCCAGGCTGCACCTCAGTGACATGTCTCTGCCGATCTCTTGCTTGTCCTCCTTACTGTGACTTTTTTTTGGTTAGAGGAGGAGTGAGGGAAGTACTAATGTAGTGTTTCAGGCTTAACCGGCCCTTGGCACCAGTTGCTCGGCTACCCACAGTACAGTCAAGGTGACTGAGTTGACTTCACCCAGAATCCTTTTCTGCCGCCTATGCTGGAGGCCTCTTAAAGAGGTGACATTGCTATACCATTTCTTTGATGGCTTTATCAATGCCTCATCACAATATTAGCTGCGTACCGGCATCTTCATCTTTGTTTGATCTGGATGATATTTTGTTACCTGTGTGGTAGGTAACATGTTCTACTCAATCCTTGGTTAATAATAGGGTCTTCTGAATCTCAACGTAGAAGACTCAAACACATCCAGTAGTAACAAAAGATTTATTGAGTGACTATAACAATAGTTGCATGAGTTCTTTACTTTAATTTTGATACTAGAGATAAGGTGAACAAGATGTAACTACAGTAAGTATACGGAACTCCACTAACCATCTGAACTAATCTGATACTGCCCTGGTCACAGTGCACCCAAGAGAGAGAAAGAGACCACCATGTGGTTGCTTTTTATACCCCTGTTGGTCCAACCTTCGAGTGATCATGTGGTGCTACTGATTACACATTAACCCCTTGTGTACATGCACATACAGAGATCACTACCCCCTTTTTTTCCTTGTGTTACATATTTTCTGTATGTGGTAAAGAAAATTGAACAAACATAATGGATGCAGTTTGCAACTGCATTACATAAATCAATGAGTTAATCAGTCAAATGTTAATACATTTAGTCTCTTAGGTTTTTCTTCTCATTTGCTTGAAACAGGTAGACAAATGATGTTATGTACAAGTTGTGATGATATTGATGATTTTACAAAGCCAATTAATATTTGAGTCCAATCTTAATAAAAAAAAATTATGAGTCCAAACTTTATGAATTTGTTCGGGTGAGTTGCTTTCTTCTTCTGTTGTCGAAGTGGTGATGTTGATGTCGTCATTTCTTTGTGAGCGTCGTCAGTGTTCTTGTGTTTGAGTGACCAACAAGTCATCATGAGGTGTTCGAATGGTCAAATCACTTTGTTGTCTAATTTAGACTTTCTTTTTTTTTCTCTATGCTTGTGGTAATGATTCTGTGTTACACCGTTGTCTGACCTGGACTTTTTCCTGTGCTTGCGGTATTGATTCTGTATGTCATCTGCCTTGAAAGCTGGTGTGCTTGCTTGTTCTGGAGCAGATGTGAATTCATGAGATTTTTTGTCATGCCATGGCATATTTGTAATCTTGTCATTGTTTTGCAGTGTGCTGTAGTATTGTCCTTCATGTACAGAGTTGTACCATGTTGTACAGGTTGTTGTTTCATTGGTGTTGTTACTGTCGTTTATGTCTTTGTTGTTTTCATTGTCGTTCTTGTTGTTTTGTCGTGCTTGTTGTTTCTGTTTTTGTTGTTTTCGCTGTTGTTCTTGTTTTTCTTGTCGTGCGTGTTGTTTCTGTTTTTGTTGTTTTTGTCACTGTTCTTGTTGTTTTTCTTGAAGTGCTTGTTGTTTCTGTTATGCTTCTTGTTGTCTTTGTTCTTGTTGCGCTGCATGTTGTTTTTGTTGTTGTTGTTGTTGTTTCTGCTGTGCGCCGTGCGGTGTTTGTTTTTCTTGTTGCGCTCAATGAGTGTTCCGTGTGGATGATTTGAGTCATTGTCACAGTTATTGATGTCAGTGTCCATTGTGGTATCTGTTACATTGAGCGTTTCTTCTTGAGAATTGTGAGAATGACCTGATGTTGCATTGATGTTGGTGACATCAGTCATTTGTGGTGGATTTGATTCCTCTTCTTTGCTTCCTTGGTACTCCTCTTCTATAGTCATTTCTGGTTCACTTGAATCATCATTGATTTCATGGTGCTCCTCTTCTTGAGTTATTTCTGGTTCATTTGAATCACCTGTGTTTTCTTGGTCCTCCTCTTCTGGAGCCAAAATCGTCACTATTTCATTCTCTTGTGAGTCGTGATGCTCCTCCTGGAGTCAAAATCTTCACAATTTCATTTGACGTGGTCTCTCTGGACTCATGAGTAGCCCTCCTCTGATTGTTGAGTGCTTCTGTACAGATGAGCTAGGATCTGTCAGTCTCGCTGTGATCCTGCACATCCTGTATGTTGATTGTGATCTCATCGTCACTTCTCACATACAGTGGGTAGACATTCAATGTCTTCTTGTTGGTTAAATGAGCTGAGTAGACTTTCATAGTCTTTTTGTTGTTCACGTGAGCTTGGTAGACTTTCATAGTCTGCTGCTGGTTGCTCAGATAAGGTGGATAGACCTTCACAGTCTTGTTCATGCATGGCTTTCGCTATGGAGTGTTTGCTTGCTTTCATTTTGGAGTCTGTCAACGAGCTGTCCGTGGAGGCCTGCGTCGCTCTCTGTGGAGGCCTGCGTCGCTGTCTCTGTGGAGGCCTGCGTCGCTGTCTCTGTGGAGGCCTGCGTCGCTGTCTCTGTGGAGGCCTGCGTCGCTCTCTCTGTGGAGGCCTGCGTCGCTCTCTCTGTGGAGGCCTGCGTCGCTCTCTCTGTGGAGGCCTGCGTCGCTCTCTCTGTGGAGGCCTGCGTCGCTCTCTCTGTGGAGGCCTGCGTCGCTCTCTCTGTGGAGGCCTGCGTCGCTCTCCTCTGTGGAGGCCTGCGTCGCTCTCTCTGTGGAGGCCTGCGTCGCTCTCTCTGTGGAGGCCTGCGTCGCTCTCTCTGTGGAGGCCTGCGTCGCTCTTTCTGTGGAGGCCTGCGTGCGCTCGGAGGCCTGCGTCGCTCTCTCTGTGGAGGCCTGCGTCGCTCTCTCTGTGGAGGCCTGCGTCGCTCTCTCTGTGGAGGCCTGCGTCGCTCTCTCTGTGGAGCCTTGCGTCGCTCTCTCTGCGAAGGCCTGCGTCGCTCTCTCTGCGGAGGCCTGCGTCGCTCTCTCTGCGGAGGCCTGCGTCGCTCTCTCTGTGGAGGCCTGCGTCTCTCTCTTGTGGAGGCCTGCGTCGCTCTCTCTGTGAAGGCCTGCGTCGCTCTCTCTGTGAAGGCCTGCGTCGCTCTCTCTGTGGAGGCCTGCGTCGCTCTCTCTGTGAAGGCCTGCGTCGCTCTCTCTGTGAAGGCCTGCGTCGCTCTCTCTGTGGAGCCTTGCGTCGCTCTCTCTGTGGAGGCCTACGTCGCTCTCTGTGAAGGCCTGCGTCGCTCTCTCTGTGAAGGCCTGCGTCGCTCTCTCTGCGGAGGCCTGCGTCGCTCTCTCTGTGGAGGCCTGAGTCGCTCTCTCTGCGGAGGCCTGCGTCGCTCTCTCTGTGGAGGCCTGAGTCGCTCTCTCTGTGGAGGCCTGAGTCACTCTCTCTGTGGAGGCCTGAGTCGCTCTCTCTGTGGAGGCCTGAGTCGCTCTCTCTGTGGAGGCCTGAGTCGCTCTCTCTGTGGAGGCCTGAGTCGCTCTCTCTGTGGAGGCCTGCGTCGCTCTCTCTGTGGAGTCTTGCAGTGTTCTCGCTGTGGAGTCGATCTGTGCTCTCTCAACGGAGTCAATCTGTGCTCTCTCTTTGGCGTCGTCTTCTTCTTGGGTATTTGACAGGTTGCTGTCATCCAATGTATCGACGATCTGCCGTGGCATGGTATTGGATTCATCTACCATGAGTAGAGTCGTGTTGAGCTGTGCACCCGTGTTGCTGATGCTGTGATCAGCAGATTCGAATAACTCAGCCATGTCTGAGTAGTATTGTTCGGTAGACAAATCATCTCTTTTTGTTTCGGAGTTGTCATTGTACTCTTCACTTTGGGTGGTGCAGACTGCTTGTGCCAGGGTGTTGTGTAAGTTATTTTCAACTGCTTGTGTAAGTTCAGGCATTGTTCTGTCTTTTGAGGTAAGAAAATTGGGTTTTGCAGATTAAATTTTTTTTTTCAATTATCATGCATTTCCTTTTAAAATGGGTGTGGTCCGGGTCCTCTGACATCATGCTGCTCGTGACGTTATGCGCAGGGCCCGATTACGCATGCGCAATCCGAGTTGCCTCTACTGTGCGCTCTTTTCGCAACTGCGCGTGCGCAGAACACTCTTTTGCCGGTTTGCGTGTTTAGGATAATGCACATGTGCATACTGGCCAGAATGCTCTCTTGCTCAAGGTGGCTACCAATCAAAAAGTGCTGTTGCATCGAGTAAGATTCTGCCTCTGCCTCATGGTGAGTATTCGCACCATTTTTACGAATTTTGTTTTCTAGATAATGATTCTGTCTTTGTAAAGACTCAAAGTATTGATTTTGTTTTTGTTCATAAGCAAGCCATCTGAACTAATCTGATGCTGCCCTGGTCACAGTGCACCCAAGAGAGAGAGAGAGAGAGAGAATCATGTGGTTGCTTTTTAATACCCCTGTTGGTCCAGCCCTCAAGTGATCAAGTGGTGCTACTGATTACACATTAACCCCTTATGCACATGCACATACAGAGATCACTACAGGTGGGACTATGCAGCTTCTGTAAGAGAGGCTTCTAAGCTGCTGGCAGCTCGACAACTCGTGAGTCGCACAAGATCACATAGTCCTTGCAAGTCAATTCGTCTTGGTGGGATAAATAGGGTCTCAAATGCTCGGATTTCTCATAGTGCCACCCTGTCTGAATCATCCTGAAAATAAGCTCATTTTCCCAGGGTTGAAGTGAACTAATGTGTTCTTGATTGCGAAGCTTGCTTCAACAATCAAATGGCTTCTTCCTGAGGCTCCTTCCATCGCCACCATTGATACTTCTTTAGTAGCTGATGTAATGATGCCAATCCAGCAAGAGTTCCGCCAGCAGAGGGAGGAGATGCAGGGGGATCGATTTAAGGCCACAAAAGGGGCAGTGGCAACCCTGAAGGGCTCGATGGAGAAGGTGCAAAAACGCCTGGAAGCTTAGATATCGCAGATCCGACAGATTGAGAGGATGATAACAGAACACAGCGATAGAGTGGTGGCACTGGAGGCAAAGGTGGGGCTCTGAGGAGAACTTTGGATGTTGAGAGCAAAGGTGGAGGAGCAGAAAAACCAGGTCGAGAAGGCAGAATCTGTGAATAGTTGGCCTACCTGAAGGAATGGAATATGTGAGTGCAATGAGATACATTTCGAGGATGGTGGAGGAAGGGTGCTGGAGTAGGCCCCTGAGGTCGATGGAGCGCACTGGTCTCTGAGGCAGAAGCCAAGAGCTGGGGAGCCTCCACAGGTGGTAATTGTGAGACTCCACAACTTTGTGGAGAAGGAGAAGATTTTGCAGTGGGCCAGGGAGAAGCGGAACTGTGAATGGGAGGGGAACAAGGTCCGAATGTACTAGGATATTGGAACTGAACTGGCAAAATGGCGTGTAGGGTTCAACAGGGTCAAGGAGGTGTTATATCAATGGCAGATCAGGTTTGGGGTGCTCTTCCTGGCTGATCATTACGAACACACAAATATATGAATTAGGTACAGGAATAGGACTCAAGTCTGCTCTGAGATTTGGCAAGATCATGGGTGATCGAATTGTTCTCTCAACTCTGCTTTCCCTTCTACCTCTTATATTTTTTGACTCCCTTATCAATCAAGAATCTATCTATATGAATCAATATACATATTGGTGAAACACACCGCCAGTTGACAATGCTGCAAGAATGGGTGGGTTGCAAAAGATCTTACTCGTCAAACAGGGAGATCCTGCATCATGGCCACAACTTTCCTTATCAACTCCATTGCCATTAACATGAGGCTTGAGAGCACAAAGGTGATAGGGATGTTTTTCAAAACTATATTTTGCTTGCAAATATTTCACATTATATTTGTTTCAGTTTATCATGTGTGCGTCATTATTTGATGAAATTTGTCTAGTCAGAGAACTATATGTACTAGCTAATGGTTACAGGGGAGTTTAGGACATTTCCTTTATTGTGGAAGAAATATTCATGAATATTCGTGCTAGTGTCCAGTGTTGTACTTGCTACTCTGTGGGACGTGACTGAACTTACAGGCTCAGCTGCCCTTCTTTCTATGAATTGTAAAGAACACTTTTTTTTGAAAATTCTTTAATGGGAGATGGGTGCCACTGGTTAGGCCAACATTTTTATTGCCCATCCTTAATTGATTTTGAGAAGGTGGTGGTGAGCAACCTTCTTGAACTGCTGCAGTCCATTTAGTGTAGGTACACCCACAGTGCTGTTAGGGAGGGGTTCCAGGATCTTGACCCAGAAACCGTGAATGAACGCCGATATAGTTCCAATATGGCTTCCCATGCATCTGCTGCTCCTGTCCTTCTAGATGACAGAGGTCATGGGTTTGGTAGGTGTTGTCGAAGGAGCCTTGGTGAGTTTCTGCAGTGCATTTCGTAGATGGTATGTGTTGCTGCCTACAACACTGTCCGTGTTGACGGAGGGAGTGGATATTGAAGGTGGTGGATGGGGTACCAATCAAGAGGCTTATAGCCACAGTAGTGATACGACTGGCCTAGTTCAGTTCCAGATCAATGGTAATCCTCTGGATGTTGTATAGTAAGAAATGTTACAACACCAGGTTAAAGTCAAACAAGTCAGTTTCGAATCACTAGCTTTCGGAGCACAGCTTCTTCATCAGGTGAGTGAAGAGATGGGTTCCACAAACACATATATAGACAAAGTCAATGTTGCAAGATGATACTTTGAATATGAGTCTTTGCAGGTAATAAGTTTTGAAAGGAAGGTTACAGGGCCCATGTCTTAGCAAGTGATCAGTCTCCTTTTGGACACAGTAAGAAGTCTTACAACACCAGGTTAAAGTCCAACAGGTTTGTTTCGAATCACTGGTTTTCGGAGCGCAGCTCCTCCATTAGGTGGGGCAATGGGAAGTGTGCAAGTGGTGATCGGTCACACACCAGTTGGCCCTACCATACAGAGCCCCTGTATCTCTGACCTAGGCCCCTGCCACCCCGACTGCCCTGCAGGCCCTGACCCTTTCCGTCCTTCAACACCTGCACCCCACATCGCCCATCCAATCGGCACACCCTCTGCACCCAGCCCACCCATCGCACCCTGCGGACAGAGGCCAAGGCAATTTGCAACGTCAGTGAATAGGTGTTTATTTGTGACAGAGCTATGTACAATAACAGTGCCCTAGCCCCTAACGCTATCCTATGTGCTGTATCTATGCCCACTTGAATGGTGCCTAACTTTCTAACCTCATGTGCCTTAATGCTTCTTCTAGGTGGTTCCCCAAGCGGTATATCAGAAGTGGAGGTGGCCAGCGGCGTGCCCCGCCCTGTGACCGGGGTCCCCTTTGACGGCTGTCCTCTGGAGCAACCGGGCCTGGATAGGCCCGGCAGTCTTCCGGTGTCACAGGTGGTGTGGTGCGACTTGGGTCTGCCCATTGGATGCTCCAGGCACAGGTGGATGGGGGGGGGGGGGGGGGTTCAGATGTGCTGCGGTGTTTCGGCACCTCCTTGCGGTTGTCACTGGCACAAGCCCCATGACCACTACTTTGTCAGTATGGCCCAAGGGCTACTCCTTGGGATGGGGTGCGTCCAGAGCGAGCTCAGTTAGTGTTGCCAGTCCTGGAGGCCCGCCCCTGTCTCGACCAGGGACTCCATGCTTGTGGCCATGGAGCACAGGAACTGTGCCACGTCCCTTGTGGACTATGCAACGTCCCTTGTGGACTATGTCATGTCCCTCTGGGACCATGCCACGTCCCACTGAGACCATGCCAGGTCCCTCTGGGATTGGCTCATATCAGCTTTTGACGTACGCAGCCATGGTAGGTTGTGATTGGGCCACGTTCTGGTGCACCGCAGCAATATCCATGTGCTCTTGGTACATGGCCGCCCTGTCCTGTGCATCAGCCACTGCCTGTAGTGTTGGCCTAGGTGGCATGCATGGTCAGCACCAGTTCCCCCTCCTGCAGCAGACGGGCTCTGGACATGTGCTCCGGGGGGGGGGGGGGTGGCGGGGCGACGACGCCGACCTCCACCTCTGTGACTTCCTGGTCACTCACCCCGCTGACCAAGTCCAATATCATTTGGTCTTTGAAGTTGAAGGTCCGGGGGTCTGGCTGACCCCCTCCGGTCTTCTCCCGTTCCCTGCAATTATGGACCCCCTTCTCCTGGGCGGGCAGATAATGCACAGTGGACGGGCAGTTCTGGGGACCTGCAGCTGTGGCTTGTGTGTGCAGGGCACCTGGCCATGGCGGGTGGTATGGGCTTTGGCATGTGGTACAGGATGGATGCGAGGGGCCTGCTGGCGGGTGGGGTTTGATCGCCCTCTCAGCCGGGGAGGGTGGCGAGGGAGCATGTGAGATGTGTGGGACAGGGGTGATGTCAGGAGCACGGAACTGGTGATTCACACTGGCTGCCCCGAGGAGGTTGTGCAGCTTTTTCTGGCACTGCTGCCTGATATTGCGGTGTGCCTCATGGCCTTTGCCACCTGTGCTCAAGCCCGGTTGACATTGGCAGGTGACAGCCGTTTTCTCATCCCGGGGAACGGGGTGACCCGCCCCTCCTCCATGACATCCAACAATATCTCGAGCTCTGCATCTGTGTATCTCGGGGCCGCCCTCCGGGGTGATATCTTGGCTGAAATGAGAGTGCGTGAGGAGTGAAGTGCTTAAATGCAGTTCCAGCATGTAATGCTCTGCAGTGCCAATCCCAACCTCAGTGAATCCGGCGCCACATGAGTTGGAATTGCACAAGTTCCACATGGCACTTATCTGGCCCATTAGCATGTCCTGTATTGCTCCGGGACCACTGCCACCATCAGGATCGAGGAACGCTTGCCGTTTGATCTCGGCGTCTCTCAAACGGAGAATCCAGTTCTTTATCTTTGCATCTCGGCTAGCTGTCAGGAAATCAAAATGTTGCATCTTGCCAAATAAGCATGCCATGTTTCATGCTCTTACAAACTCCATATCTCCACCAATTTAAGTTTGAATTTGCTACTCGGATCATATGGGCAATCTCCAATTTGCTACATGTCTACAAAATATACTGTCTTTTGGTTGTGAAAAATAAAACTTGATTATGGTCTTATTCTAATTGGTACATTTCTAATTTATGAGGTCTGAATGGTTGCAGCTGATCAGGTTAGTATCCCAAGTTCTATTATTCTATTATCCCTGATCGAAGTGAACAAGGTTATGAGGGGTATTAACAGGGTGAATGGGGAGCAGCTGTTCCCCTTAGTTGAAGGGTGAATCATGAGGGGACACAAGTCCAACCAAGGTGAGGGGCAGGAGGTTTAGGAGGAACACGAGGATAAACCTTTTTACCCAGAGGGTGGTGATGGTGTGGAATGCGCTGTCTGGGAGGACCTAGAATGAGCACTTGGCACATCATAACATTAAAGACTATGGGCCAAGTGCTGGTAAATGGGATTAGGTAGGTAAGTCAGATCTTTTTCAAATGTCGGTGGAGACTCGATGGGTTGAGGGGCCTCTTCTGCACTGTGTGATCTGTGATTTATAGTGATATTTTAAAATTCCCTGTTTGTTAAGCACATAAACATGTTTGGTGAAGTACAATATGCCAGTTCAAATAATCAGACAATTTATTGAACTGGAGACTTGCCTGTATGCTATGTTAGATAAAATGAGGCTTGGCATTTCAGTAGTCGAGCAAAAGGGATTAGAAGCTGGAACTTAATGGCTCTGAAAAGTTGCACAAATCCAATTTACTGACCTTTAAAATGCTTAAATGAACAAAAATCAAGTATTTTCATATTTTACATATGTTTTTTTTAACTAACTTTCCTCTTTATATTCATATCCACTTTTCTGTTGAAATTATTGCAAGTTAATGAGATACTCAGTTATTTCAGTTGACAATTAATGAACTGCCCATATGTTATGGATACATTTGACTAAATTTGCAATTCATTCTCAGACTTCATTTGTGAAGATTAGTGTAAAGAAACCATTTAGCACATCAACGATTTCCGAGTCCTTTAGCAAATTTATGATTTTATTCTTCAACTCCTTTTGTTTGTAAAATTAACCCTTAAATTTCTTTAACTGTAATCTATAAAGAACAAACATTGAATAAAGAACAGTACATCACACAAACAGGCTCTTTGGTCCTTCAAGCCTGTACCGGTCATAATACCAACCTTTGTCAAAACCCTCAGCACTTTCTTGTGCCTTATCCCTCTATACCCATCCTATCTATGTGTTTGTCAAGATGCCTTTTGAATACCGTTAATGTATCTGCTTCAACAACCTCCCCTGGTAACACATTCCAGGCACTCACCACCCTCCGCGTAAAAAACCTGCCTCGCACGTCTCCTCTAAACTTTGCCCCACGGACCTTAAACCTATGCCCCATGGTGACTGACCCCTCCACCCTGGGAAAGAGTGCCTGCCCATCCACTCTATCCATGCCCTTCATAATCTTGTAGACCTCTATCAGGTCACCCCTCAACTTTCTAATGAAAATAGTCTGAGTTTATTCAGCCTCTCCACATAGTTAACACCCTCTAGACCAAGCAACATCCTGGTAAACCTCCTCTGCGCCCTCTCCAAAGCCTCCACATCCTTCTGGTAGTGTGGCGACTAGAATTGTGCGCAATATTCAAGCGCAGCCTACCAAGGTTCTATACAACTGTAGCATGACTTGCCAGTTTTTATACTTGATGCCCCGTCCAATGAAGGTAAGCATTCCGTATGCTTTCTTGACTACCTTGTCCACTTGTGTTGCCACCTTCAAAGATCTATGGACCTGTAGGCCCAGATCTCTCTGACTTTCTATAACACAGGGCTAAATCGCTGGCTTTGAAAGCAGACCAAGCAGGCCAGCAGCACGGTTCGATTCCCGTAACAGCCTCCCCGAACAGGCGCCGGAATGTGGCGACTAGGGGCTTTTCACAGTAACTTCATTTGAAACCTGCTCGTGACAATAAGCGATTTTCATTTCATTTCATATTCCTAAGAGTTTTGCCATTTACTGTATATTTTCTTTCGATGTCAGACCTACCAAAATGCAGTACCTCACATTTGTCTGGATTAAACTCCATTTGCCATTTCTCTGCCCAAGTCTCCAACCTATCTATGTCCTGCTATAGCTTCTGACAATCCTCAACACTATCTGCCACTCCACCAACCTTGGTGTCATCCGCGAAGTTACTAATCAGACTGGCCACATTTTCCTACAAATCGTTATGGTCACTGCAAATAACAGGCCCAAGCACAGATCCCTGTGGAACACCACTAGTCACAACCTTTCTTTCAGAAAAATACCTTCTACTGCTACCCTTATTCTTCTGTGACCAGCCAATTCTGTATTCATCTTACCACCTTATCTCTGATCCCAGTGACTTCACCTTTTGTACCAGTCTGTCATGAGGCACCTTGTCAAAGGCTTTACTGAAGTCCATGTAGACAGCATTCATTGCCCTCCCCATATCAATCATCTTTGTCGTCACCTCAAAAAATTCGATCAGGTTAGTGAGGCATGACCTCCCCTTCACAAAACCATGTTGTCTATCGCTTATGAGCCCATTTGTTTCCAAATGGGTAGAAATCTTGGCTGGGATTCTCCCCTGCCTGGCGGGGGGTCCCGGCGTAGCGGAGTGGCGCCAACCACTCCGGCGTCAGGCCTCCCCAAAGGTGTGGAATTCTCCGCACCTTTAGGGGCTAGGCATGCGCTGGAGTGGTTGGCGCCCCGCCGACTGGTGCCAAAACCGGCGCCAACAGCCTTTGACGCCCGGTGTCGGGGCTGGCCGAAAGGCCTTCGCCGGTTCACGTATGCACCGGTGCGTCAGTGGCCGCTGACGTCACCACAGGAGCATGCGCGGTAGGGGGGTCTCTTCCGCCTCCGCCATGGTGGAGGCTGTGACAGAAGAAAAAGAGTGCCCCCACGGCACTGGCCTGCCAGTCGATCGGTGGGCCCCGATCGCGGGCCAGGCCACCGTGGGGGCACCCCCCGGGGTCCGATCGATTCCCCCGGGGGCCCGCTCGCGTGACCAATCCCGCCGGCTCCAGAAGTGCTCCAATTCCCGCCAGCGGGATTGGCCTGTCAGCGGCGGGACTTCGGCCCATCGCGGGCCGGAGAATCGTCGCGGGGGGCCCGCCAACCGTCGCGGCGTGATTCCCGCTCCCGCCGATTCACGGGTGGCGGAGAATTCCGGCCACGACGGGGGCGGGATTTATGCCGGCCCCGGGCGATTCTCCGACCCTGCGGGGGGTCGGAGAATTCTGCCCGTTGTCCCTGAGAATTCTCTCCAATAATTTACCTGATGTTGTAGAGAAACGTATCAGCGATATTCTTTTGTGGGAAGGAGAGAAAGGATTAAATCTGTTTACTAGCTGGGAAATGAGCAAGGATGATGGATAAAAACCCAGCCAAAAAATTTGAAAAACTCAGCGCATCTCCTGCAAAGTCAAATCATCAGATCCACCCATATGAATTTTGAACCGTGAGGCAAGAACCAGATGACCCTGTTGATACTTTATTAACAAGATTTAAAAATGCAGCCAGAAAATGGAAATCAAAAACCAGATGAAGGGCTGATGTAGATCAACTCATTTGGAGTTCTGAAAACCTTGACCTTCGAAAAGATCTGATTAGAAAGGATAACCTCACAATATCACAGGCTGTACCAGAGCAAGCGAGGACACGAGTAGACAGATGTAGACCTTTAACACATGAACTGCTGGCCTTAAGTTAATTTAAGAGAAAGGCAGCAGGGTTGATGCAACAAATTAGCAAACAAAAATGCACACTATACAGAAAGAATGATCTGCAGGAGCTGTGGACAGTTACATTACTTCACAGACAGAAGAAAACATCCTGCATATGGATCGAATTAGAGCTTGTGCAAAACTAATCACAAGGAAAAGATGTGCAAAACAAGGAAAGAAGACAGTAAACGAGAACAACAGGGTGAATGAGAAGGGAAAGAAACCAAAACACCCATATCCTGGATGGTGATGATGTGTTTGAGAACACCATGGACATAGGAACCATACAACAAAACCATACAAGAAATTCATACAACCATTCAGATCAGGAAGTGCTTGAGAAATAAGCCCATGACCATAAATCTGAAGCTGAAGATTGATACCGGAGCATGAAGTATATGACAAGATGTTCCTGAAAATCAGAAAGAAAATGGCTACCCAAAGAAAGATACTCTGAAGTCGAGCAACATTCTGCTAATGGTAAATAGGGGAACTGAAATATGACAGCTAGGAACAACCCAGGTCAGAGGAATAGAGAAAAGGAAAGAGGTATGTTGTATATTACTGAAACAGACGCCCTGCCAAACAGGGGTTCCGCAGTTTTGAAGAGCTGAGCTTATCTCATGAAATGAAGGAGACATCACTGAAGATTGAAGGTGGTACACCCATTGAAAATTGCCCTCCAATCAGAAGCAAGGAAATGATTGCCAGAGTCACAGAGCTTACAGTCCAGGTAGATTCCATCACTATGAGTGACAAAGAATGATTGGGTTTCAATCAGACATTGAAATTGAAAAGGCCAATGTAGAAAGACACAAATTGCTCTTGACAAAAAAAGAAAGAGCTAATACAGAAAGTTCAGGCAAGTAAAGAAGATTTCCAGAAACTTAAAGCTCTCCATGTTGCTGATGAATTGATGTTCGTCACCTGACTGGAGTGCAGCATTAAATATGCCATCCTGGATGGACATTCTCATAACAATTGGCTCCGAGGTCTTTACGAATAATATAACCATATAACAGGCCTAATAAATTGCACATTGATTTTAAGATTTAGAAAATCTCATGGGGTTGTGTGCAGAATTCCTATTGATGCTTCATGCCCTCCTAATGTTAACATTGATTCTCCAAATGCTATCCTGTCCATCCTCTTAATCTCATCAGTTGATTTCCCGCTTGCTGTCGTGTTCCTATGATGCCTGTATTTTCTTTGCATTGCACATAGCTCTAATTTCTGTGTTAGTATTTAAATAAAGTTTTTACGCTCCTCCTTCAACAGTGCGTTAACAAAATTAGTACTTTCTAACCTATCTTCAAATCTCTCTCACATGAGGTAGAGGGAAACATTTTTTTTGTATGGGTCTTCCAAATTTGCTTTCAGTGAATTCCAGTCATAGTTGATTTAACTTGTTATCTGACTGCGTGTGATCAAAAGTTCCCATTATCTACAAAGGCGCAGTTAGTTCCCTTCCATCACACCTTCTTCTTGGGCAGTCCTTCAGGGGCGAGGATGACTTGCTTCCACTCCAGGGAGTTGGTTTTTGCAGTGACTGAATAGTCTAATCCTGGATCCGCAGACTCCGCCACAGGTTTGGCAGCTGGTGTTTGATGAGGTGGGCGGGACGCTCTGGATTCTGCGCTCACTTTCCGCTGTTACGCTTGGTCTCTGCGTGTTCCACCTTATGACGTTCGAGGTGATTGGCATCTTGGCAAATGCTACTTCTCCAGGCAAACAATTTCCAAGCACCGATGGGGATGTTGTATTTATTTAGGGAGGCTTTCAGAGTGTCCATGTAGTGTTTCCTTTGCCCTCCCAGTGATCACTTGCCATTGCGGAACTCAGAGTAAGTAGAGCACTTGTTTTGGGAATCTTGTGTTGGGCATGCGGACAATGTGGCCGGCCTATCGCAGCTGGTCAAACGTGACACACTTCCTCAATATTCGGGATATTAGCCTGGGAGAAGACACTTGTGCTGGTAAGCCTATCCAGCCAGTAGATTTGCAGGATCTTGCATAACTCCAGGGATTTCAGGTGTGTGCTGTACATTGTCCATGTTTCTAATGCATACAGGAGGGCGGGAACCATGGCTGCACCATGAGCTTGGTGCTGGATTTGAGGTCAGTGTCTTTGAACACTCTGTTCCTGAAGACTGCACTGGCAATGTCTGCTCGCGCCAAGAGGATGCTCCCGAGGTATGGGAAATTATCCACATTGTCCAGGGGCTCACCGTGAATCATGATGGTCGGGGGGTG
Organism: Scyliorhinus canicula; assembly: GCF_902713615.1. Taxonomy (NCBI): domain Eukaryota; kingdom Metazoa; phylum Chordata; class Chondrichthyes; order Carcharhiniformes; family Scyliorhinidae; genus Scyliorhinus; species Scyliorhinus canicula. Next base: position 178,452,767 of record NC_052151.1, read on the forward strand.
CTTGCCGTACAGTTGCGGCTGGGAGAGGACCTTTGTTTTCTGGATGTTTGGTCTGAGGCCCGTTGTCTCGTATGCCTTGGTGAATGGGTCAATGATTGTTTTTAGCTCGGCCTCTTGAGTGTGCGCACACAGACGTTGTCTTGGTGCTGCAGCTCGATGACAGAGTTTGGGGTCGTCTTGGATCTGGCCTGGAAGCATTGGAGGTTGAACAGTTTCCTGCTCGACCAGTAGGTTGGCTCCACTTCAACAGGGAGCTTCAGGGTGATGGAGTGGACTGTTGCTGTGAGGAAGAATAGAGCATCGCGTTGGTGCGATGTTGCAGCCCTGTTTGACCCCAGTTTGCACACGTATAGGTCTATGGTGGTTCTGTTGGTGAGGATCACAGCTTGCATGTCATCGTGGAGCAGGCGGAGATTGGTGATGAATTTCTGCGGCCAGCCGAATTTGAGGAGGATGTTTGACATACACCCGTGGTTGATGGAGTCTGAAGGCCTTTGCGAGATCAAAGAAGACAATGGGCAGGATTCCCTCCTACCTGGCGGGGTGGGCCGTATCTGCGCCAAGGAGTGGCGTGAACCATACACACCTTCATGGGCTAGGCCAGTACCGGTGGGGTTGGCGCCGTGCCAGCTGGCGCTGAAGGGTCTCCGTCGGCCGGCGTGAGTTGGCACATGTGGGAAAGTGCCAGCATGTGCTGGCGTCCTCCCAGCGCATGCACAGGGGGGTTCTTCTCCGCGCCGGTCATGGCGGAGGTTGACAGCAGCCGGCGCGGAGGGAAAGAGTGCCACGGCACAGGCCTGCCTGTGGATCAGTGGGCCCCGATCCCGGACAAGGCCATCATGAGGGCACCTTCCCCCCCCCCCCCCCCCCCCCCCCCCGAGGACTTTGCAGGCCACCAGTAGAGCTAGGTCCCGCTGGTACGGACCTGGTTTGATTTACGCCGGCGGGACCAGCTGAAAACAGGCGGCCGCTCAGCCCATTGTGGGCTGGAGAATTGCCGGGGGGGGAACCCCGCCAAAACCCCGGCGCCGGAGAATTTGGCAGCCATCATCGGGGCGACGGGGCGGGATTTATGGTGACGGGGGGTCGTAGAATCCTGCCCCATGTACGGAGGTTGCTGAAGATCCTTTCCCTTGAGCTTCCTGATGGGCGGAAGACTGAGACTCTGGGAGGAGGCCTTCAACCACTGGGAAGAGGCATTACTGAGGAGATCCTCACGATGACCTTTCCCGTGGTGGAGAGTAGGGAATTCCCTCTAATTTCCCCAGTCGGACCTGTCTCCTTTCTTGAAGATGGTCACAATTGAGCATCTCTGAGATCACCCGACATGCTCTCTTCCTTCCGGACAAGGGTATTGATGTTGTGGATTCTTGTGAAATGTGCCTCTCCGTCGCATTTTAATGGTCATGATGACCAGGCCATGTTCTAAACATTTTGTCAGGAGTCAATCTCCGTTGGCCTTTGTTTACCCCACTGAGAGTTTGGCTCAAGTTAGAATCAGAGCTTAATGGGAAATGGAATCAGAGTTTGGTCAAGTTAAAAATAAGAGCTTGATGGGAAATGGAATGTCAAGTTTGTATACGTGCATTGTGAAATGAATCGCTTCTGCGAGAAAGCGTTATCACGGCCTTGGCTGTCTGGAAAGCCTGTGAACCATCCGTGGGAGACTGTAACTGTTTGTGAGAACTACACTCCTCAGGACTGTCGATTAAAAACGTGCTATACTATGAAACATGTGAACTAACTATTATTAATGATGGGAAGAAATAATTACATGAAGGAGAGACGTAATGAGCTAATTGTATGACTAATGACTGAAAGGCTTGAGGGGTTTTGTAAGAATATATAGTCAACTATAACTTAGAAAAATTTGCTTTTTCACTTGCTGTAACTCTGAGTTACAGCTGTGTTGCAGCCCCACGGTAAATAAAAACGGCTCTTTGAAGTTATCTGGTGTTCGACTGCTGATTACCTCTGGACTGCAAAAATTTACTATTATCATTTGGTGGAGAATGCGGGCACCTCTAGTGCGTCGACAGAAGCAGACGGTGTAAGCAGCAGATCGCCTCCAGATGCATAGGGGAAAATAGGGCCCCCAATAGTGAGTATTTTTTCACTTTGGTTTTTCCCCTTCACTGTCCCGGTCACGAGCCTGTCCTACTGCCTGCTGCTGGAGACGTCCCTACGAGATTCAGGTCAGTCCAGCGAACCCCAGAAACTTAAAAAAGCTACGGGTTTGAGGCCCTGAGGATCAATTCCTCTAAAAGCTACGGGTTTGAGTCCCTGAGGATCAATTCCTCTAAAAGCTACGGGTTTGAGTCCCTGAGGATCAATTCCTCTAAAAGCTACGGGTTTGAGTCCCTGAGGATCAATTCCTCTAAAAGCTACGGGTTTGAGTCCCTGAGGATCAATTCCTCTAAAAGCTACGGGTTGAGTCCCTGAGGCTAAAGTTCCTCAAAAGAACCGGGTTGGGGTCCCTAAGGCTAAATTCCTCAAAAGAACGGAGTTGGAGTCCCTGAGGCTAAATTCCTCAAAAGAACCGGGTTGGGGTCCCTAAGAAATAGTTAAAAGAAGTAAAGAGGTTTCGATGCCAACATTGTCCTTGTTATTACCTAAAACATTCGTGATAAAAGGTTCCCGTTAACTTTGTAAGGCGGGTGACATAGAATCTTTACGGTGTCACCTTCGAGCTGTTAATTGACTTGTACGGAGCGCGATTACTCCATGATTTAAATTATAATCTCCTGCAGATGCGGATAACTCTGCTTAACAACACATAAACAGGGCAAAAAGCGTGCGGACCCTGACATAAAACACCACACACGTAACAGTCCTTTCCAAAGGTTTGCATTCTTCCTGACTCTGGCATTGAAGTCACCGAGGAGAATCGGCTTGTCTCCCTTTTGTCGTCTCTTTTGTGGGAAGGGGGCCGGGGGGAGGGGGTGGAGGCATTTAAAAATGGCGCCCTGATCTCTTCCTGCACTGGTGAAGCTAAGTGATGACTTGGCGGGGATTTCCTTGTCGAGGCCCAAAGAACCCTCCCATTGGATTGCGGGATTGTTCTTGGAGCCACATTCTCGGAGCTGCAGGCACTGAGAAACACTGCAAAACACAGCCAAAATAGGACTTTTCCCCCATTAAATCGTGCCATATAAGTTTTTTATTTTTTGAGTATGCTGCAGTACAGTACAGGCTTGCACCCACACAATGATACTTGCTTATTTTGTGAAGTTCCCATTTTAACCCATGAAGCTCTAGCCAGAAGAAAGAGCGATGTTTCGTGGCATTTGAAATAATTTTAAGACAATTGTCTTTATCATGGCAACATGACATATCAAGTACAACAGATCTCTAAAATAGCAGGTTGAATAGGTTGCTGTGAAACAAATCCCACAGCGCAATTGACTTGATTCATTTAACAAGTTGGCAATGTTTGAGAATAGTGACTGTGAGATTTGGTTTGTTTTAAATTTTCTGCCTGGATACAGCATCAGAATGTGCTGACAAATGTGTACCCCATCTGAACGAGGAATTATGCATGGATATATCATTATTGAAAATAATGACTTGTCACATGGTCACAGTTGATGATAAATGTGTGGCCGCCTGTCAATTTGACAAGAAGAATTCCTTTTGGCACACTCCTCTAAATCTGTTTAATTCTTGAAAGACATTGTGATGTATGGTCCTGTATTTTCTCAAATCATAAAATGTCCTATTGGCATCATTAAAGATACAGTCGGTTTCACTTGGTTCAATTGAAGGAAGGTATATAGGGTGTTTCCCCAGCGGTTATTAGGATCACTGCCTTTTGTAATAATGGATGACCTAGACTTTGTGCAGAACACAATTGTGAAGTATGCAGCTGACACAAAACTTGAAAATATTGTGAACTGTGAGGCCAAATTGGAGAGGTTTCAGCACGGCATAGACAGGCAAGTGAATGGACAGATGTGTGACAGATGAAATTTAATGCAGTAATTGTAGAGAAATAGATTTTGCTCGGTAGAATGAGGAAAAGCATAAAATAAAGAGGGTGCAGGAGCTGAGGGACCTGAGCATACATGTGCACAAGTTATTGAGGGTGGCCGGGCTGGTTGAAAAGTGGTAAGTAGGGTACTAGATCCTGAACTTTATAAATAGAAAAGTATGGGAGTTACGGTGAACCTTTTATAAAACAGTGGTTTGGTCTGAAATTGGTTGTTATGTCCAATTCTGGACACTAGAGTTTAGGAAATGATGCAAAGGCTTTAGGGAGGGTGCAGAAAAGATGCCTGATAATTTTTCAATGGATGAAAGACTCCTTTATGAAGATAGATTGGTGAAGCTGGGGCTGTTTTCATCAAGCGAAGGTTTGAGAGGAGATTTGATGGAGGCGTTCAAAATCACAAGGAGTCTGGACAGAATACAAAAGGAGAAACTGTTCCCATTGGCAGAAGGATTGAGAACCAGAGAGAACTGATTTGAGGGCCGGGATTCTCTCAAGTTTTGACGCCGGCGTAAAGACTGGAGTGGTGCACGCCGGTATCAGAGGGCCTCCTGGCCCAGCAATGCAGGGGGCCAGCATGGCGCCGGTGTTCTGCGCGCTGCTCTGGTGCCGAAAGGCGGCCATGCACTGCCGGCGCAGGTCTGCGCATGCGTATGGTGGCCGTTTCCACGCCGGTGCCGAGCAACATGGAGGAGCCCTACAGCGGGCCGGCATGGAAGGAGGTAGGCCCCCTCCAGCTTGCAGGCGTCCGCCGATCGGTAGCCCCCGATTGCGGGCCTGGGCGTTGTGGAAGCCCCCCCCCCCCCCCCCCCCCGCCGCCGCCCAGAGTCTTATCCTGTCTGCCTCCCACCAGGACGGGCAACGTGGCCACGGGCCGAGCTCCTGCCGGGTACCAGGTTGGAACCACGCTGGCAGAACTCGGTGGGAATTCAGCCGGTCGACCGCGGATAATCGCCGTGGGTGCCTCTTTCAGTGGCCCACGACCGACGCTGCATCGACCACGCGGGCACGATTGCCGGCAATTCTCTGGTCACCAGAGAATCGCGACCGGAGTCGGAGCGGAGTGGCGGGAATTTCCCGCTTCACCGGTGATTCTCCGACCCGGTGCGGGCTCGTAGAATCCCGGGCAAGGTCTTTGGAAAAAGAACCAGAGATGACATAAGGTCCGAATGGCCTACTCCTGCACCTATTTTCGATGAAAATGGAGCGCAGTTCCTGAGACTGTGTTGGAGGTAAATCCAATCATTGTTTTCAAACAGGATTTGGATAATTAGCTGAAAAAAACTAATTTGCAGATCTACAGGGCAAGGACATGAGTGGGGCTAGGTAGGTAGCAGGGGCATGACTGGCACGGTGGCACAGTGGTTTGCATTGCTGCCTCACAGCTCCAGGAACCAGGGTTCAATTCCGGCCTCGGGTGACTGTGTGGAGTTTGCACTTTCTCCCCGTGTCTGCGTGGGTTTTCTCCGGGTGCTTCAATTTTCTCCCACAGTCCAAAGATGAGCAGGTTAGGTGAATTGGTCATGATCAATTGCCCCTTAGTATCCAAAAGGTTAGATGGGGTTACTGGGTTAAGGGGACAGGGTGGGGGCCTGACTCTCGGTAAGGTACCCTTTCAGGGGGTCGGTGCAGGCTCAGTGGGCTGAATGGCCTCCTTCTGCACTGTAGTGTAGTGTGTCTATGAAATAGCCTCCTTCTGTGGAGTTACCATTCAAGGAAAAGATAAGATATGCTATGGCAAATGAAGTTGCTCAGTAGTTCGCACATTTCCTAATTTTCTCAAAACCAGCAGCATGTTCAGTCAAAGCTGGATGAATTGGTCAGATAATGGTTTGTGCGGAATAGGGCTCATCCAGTACAGCAGCTTTTTACTCATTCAACAGCACAAAGGAATGTATAATGAAAAGCCTTTCATGAAAGATTCCTGTTGCAATAGCAAAGTGCAGAGCTATTATTGGTTCAAGGCTGAGAAAGATTATGCATTTAGCTGCTGTGTGTGTGTACTCGGAGGTATATTAATGCATCTTGTGGCCTGGCTGCAAAGTAAATTGCTTTTGAGCAATGTGTGCTTAACTGTCAAGCGCTAATAAGCCCGATCACTTTTTAAAATTGAGTTATATGGGTTGAATATTTTTTTAAACAGGTTAGTGGCATTGGTGCAAAGGAGAATTAAACTGGCTTCCCCAGGAAGACTTTCCTTCCATCTCTTTCCTTCTGCTCTGCTTTGATCTATCAGAGGTGGAGGAGATATTGGGGGTGGCACATCATTCTTAATGACATCTGCCTCCCCAATTCAATTATAGCAAAATGCAGTTATTTTTATAGAGAGTATTGTGAACAAGAAAGTGGGTGTTTCTCTAGTTATAGAAAGTGAGGATTTCAAAGGGCAAGTTTTTTTTTATAAATTTAGATTACCCAATTATTTTTTCCAATTAAGGGGCAATTTAGCGTGGCCAATCCACCTACTCTGCACATTTTTGGGTTGTGGGGGCGAAACCCACGCAGACACGGGGAGAATGTGCAAACTCCACACAGACAATGACCCAGAGCCGGGATCGAACCTGGGACCTCAGCACCGTGAGGCGGTTGTGCTAACCACTAGGCCACCGTGCTGCCCTTCAAAGGGCAAGTTAAAGTGATAATGGCACACACAATGTGCCTGTGCTCTGAGGGGCGAATAGACAAGCTGGGGATTGTTGCTCGAGAGTAAAAGGAAAGTTCCTTTTTAAAAACAAGTACTGTGCTAGATGAGGGATGAGGCAATGGAACTCTCTCCATTTTGGGTAAAGTGTGTCATCAGGCATAACCGAGACAGATGCAAAGTAAAACTCCCAGGAAAAAAAATACTTAGTTACTTTGCCTATAGCTCTTTTTTAAAAAAAAAAGGAAATTATTGCTTGATGGGATAGAAATATAGTGACATTTCACCTCGATGACGGGCTCAATTAAGCCCAGACTGATCAGATGAGAGTCCATCTCTGTTGGCTCCAAGAGTCCAATGTGAGATCGGTTTAGGCTGGTCCCAGTACCCTTCCTAGTCGGCGTCCGCCTATCCTATGAATATGTCTCAATTCTGTATTAATTGGCAATAAAAACCATACGATGAGAAAAGAAATATTGCATGTCTACAGAGCGGATGTTTTTTCTAAAGTGGGTTGCTGATCCAGAGTTTACAGATTAGAGAAGACTCTCATCTGATCAGTCTGGGCTTAATCGAGCCCTGGTCATAGAGGTGAAATGCCACTGTATTTCTATCCTATCGTAGCAATCGTTTCCCTTTTTATTGTAAGCTTTCAAGATCTCTTGGTAAACTAACTGCTAGTAAATTGTTTCAACCAGAGATGTAGACTTCAGCGCAGAAGAGGGAAGTGAGTACACACAGCTATCTTAAATATGGGAGGCGATGAATGGAGTGATATTGTTCAGGGATATTGTGGAGGTAGATTTTGTCAACAAATTCATTTTTTAATTTGGAAAATATTTTTATTAGGGTTTTTCTTTTTGTACAAAACAAAGATGAAAGTGAACATACGCAGAAACTATATATTATCGGTTATAATTTACAATTTTTACAAGTGCCCAGCTTTGACTTGGCCTCTGAATCCCAATTCCCCCTTTCATCCTGATGCCCCTCCCCTTGCTGCTCTCTGGCATGTCATCTTTGTTTGTTGGTCCATCAAACCTAGACCTATTGGGGTAGCGTAGTGCTGCGTATGCTGTTTGGTGTAAGGTTTCTTGTATAGGGTATGATTGGGCTCAGTGCCTCTTTGTTTCCTTCTCCCTCACCCTCCTTTTAAAGATTACATTTTTACACTGTAGATTTAAAAAAAATAAATTTAGAGTACCCAATTATTTTTTCCAATTTAGCGTGGCCAATCTACCTACCCTGCACATCGTTGGGTTGTGTGGGTGAAACCCACGCAGACACGGGGAGAATGTGCAAACTCCACACGGACAGTGACCCAGAGCCGGGATTCGAACCCGGGTCCTCAGCGCCGTAGGCAGCAATGCTAACCACTGTGCCACCGTGCTGCCCTTTTTTACACTGTACATAAAGATAGATGAGACTGTTGCAGTTTACATGTCGTTCCCTTCCGGCGACCCCCCCCCCCATCAAATTCTATCAGTTGTTGGCTTTCAACAGGTTGAAGAAGGTTTGTGGAAGCCACCTTCAGACCCTTGGATGGTGTACTTCAGTGTTTGTCAAACTTTTTTCCAACGACCCACATTTACAGAATGGCCGACTATCCCGACCCACACCACATTCACAAAATATTCTCCATAATTACTTTTTAAAACGTCCTACTCGTTGTTGGCACTTCTGTATTATTGAATGTAAAATTGTAAATTGAGCTGCCGTTTCACCTTAAATGACTGGTCCACCCTGACACCTTGCCAAAGGGTGTAACTCAGGATTATTTGGTTATTTTATTTCTTCATAGCCATTGTTAGCAGTTGCCAAATTGCGTGCAAACGCTGGAAAGATTAACAGGCTCAATATTGGAGTTTTAACAATTATGTTCACGTGTTCAAAACCTAACATGACCTCAGATAGGAAATTAAACTCAAAACTTCAACTTCAGAAACAGGAGCCCAAAATGTTGAACTAAAAGTCAGACAGTAAGTCACTGGCCACCTGTCAGTACTGTTTCCCAGGTAATTATGTAACAAAAACAATGCTGGGCACAGCTCAGCTGACCAATATGCAAAACGTGCAGACGCATTCCATTCCATACACCTGCAACAGTTTACTGGCTCCTGTATACATGAGTGTAGTTTAGTCGCCAGCTAATGCTATCTTTGGCGAATAATTCAAGCCCTGATAAAGGTAGATGCAAAAGTCCTTGCGGTAGAGGAACCGATTCAGCTGAATGAGTCCATGTGGCCACAGGGCAGAGAAGAATGCTTGGGATGAATACCTGGGAAGAGGGGGTGGATAGCAGGGGGAGAGGTGATGAAAAAAGAAACGTCCTTGAAGGACAAGAGCTCCGGTGTATAGAGACAATTCGGAAGTGGAAGGAGTGGACATAGAAATTTGTAGGGGTGGAGGAGGCTGTTTGTCCAGCTTAACTGAGAGAATGATAAAAGACGCATGCTCTTGCTCATGTATTTGCTTTGTTTGGCCCCTTGTTCTGTACTGTAACCAACCACTGTCTGTCGATGTGCCATTTGTTAATGTACTCTGTTGATTATTCTTTTCTTGCCTACTATGAACCTACTGTGTGTGCTCCCTTGGCTGCAGAAAAATAATTTTCACTGTACATCGGTGCATGTGACAATAAACAATCAAATAAAATCAAGAAATAATACTATGCTGAACTCGAGAAATAATACAGATCCTGATGTTGAACGCAATAGCAGGAAATGCCACCCAAAGAGAATTTTACAGGCCTCTGACTGCAAACTGCCCAACGGCACTCTGGCCTGAGAGGCAAGGAATTTCCTGGCAATAGGCTCCTACACCAGCCTCGTTGGTCATGCACTGTACTGCAGTGAGAATTTACCTATGGAGAAAACTGTAAACATAGTCAGGCGATCTTTGGGGATCATTTTGGTGATCTTTTGGCAACCATTCTGCAACATTCCGCGACCCATCTGCGGGTCACGACCCCCACTTTGAAAATCGCTAGTGTACTTGATCTTCTCCAGGTGGAGATATTCTGATAGGTCTGCCAGGCGGTCTGCAGCTGTGGGTGGTGCTGCTGATTGCCAACCTAGCAGGATTCTCCGATGTGTGATCAGGGAACCAAAGCTAAGGGCTGGCTGCTTGATACACCGAAGACTGCCACTCTCGGGGACGGCTCCAACCCCACCCCCATAACCTTGGACATTGCCTCAAAGAAGGCTGTCCTGAATCCGACAAGCCTGGGGCATGCCCAAAACATGTGGGCGTGATTGGCCGGGCCTCCCTGGCACCGTTCACATTTTCCTTCCACTTCTGGGTAGAATATACTTATTCGGGTTCTTGTCAGATGTGCTCTGTGCTTCACTTTTAGCTGCATGAGGACGTGAAGTTCGCTCCAGAGTCCCCCACCCTACTTCCGTCCCTGGCTCTTCCTCCCTTTTTCCCCTGGTTCATCCAGTGGGGAGTATGTCCTTTCTAAAAGTCGTCCGTATATGTCCCCGCAGATCCCCTTTCCCAGACTGTCCGCATCCAGTAACTTCTTGAAAATTTTGTCTCTCAGGCCCCTTGGGTACTTTGTTGTTCCTCGTGGAAAAAGTTTTTGATTTGCCGATGTTGGCGTTCCTGTCCATCCGGTAGTTCAAGTCTCGCTGTCAGCTCTTCTAAGGTCACTGGTATGTAACTTGTGTAAAAGTCCTTAACTGTCAGTGTCCCCTCCGTCCTGTCTCCACCTTTTTTTAGATATAATTTTTATTCAAATTCTCACATTTTCACAAAAAAGAAAACAGTAACAGAAAATTCTGTTCTGCTGCTTCTGCTGACCTTTTGATTTTACCGTTCTGCCAGGAGATCTAGGAATGGTTGCCATCTCCTGAAAAACCCCTGCACTGACCCCCTTAGGGCAAATTTCACCCTCTCCAATTTAATAAACCCCGCCATATCGTTGACCCAGGCCTCCACGCTTGGGGGCCTCGCATCCTTCCACTGAAGAAGAATCCTCCGCCAGGCTATTAGGGACGCAAAGGCCAGAACACCGGCCTCTTTCGCCACCTGCACTCCCGGCTCCACTGCAACCCCAAATATTGCGAGTCCCCAGCCTGGATTGACCCTGGATCCTACCACCCTCGATACCCTCCTTGCTACACCCTTCCAAAATTCCCCCAGCGTTGGGCATGCCCAGAACATGTGGACATGGTTTGCTGGACCCCCAGAGCACTTAATACACCTGTCCTCGGTCCCAAAAAACCAGCTCATCCGTGTCCCGGTCAAATGAGCCCTATGCAGCACCTTAAACTGTATGAGGCTAAGCCTCGCACAAGAAGAGGAGGAATTCGCCCTTTCCAGGGCATCCGCCCACGTCCCCTCCTCAATCTCCTCACCCAGCTGCTCCTCCCATTTACCTTTCAGCTCCTCCACCGAGGCCTCGTCTACCTCCTGCATCACCTGGTACGCTTCCGAGATCCTCATCTCTCGAACCCACACCCCTGAGAGCACACCGTCCCGAACTGTCTCCACCTCTTAAAGGTGGGTCTAGCATAGCTGGTGGAAACCTGTGGTTGCCTCAGATGGGGGCCATGGTGGACACTTCGGTCAGGCTGAAGTGCTGCCTCATCTGGTTCCAGGTTCTGAGTGTTGCTACTACCACTGGGCTGGTTGAGTGTTTTGCTGCCAGGGATGGGAGTGCTGTCATGGCAAAGGACCAGACGGTCGTTCCTTTACAGGAGAACTCCTCCATCCTCACCCATTCAATGTTTGGTTCCTTCACCCATCCTCTCACCCTCTCGGCTGTGGCTGCCCAGTGGTAGTATTACAAGTTTGGGATGCTTCTCTCCTTTGCAGTGTTGTTTTCATTTTGTTTATTGCTTGGAAAAAGGCCTTGCGTAATGTAGATCTGTATGGATCTGAACAGGAAGAGGAACCTGGGCTGTGCGTTCATACTGATCGCCTGCACTCTACCCGCCAGAGAAAGTGGGAGTGCATCCCATCTCTGTAGGTCCTTTTTTACTTCCTCTGCCAGACTGGTCAGATTCCACTTGTGGATCCGTGTCCAGTCATGGGCTATCTGGATCCCCAGGTGGTGGAATTTTTTCTGGCTATTTTAAATAGTAATGCCTCCAGCTAAATATGGCCAAAAGTGCCGATTTTGCTGTGTTCTGGAGGAGAGCCACCTGATGTACGTCTACTCAGCACACCCTCGTCACCAGAAGTCCTTGTTAACAAATTCACGAGGCAAATGAGCAATTTTTCAGTATACAGATAGGACTCGATATATCTTTTTGACATTTGACACCAATCAAGAGGTTATTATAGGAGTCCATTTTTTGTGTCGTCTTCTTTCAAACTACCAAGAAATTATTCAAGAAATTATTTTATGACATAGGGTCCATTTTCAGTAGCTGTGATTGCCATGGATAGATTTAGGATTGGAAGTGAAGAGTTGGTAAGTAGGGAAAGAAAGCATCTCCATGCAAAATTAGACTTAATGCACTTTGGTTGTAGGTATAAAACAGACGTCTGACATGTCACATGTTTGCCTAATGACGTTTTCTTACTGAGTGGCCAAAATATATTCAGATTAAAGTCACAAATGGATTACTGTACATATTTTTCATAGTAGACATTTGGGGCTGAAAAATAAGTTTCTGCAGAGAACCAATTCTCCAAGCTTTGCTACAAAGATACTGTGGTACAGCTGGAATTACTGAACCATGTGATATGACTTGTTGATATCTATGTTTCCTTGGGTTACTGTGCACAGCAGGAAATTTAACAAGACAAGCAGATTGGAAATTGCTTATTTTTGCTAAATTAGACAGTGAATTTTCTTCTGCAAGCTGCAGGGCGTGATCCTATGGCCACGCTGTGCCAGAAAAACAGCTTGCTGGGAGCAGCGTTTCTGGTGAAAGCTGGGAGACCCCGCTCCAAAGATCTACCCGGCTCTCAATGCCTCAGGAGATTCAACGCAATCTTGTGAGACGTTACAAGGGCATGTGCCGGATCACTTTTTCGCAAATCTTCATATTGGAGCGAGGCTGTAACTTTACTCTAATGTGCAGATTCCTGAGGATTCCTTTGGGATTCATTCCCTTTGCCTCGGGGACCTCGGGCGAGTGCCGTTTGGTACTAGTCCCCATAAATGGGGACCAGACAGAACGCCACTCGGGGGTCTCAGAGGGGATCGGAGGACCCCAGCTGCATGCCCTTTGGGTACGGTGATGCCCTGGCACTGCTGGTGCCACCTGGGTCCCTGACTGTCAGCCTGATCATCTACATCCCAGGGTACTTAAGGAAATGGCTCTAGGAATAGTGGGTGCATTGATGGTCACCTTCCAAGATTCTATAGACTCTGGAACAGTTTCTACAGATTGTAGGGTGGCTAATGTAACCCCACTATTTAAAAAGGGAGTAAACGGAATTATCGGTTTAGTGTCGGTAGTGGGGAAAATTCTAGAATCCACTATTAAAGAAACAGTGGCAGAATCGGACAGAGTCGGCATGCATTTATAAAAAGCAGGATCTGACAGAGTCATCATGGATACATAAAAAGGAAATCATTCTTAACAAATTTATATAATTATTTGAGGATGTAACTAGTAGAGTAAAGGGGAGCCAGTGGATGTGATCTATTTGGACTTTCAGAAGGCTTTCGACAAAGTCCCACATAAGAGATTAAAGTGTCAAATTATAGCGCATGGGGTTATGTGTATTGTATTGAGATGGATAGAAAACTGGTTGGCAGACAGGAAACAAGGGGTAGGAATAAACGGGTCTTTTTCCAAATGGCTGGCAGTGACTAGTGAAGTACCGCAGGGATCCATGCTGGGACCCCAGCTATTCATATATTAATGATTTAGATGAGGAAACAAAATGTAATATCTCCCAGTTTATAGATGGCACAAAGCTGGGAAAGAGGGTGAGCTGTGAGGAGGATGCAGAGACCCTTCAGTGTGATTTGGACAGGTTGAATGAGTGGGCAGATGAATGGCAGATGCAGTATAATTTGGATAAATGAGGTTATCCACTTTGGTAGTAAAAACAGGAAAGTATTTTAATGGCCATAAATTAGGAGGGGGAATGTGCAATGAACCATGGGTGTCTCTTACACCAGTCACTGAAGGTAAGCATGCAGGTGCATCAGGTAGTAAAGAAAGCAAATAAATGGATGTTGGCCTTCATAGCGAGAGTTCAGGAGGAGGGATGTCTTGCTGCAATTATAAAGGGCCATGGCGAGGCTACGTCTGGATTACTGTGTGCAGTTTTGGTCTCCTTATCTGAGGAACGATGCTCTTACTATAGAGGGAATGCAGACTGATTCCTGGGATGGCGGGACTGATGTATGAGGAGAGATTGAGTCGGTTTGAATTGTATTCACTGGAGTTCAGAAGAATGAGGGGGGGATCTCATTGAAACCTATAAAATTCAAACAGGACTGGACAGGGTAGATGCAGGATGTTCCCAATGGTGAGTGTAGAACAGTACAGCACAGAACAGGCCCTTCGGCCCTCAATGTTGTGCCGAGCCATGATCACCCTACTCAAACCCACATATCCACCCTATACCCGTAACCCAACAACCCCCCTCCCTTAACCTTACTTTTATTAGGACACTACGGGCAATTTAGCATGGCCAATCCACCTAACCCACACATCTTTGGACTGTGGGAGGAAACCGGAGCACCCGGAGGAAACCCACGCACACAGGGGGAGGACGTGCAGACTCCACACAGACTGACCCAGCCGGGAATCGAACCTGGGACCCTGGAGCTGTGAAGCATTTATGCTAACCAGCATGCTACCGTGCTGCCCAGTGTGTCCAGAGCCTGGAGTCACAGTCTGAGGATACGGGGTAGGCCATTCAGGACTGAGATGAGGCGAAATTGCTCCTCCCATAGTGGTTGGCCTGTGGAACTTGCTACCACAGAGGACAGTTGAGGACAAAATATGTTTTCAAGAAGCAGTTAGATATAGCACTTGGGGGAAGGGGGTCAAAGGATATGGGTGGAAGGTGAAATCAGACTCTGAGTTGGACAATCAGCCATAATCGTAATGAATGGCAGAGCAGGCTCCAAGTGCTGAATGGCCTTCTCCTACTCCTATTTTCCATGTAGCCAGCCCACACTTCCACACAGCCAGCTAACGATGAGCAACACAATTGTGACTGCCAGCAAGCTCGCCTTGTCAACGTAAATGAGGCCTGACCATGAAATTGATTGGATTTTTTTACAAATGTCACCAGGTAAATGAAATGAATAATGCACATCCCATATATAATCCACATGAAACTAGTTTCTGGGGTATTTGTCTCGAGCTTAGTGTAATGGCCTGGTCCAAAACTGCCAAAACGTGCCAAACTAATGGAGATGTAATTTTCTGTTGAGCGCATTGCAATATTAGTATTTTTGGCTGAGTTGATCACTGAATCACTTGCGCTAATATGTCACCCAATAATATTTTTCTTCTCATGTTTTTTGTCTTGAATCAGAGGTTACTATGTTTAAAACAACAGTTTCATTATCAACATGTGATGGTAAAAGGATTACAGCAAGTAAGTGCAATTTACAGGAAGTATGAGCTACATGCAAGGCTTATAAATATTACCAGCCTGTCATGATGTTGCATTTATAGATCTGAAGTCAGTTAAACTCTTCAGGTTTAGCAGCATCAAAGGGTGGGGGTTAGAATTGGGGCAGGATGTACAGACTTAATTCAGTTCCATTTTAAAGCTATTAATTCTGTCTCCATTTTTATATTTCCATAATAAGTTGTCACACCTACAGGAACCTGCCTATGTAAATTTATAATGCTGTAATTACATGCCCCCACCAGTGATAGTGCTGCAGAGCCTTTACTGTTGCGATGATCTGACAATTATAGTCATGTTTACAGCATGGAAACAGGCCCATCGGCCCAGTTTCTGTCACCAAGCTAGTCCCACTTGCCTGCATTTGGCCCATATCCCTCTATATCTTTATAAGTTTACATTGGAAGTTATATTATAAATGTGGACGTAGGAATTGATAATGTAAAACATTAACTGCAGGCTTGTGCAGATGTGTAACATTTGTGTGTGCATTTTTATATGTAGTTTAATGGAGCTAATAACTAATATATTCTTATAAAAAAAACCTTTTCTGATCCTTTCATTTTTTTGTAAGAATTTCGTATTTAAGAGTAACTGGGATTTTGTTTCATCTCTAGTATATTTAATTGGACTTCATACTGAGGGCTTATTTTATATTTTAATAAAGTATTGTGATTGTGCCACACCCCAAAGGTGGTTTTGAAATTTTGTATTCAATTAAGTAATCAATATCAATTTATAATGCACTAAAATGTTGCCTACCCATGAATATGAAGTAGCTTTGACACTCTAGTCATGAGGCTTTTCTAAACCCATTGCCATTGCCAAAGCAAACTGCTTAGGAACAGGACTAATTAAGGAGAACAGTAAAACCTAAATGTTATTAGCATGAGTTTCTGTTATCTTTGTTCACATATTTATTTGATAATTCACTGCAACTACAGGGCATTTCATGGGGTCTATATTTGAATCCAATTGTTTTTCTTAAACTGCACCTTAAAATAGCATACATCTGTGAAGGGCAGCACGGTAGCATAGTGGTTAGCACAATTGCTTCACAGCGCCAGATTCCCAGGTTCAATTCCGGCTTGGGTCACAGTCTGTGCGGAGTCTGCACATTCTCCCTGAATGTGCGTGGGTTTCCTCCGAGTGCTCCGGTTTCCTCCCACAGTCCAAAGATGTGCAGGTTAGGTGGATTGGCCATGCTAAATTGCCCTGTGTCCAAAATTGCCCTTAGTGTTGGGTGGGGTTGCTGGGTTACAGGGATAGGGTGGCGGTGTGGGTTTGGATAGGGTGCTCTTTCCAAGAGCCAGTGCAGATTGATGGGCCGAATGGCCTCCTTGTGCACTGTAAATTCTATGATTCTAAGTGAAAACATTTATGGCGGACTTCTTATGCAGTCTTTGACACTGTTACAATCGTGAAAACATAAGAAGAAGGGACATAATATAAATGATATGCTCTTCAATAGTGATGGAGTTGTGAAAGTGTAGGTATCAGAAGGTTACAGTTGGGAGGTTATGTTGGTCTGCTGACAATATAACTTTAAAACGTTAATGGTCCGTAACTCCGGCTAGTGGTGGGAAGCCATGAGCTGTCGATTCTAAAAGGACACTTACCTGCGCTTGGATATCGCGACGAACCTTCCTCTCGGTGAAAAAAATCTCCGGAACCTTGGTCTGTGCAAGCTCCAGTGTGGCGCAGGAGCAGGTGGAGTGCAGCTCCGCCACCTTATGACGGGGCCATCTTGGAAGTGCCGATTGAGAGCATGCATTTCAACTACAGATTTAGATTGAACACAACAGGCAACATATTTAACAAATGTTTTAAAGATATAGAACATAGAAAAATACAGCACAGAACTGACCCATGTAGAAGTTTTTTAAGCAGCTCTTTCTTTCATTCAGGCATTGTTGTTGTTATTGTTTCTTTTTTTTAAACAAACAATTTTATTGAGGTATCTTTTGGCATTGTAAACAGTTACAGATTACAGAAATATGCAAACAACAACGGAAAACCAACACTTCAACCAAACCATAGTGCACATAACCGCTCCTCTCCCATAAACACTACCCGCCTATTTATCCCTCCTAATCTACTCTAACCTCCACCCTCCCCCTCCCGCGAAGAAGTCGTTGATTGGTTGCCACCTTCGGGCAAACCCCAGTACAGATCCCCTCAAGGCGAACTTGAATTTTTCCAGAAAACTCGACATGTCCGAAAGCCATAGTTCGGTCTTCAGGGGTTTTGAGTCCATCCATGCCATCAATATTCGCACCCGGGCTATCAGGGAAGCAAAGGCCAGAACATCGGCCTGTATCTCCTCCTGAACTCCCGTGTCTTCCGAAACCATGAAAATTGCCACCTCTGGACTTATCACCACCCTTATTTTCAGAACCCGGGACATGACACCTGCAAATCCCTCCCAATACCCCCTAAGCTCAGGGCATGTCCTAAACATAGGGCATCACGGTAGCATTGTGGGTAGCACAATTGCTTCACAGTTCCGGGGTCCCAGGTTCGATTCCAGCTTGGGTCACTGTGCGGAGTCTGCACATTTTCCCCGTGTGTGCGTGGGTTTCCTCCGGGTGCTCTGGTTTCCTCCCACAGGCCAAAGATGTGCAGGTTAGGTGGATTGGCCATGATAAATTGCCCTTAGTGTCCAAAATTGCCCTTAGTGTTGGGTGGGGTTACTGGGTTATGGAGATAGGGTGGAGGTATTGATCTTGGGTAGGGTGCTCTTTCCAAGAGCTGGTGCAGACTCGATGGGCCGAATGGCCTCCTTCTGCACTGTAAATTCTATGATAATCTATGATGTGTATGTGGTTCGCTGGGTTATTGTTTCTTTTTAAAGTAATTATATTTTTATGATTAAAGATGATTATTTATAAGTGAACATAGATTTAGTTATTTGATTTAAATCTGTGAAACTATTTACAACTGCACTATATTATTATACAGCTTTGCATGTGACATGTTAAAAGTGTTTGTATCTTTTAATTTAGATTATAGACATAAGGGGCGGGATTCTCCAATGATCGGCGAAACCCGTGACAAAAACGGCGTGGATCACTCCGGCGTCGGGCTCCTCCAAACGGCGAAAATTCTCCGGCCCGGAATGGGCTAGTGAGTTTCCTGGAGCATAGCCACATCCGCCCCTAGCCCCTTCAAGTGCGCCATCACCCGGGCGCGCTTGACAGGCCCATTCAGCCCCCTTACATTCCATGTGACCAGTTGAATCGGGGGGGGCTATTCACCCTCCCTCTGCGCCGATCAGCCATAACTGTCCCTTGGCCCACCACGTGCCCGCAGTACCCCCACTGCCTGTTCCCCACGGTGGCAGATCCCCATTCCTCCCCATCACCATCAGTTCCCCTTCGGCCCTTCCAGCAGAAACCCGGTAACCCCCCCCCAACCACTGCTAGGCCCCCCCCTTAGCTGCGTTGCCCCTCTCGTCGTACTTGCATACGTCAGCCGACTCCTGCTGACCCGGCTGCTCCCGCCACCCCAACGACCCCCCCCGGTGTGACACAACCGCCACTCCCCCCACCCGGTACAGACCCCTCCCATTCTACCTCCAACGCGGGAAAAAGCCCGCGCTTCCAGCTTAAACCCCGTCCCCGATCAAAACACGGGAAAGAAAAAGGCGCGCATCCCAACGGGCCTACAGAACAGCCCCCCAACTCTCCAGCAGTGAGAAAGGCACAGAAATAAATAGTAGAAAAGCCCCAAAAAAGAGAAAAAACAAAAAAAAAGGACCAACAAAGAAGTACAAGGGAGAACAGAGCCTCTGGACAATGTAGATCAGTCTTCAACCCCCCTCAATCCTCAGTTCGAGTCCAACTTCTCTGCCTGGACGAAAGCCCAGGCATCTTCCGGGGAGTCAAAATAGAGCTGGCGGCCTTTATAAGTGACCCAGAGGCGTGCCGGCTGTAGCAAGCCGAACTTCACCCCTTTCTTGTTCAGCACTGCCTTCGACCGGTTAAAACCAGCCCTTCTCTTCGCCACCTCCGCGCTCCAGTCCTGATAAATCCGGATCTCTGCGTTCTCCAACCTGCTGCTCCTCTCCTTTTTTAGCCCATCTCAGCACACACACTCTCGGTCAACGAAGCGGTGAAAACGGACCAGCACTGCCCTTGGCGGCTCGCTCGGCCTGGGCTTTCTCAGCAACACTCGATGGGCACCCTCCAGCTCCTAGGGCCCTTGGAAGGACCCCGCACCCATTAGCGAGTTCAGCATCAAGGCCACATAGGCCCCCAGGTCCGATCCCTCCAGCCCCTCCGGGAGGCCCAGGATCCGTAAGTTCTTCCGCTGCAAGCGGTTCTCCATTTTTTCCATCCTCGCTCGCCATTTTTTGTGCAGCGCCTCGTGCGACTCCACCTTCACTGCCAGGCCTAGGATTTCATCCTCGTTCTCTGAGGCCTTTTGCCGTAACTCGCGGATCTCTGCACCCTGAGCCATCTGAGTCGCCATGAACTTATCCAGTGAGGCCTTAAGCGGTTCCAGCAGCTCAGCTTTCAGCTCTCTGAAGCAGCAATGGAGCAGCTCCTGCTGCTCCTGCGCCCACTTCTGCCACGCTGCCGGTTCCCCGCCCGCCGCCATCTTGTTCTTCCTGCCTCGCACCTTTCTTTGCTCCAAAGCCGATTTTCTGACCGTCCCGCTCCTGGTCCAGTCCATCCACTGGCAGTTAAGCGCAGCAGATGTGTTCCCACACCGGGAAAAGTCCAACCAGCGCCGCTACGGGCCCTTAAAAGAGCCCAAAAGACCGAAAATAGCGGGAACCACCGAACGTGCGGCTTAGCTCCGCATCACCGCAACCTCAAGTCAGCTTACATCTTTTTTGATTTGTCTTATGGAATCAGAATCACTGCAGTGCAGAAGAAAACCATTAGGCCCATCGGGTCTGCACCGATGCTCCGAAAGAACTTTGTAAAGTTAAATGTAAAACATTTATTGACAAAAATAATTTTATCAATACAAAACTCAAAGTTTAAATTTATCAGCTGAACAATGACATAAATTACCTCAACTTTTACAAATTTTGTACAATAAAATGTATTTTCTCACTTCAACACAATGGTCAATAAAATACATTTTCCACATAAACATAACGGTTCTATTTGTAAAGGGAGGAAGGGGAGCAGGGGGAAGGGAGGATTTTGACAAATCAGTTGTTAATGTTGCAAGCTCAACGTCCAAAAGCAGCAGCTACTGATCCATAGTGCCCTGGCGCATACCACCTCGGACAACATTTTTGGATGTCCTTTGGCAGTACACACTTGGGGATGGGTAATTGATTCACTGCAATACCTGTCAGAGAGATAGCTCAGATTAGCTTACAGGAGGCTTGCATATGTCAACTAAAGCATCAAACTTTGTTAATGCATTTGAAGTAATCACTGAGACTTGTAAGGATGAACGTTGCATCAGGGAGACTCTTAAAAAACAACGCTTAAGATACATTACAAAGTCCTGAATCAGCTGGGAGGACAAGCATGCTAAAATTAGTGACCCAGAAGGAGTCAATAGCACCAGTATAGAGGCTATGATCGTCCGAAACCAAATCTGCTGTGCCGCCCATTTCTTTAGGATGTCAGAGTACTGACTGCCAAAGCAAATCTTTTTCATCCAGATTAAGGAAAGACCCTGAAAAGGAGGAGGCAAAAGGAAGCTCTTCAAAGACACCTTGAAGGCTTACCTCAAGGAATGGAACATGGACGTCAATTCTTGGGAGTCCTTTTCCCAGAACAGACCTATTTGGAGGAACCTCCCGATTGAAGGGTCACATTTCTTCTAGAACACCCAATGGCAAGACAAGGCCCGGAAAAGGAGCCTGAGAAAGGAATATGCACGACCTAGCGTCCAAGGACCGATGCCACCTTTTGGAAGCTTGTAACAAATGAGTGATTGAAGATGCACCTCTAGGATTGGGCTCATCAGTCACCAAGGACCCACAGAACCCGAGACCAGTACCAGAGTATCTTAGGTGGTCAATCATACTCATTAGCGAGTGATTACTGCATTCTATCCATTGTACTTCCTTTAATGGAATTAACATACTTGTGACAAATCAAAGTTTTTTAAAAAATCTTTCTTTTACTCACTCTGACTCCAAACTCACTGTATACAGTAAAGTATCCTTTTAATGGAACTAACAGTCTCATGACAAACCAAAATTTTAAAAAAAATCTTCCTTTCACTTTTGAAACATATTTATCAACGCTAAACACGAATAACATAAAACATTAACTTCCAAAGAAATGTCTCCCAATGTCTTCTGCCTCTGTTCGATTATCCTTGGCTGAAAAATAAAAGTGCAAATAAAAAGGTGTAAAAGCTCACCTAACATGGCGGCACGTGGTCCACTTGAGCATTTTTCATTGAGCAGCTCCATCGCAGCGCATGGCTTCAAGCAGGGGAAAAAAGCTAGCCAGGAGTTTGAATGCCATGCGCTTCCAGCATGCATGCCCGTATGCCCACACTTCTGGGTCATCACATTGCGCAATAGCAGCAGACCAGCAACTTAAGTCGCCAATTTGAGAGGAAATTACGGGCCAATATCAAAGTAGAGGGTTCAAACTGCCTTGGTTGGTATGACAAATGCAAATGTTCTGAAAGTGTTTGTTTACAGTTGGCTGTAAAGTTCTAATGTGCTCAGTCGTTCATAAATTAATTGGAGTATTTAACAGGTTTGTTGTAAATATACTTACAAATCAAATAGTAATATTGCAGGTTCGTATGGCGATGACAAAGCTGAAGAAAATGCCAAATCCCACTATTTTTCAGTGAATTCCTACTTCTTGATTACTCACTTTATTATTTTTACTGAGATTTTGCCATTCATGGTAATTTATATATTTTACAAATTTGAACTGTTGACGTAAACAGAAAGTAACATTGTTTCCATTTTACTGGCCATGAATTGCTGTCTGTAAGTGTTTTAATTCAGTTTCTAACATTCTGTGAAATGCTAGTTATTTTTCTTAGATCAGATTCTTGCATAAATTTTGACACACAATGCAGCCACACTAATTCCAGCTTTATTTGCTTGTTTTTGCTCCTGTAGATTCTTAACCAAAGCCCATCTCTGAAACCTGTTGAAGCATCTTTCGATCTGATGTGTACACTATCTTTGCTTTGAACTGATGGCCACGAGTGACATGCAATGTGAAGAACTGATCAAAGACTTAAGAGGGGCACAGGATGCACAACTGTGACTGGAAGTTGATCTATGTAGCTGCTGCTCAAATAATTTGGATTTGAAGATGATATACTGAATTCATTTTTTTCCCTCAAACCATTAAAGCTAGTTTTCTTTTGTACATGGAATTCACTCCAGCCTGGGTATATTGTTAACACTTACAAAATTGACCATAATATAATGAAGTGGACCTGCTCATCTTTAATTAAGAATGGTTACGTGTTTTCTGAATGGATATGAGTGACAAAAACTTAGTACACGAAGAACAACCTCATTCTAGTGGTGCTTCAGGATTCTCCACAGAATCTGCTAGAAGTATGCAGTCTGATGATATCTTTGCTAGAAAATACAAAGTAATTAATGGTAACATGGGGCCTCCCATTCCTTCGGGAACACCTTGCAAATCTGACAACAGCAGTCAGGTTAACGGAACACCTGCCATGCCAAAGATGGGCGTGAGGGCAAGAATCTCTGAATGGCCTCCAAAGAAAGAATTTCTAAAAGAGGGAGCAATTAGTAACCTGATGACTTGGGATAGCAGGTCTTTAGCCAGTTATGATACTGTATCCATGATGAGAGCTAGTCAAAATGGACAGAATGAGCAAAGCATTGAAGGTCTGCCTGAGGAAAACCCAGATATTACTGAGGATTTGGATTTTGCAGATGCAAGATATGTTTTCGGAGACCTCTTCACCAGATCCCCACAGAGGGGGCTTCACCCAATAAGACAGAGGAGCAACAGTGATGTTACTATCAGTGATATAGATTCCGAAGATATTCTTGATCAGAATGCAGTAAATCCAAACACAGGTGCAGCTCTTCATCGTGAATATGGAAGCACTTCTTCAATTGACCGACAGGGAATAACTGGTGACAGCTTCTTTGCCATGCTTAGAGGATACAGAAGTGAAAGTGAGGACCAGAGGAGCCCTGGCCCACTTGGGCTTAGTGACCTGTTGCGCTGTGATTCTGGAATGTCGCCCAGCCTACAAGCAGCAACTCACATTTCTCGAGCTGAATTTGTCAGAATTTCTGGGTTTGATTATGTGGATAGCCCACTTTTCTTTTGCAAAGATAGAGACAAGTCATTCAAACGGAGGTTGAAACCTGAAATGATAGAGGCATCCCTTTTTAGAAAATTGAGAACTGCAAAAAGTGAACACGAGGCTTTAAAGTTTTCTTTCGAGCAGGAAGAGAACAGACTGGAGAAAAGCAACCAACTATGGATGTGTCATAAGTGTTTTGCACATTATGACGTGCAGAGTATTTTGTTTAATGTGAATGAAGCAATGGCAAACAGGGCTAATGTAGGACAAAGAAAAAACACAACCACTGGTGCTTCTGCAGCTTCGCAGCATCCAACCCCAGGAGGCTACTCTGCAAATTGTGAGTCTCCAACAGGCAGCAAAGAGGAACTAAATTCAAAGGAGAGCTTGGATTCTGATGAGGGAGACGGGAAAAGCAATAACTTGACCTTGGCATGCCCGTATTTCAGGAATGAGATTGGAGGGGAAGGGGAGAGACGCATTGCACTTTCTAGGGCTAACTCCTGCTCATTTACCTGCAGTGAAAGTTGCTCCTTTGAGTCCTCACTCAGCTCTCATTGCACTAATGCAGGTGTATCAGTATTAGAAGTACCAAGGGAGAACCAAGCAATCCATCGAGAGAAAGTGAAGCGATATATCATAGAGCACATTGACCTTGGAGCATACTATTATCGCAAATACTTTTATGGGAAAGGTAAGCTGGGTATTTTAAATAAGTCTTGACATTCAGTTTTATAGTGGTTGATATTTTTGTGGTATTTCATAGCAGAAGCTTAAATTTCACATCCTGCAGCTGTGACTGTTAATCTTTACTACTTTTGTTTTTGCTCTAATGTCTTCCACTCATTGTCTTTCTGACTTGGAGACTCTATCTTGTTACTCTGAATCTATCGTTCTGTATGTTTACAGCCCATATTCTCTGCTTCTCTTTGTGTATCTGTTAGTATATTTTGTTTCCTATCTTCAAAGAATCCAGGAGTGAAGTCAGGAAACAATCTTTCACACACAGGCTATTGGAAACCTGAAATTCTTTCACCATTCCCAAAAGATTGTGGATGCTGGGAACCATTTGAAACTTTCAAGACTGAGATTGATAGGCTTCTGTTGGGTAACTGTTGGATTTCTGTTATGGTGGCAGTACTTAAAGTTTTAAAAAATATGTATTTTTTGAGAAAGATTTTCATTTGTAACAACCTGAATCATAGAATTTACAGTGCAGAAGGAGGTAATTCAGCCCATCGAGTCTGCACTGGCCGTTGGAAAGAGCACCCCCCCTCCTGATGTCACCTGAGGGGGGGCGGGTGTAGTCCCATCATACAGCACCTCGGGGTGAAGTCCACCAAAGGTTGTGTGGCCTCCTCCAGGGACTCTGCCCTTTTCTGGTGGTGTGTTGCTCATGGGCTGCCCATTGTACCGTACGCCTGTCGCTTTTCCTGTGTTATGGTGCTTACTCCTCCTTCCCTGTCCCTCCCCTCGGGTCCACGAAGATGTTGGTGAACTGTAGTAGAACTCTTCCTCCGAGCCCAGGATGGTAAATTTTATATTTTCAAGTTTCTGGAATTCCGCTTGGCCGGATAGCCAGTTGGCGGCCTTGACAGGCGCTGCTGACTTCCATCTGAGCAGGTGTCTCCAGCGGACTGTCAGGGAGGCGAAGGCCAAGACATTGGCTCCTCTCCCCATAAAGAGCTCTGGATGCTCTGAGACCCATAAGCTTGCCACTAAAGGGCATGACTCCATCCTCACCCCCATGACCTTGGCCGTGGCCTCGAAGAAGGCGGTCCAGAATTCAATCAGCTTGGGGGCAGGACCAGAATAGGTAGGTGTGGTTGACCGGACTCCACTGACACCGCTCACATTTGTCCTCCACATTCGGGAAAAACCCGCTTATGCGTGTTCTGGTCAGGTGCACCCTGCGCACCACCATTAGCTGCGTTAGGCTATGCCCTGTGCATGAGGAGGTGGAGTTTAGTCAATGCAGTGCTTTGCTCCAGAGTCCTCCCCCTATCTCCATGTCTAATTTTTCATAGAATATCTACAGTGAAGGAGGAGGACATTCTGCTCATCGCGTCTGCACCCCCACCCAGGTGCACACTTCCCTGTCCCCGTGACCCTGCAACCACAATAACCGTTGGACATTAAGGGGCAATTTAGCATGGCCAATCCACCCAACTCTCACATCTTTGGACTGTAGCAGGAAACTGGAGCACCCGGAGGAAACCCATGCAGACACTGGTGGGAGAATGTGCAAACTCCACACAGACAGTCACCTCAGGTCAGAATAGAACCCAGCTCCCTAGCGCTATGAGGCAGCAGTGCTAGCCACCTCACCACCATGCCGGTGAAATAATAATGAAATCTATTCATAGTTGACAGTGATATCTCATCCATTCATATCGCTCTTTTCCTCTTTTTCCTAACTTGATAACTAGCCTTAATAAGCAATGATGCCCCTTCAAAATTCATCTTTTAAAGCATTCTGCAGGGAAGAAATTGAAATGAATCGTATTCTGAATAAAACAGGTGGTGTCATGGCTGGTACAGGCTTGGAGGGCGGAAGGGCCTGTTCTGTGCTGTATTGTTCTTTGTTTTTGTTCTTTGAATTTAATACAGCATGTATTTGCATAATTGAACAACATTATCCATTTGCAATAACTTGTGGCTGTCAAGCAACGTGTTGCAACTAAGATGAGCCTTAACTAAACAAAGACCACACTACAGGTTTATGGATTTAAATGTTGTGGAATTTTGCATCCCTTAATCTGAGATACATTAATACTTTTTTCTCATCTATGTACAACATTAGGACTCTACATGAGAACCCTTTCGGGAAGCTATTGTTTTACAAATGGCATTTTCTTGCTATAATATTTAATTAATTAATGTAGTTCTTCCTCCCATCTTTCTCGTGTCTCGTCCACTAGGGTCTTTGCCTATTTTAACAGTCGTTCATATATTTTGGCACATTTACTGTCCCCTAATTTGTCCTGCGCTAGCAGTCTGTCCAGTAATGTGTGCCTGGGTAGCTGGGGCCTCCTTGTGGAGGAAGTCTCGGAGCTGCAAGTACAGGAGCTCGTTCCCTTTCAGAGCTGGAGCTTCTCAGTTAGTTCCCCAGGGCCTCTTACTGTCAGTCTCTCTTTGTCCTTTCTTCATATTTTGTAGGTGGCATCTATTTTCCCTATGGTTTCTTCAGATGGGGGCTGCAATCGACATGACACCAAGTTAGTAGTGGTGTCTGAGCTGGTTCCAGTTCCTTAGTGTGGCAACTATCACCGGGATCCTTGAATACTTGATTGGAGGGAATGAAAGTGGGGCGGTGGCCAGTGCTTGAAGGGACGTTCCAACACGGGAGGGTTCCTCCATCCGCACCCATTCTGCTTCTGGCTCTACCAGCCACCCCTGCACCCTCTTTGCGTTTACTGCCCAGTGGTAGAGGAGGAGGTTCAGTAGTACCAAGCCCCCCCATGCATTGTCCTTTTTGTAGGACGGTTTTGTGGATCCTGGGGTTTTTTCCTACCCACAAGAAAGCTACGATTAGCTTATCCACTTTGGTGAGGAAGGATTCGGGGATGAAGATGGGGAGCAATCTGAATATGAAGAGGAACCTTGGCAGCATGTTCATTTTTATTGTCTGCACTCTTGCAGCCAGACAGAGCGGGAGCGAGACACACCTCCGCAGGTCCCTCTTCACCTCCTCGACTAGACTAGACAGGTTCAATTTGTAGAGCCTTGTCCAACCGTAGGCTATCTGAATCCCCAGGCATTGGAACTTGGTTTGGACCAGTTTAGATGGCAGTATTCCCAGCTGTGCTCTCCACCTCTTTCTACCCCACCCCCAAGAATCTTGTACCCCAAGAAGGCTCCGAACTCCCTCAGGAGTTCCATTGTCTTACCCATGCCGGCTAGGGATTCAAGATGTAGAGGAGCAGGTCATCTGCATAGAGAAAGACTCTGTGCTCTGCAGCTCCTCTCTGAATGCCTCTGCACCCCTTTGTGATATGAGCGTGATGGCTCAATTGACAGAGCGAACAGCAGTGTGGACAATGGACATCCCTGCCTCGTGATTCTGTGCAGCCGGAAATAACCAGAGCTGATGGCCTTTGTTTGTACACTCACCATGGAGCACTGTACAATAGTTTCACCCATGAAGTGAATGCTAGCCCAGACCCGAATTATTCCAGTACCTCCATTAAGACTTTCTCTACGTCCTGGGAGATGATCACATCTGGTGTCTCCTCCCCGGTTGGGGTCATGATCATGTTCAGCAGATGTCTGATGTTCGCCATCAGCTGTCTGCCCTTGACAAACCTGGTCTGATCTTCCACGACTACTTTTGGCAAGCAGTTGCCTCGCCAGAGCTTTTGCCAGAACTTTGGCTTCAGTGCTCAAGAGTGAGATAGGTCCCTGTGACCCACACTCTGTCAGGTCTTTGTCCTTTTTAGGGATCAATGAGATTGAGGCCTATGCCAATGTGGGCAGCAGGATCCCCTTCGACAGGACATCCTTGAACATCTCATACAGGTACAGGGACAGTGCTGCGAAGTCCACCGGGAAACCGGCGGGTCTGGTACCTTCCCTCACTACGTAGAATTGATACATTCCATGATCTCCTCCAGCTCTAACCGTCCTTCCTGGCCCTGCTTTTCTTTCCTCCCCCACGGGTGGTATGTCCAGCCCGTCCAGGAACTTCGAGTCCCCCTTTGGGTCTCGAGGGTGTAGAGTCCCCGGTAGAAAGTCACAAAGACTCCTTTGATCTCATCTGGAGCCGTGACCACCCTCCTGTTCCAATCCCTTACCTGTGCTATCTCTCTTGTGACAGCCTGTTTCCTCAGCTGGTGTGTTAGCAGGAGGCTGGCCTTTCCTCATCCTCATAATGGTCCCCTGTGTCTTGCAGAGCTGGTTCACTGCTTTCTCAATGGAGAGCAGGTCGAATTCCAGTTGTAGCGTTTTCCTCTCCACGGTTAGGACTGAAGAGTACTGTTGATCCACTTCCAATATGGAGTTGGTCATCCGTTGCCTGGTCGTCCTTCTCCCCCCCCCCAAACGCGGTCATTGCCTTCAGTGTCTCCCAGAATGTGGTGGCAGAGACTTCCCTGACCTGGTTGCAGGTTACGTAGCCGTCGGTGGCTTGTGACATTTTTTCACAGAATGCCTTGTCGGCAAAGAGGACGGTGTCTAGACTCTATTTGGGGTGCTGGACAAGGCCCATCTCCAATCTCACATCGATGTAGTGTGGTGAGTGCTCCAAGATTACTATTGCGAATATTCCGCCCCTAACACCCTTGGAAGCACCCACTTACTCACTACGAAGAAGTCTATAGGGGAATAGGCTTCCTGTTCATGGGAGAAGAAGGAGAACTCCTTCTT